>NC_074717.1:40788154-41114063 GCF_947242115.1 Biomphalaria glabrata | reverse complement strand
CAAATTCTGGAAAGAGGGATTCCAAATATAGAATGATGCTGAAGTTATTAGCCAACCCTTTTGAGTACCTCAAAAAATCTAGATCATTTTTTTGTTAATCTTAACAGGCTCATATTTAATAATGTTTTTCATTATACATACAACACCATCAAGCTCCAAATGTCTGCTCCATCTGTCTGTTTGTTGGTTTGTTGTTTTTGGCTTGATCACCTGGTCAAGTTTTTCTCAAATTTTGTCATGCTTCTGTGTTGTTATTCTTAAAAAAGATAAGAGTCAATAAAATGATCACTTTCCTTTTGGTTTCAAAGGTTTGATAGAATAATTAAGAATGCAGCTAAGGAAGTAAGACTAAAACAAATTGAATCATCTTTATTTCTTTGTTCTTTCAGTATGTTTACAGTGTAGTTAAGAATCCAGATCCACAACAAATACTTGCTGTGACGACGGTCAAGACAGTAATATACACAACTGGTGGAACACCAACAGCAGGACTGGCCACCACACCACGTACCACTTACAACCCACTACATTTCAACAGACCACAGAGTGCCAATCCTCTTCCCACAATGCCGCCTGGAGTAGTACCAAACCCTAACGCTCCTGGTAATGATATTTTTTTGGTAGTAATGTGGAACCTTTTTTTTTTTTTTTTTAAATCAAATATTAATTCAATTTCTAAGCCTTTTAAACAAATTGAACCTTCTCTTTCCATTTGAGTGTCTTCAACAAAAGTTGTTAATCACTCTCCAGTTTTATGATTTTCTGACAATAGGTACTTATAACTCTTCCATAACATTCTCTATTTTTGATCACACAGTTTCCTCATTTACAAAACTTATTAATAAAGACTGATTTAAATATCGGTTTTCACAAAGTTTTATAATTTTGTCAGTGTCGTAAAGATGAGTTAATAATCAAACTACAAACTTTTTATTTTCAAATTTTTCCCTTGACTCATAATGTGATCAGTTACTGATTTTTTGGGGTCTCAATTAGAATCCAGTTAACCAGTGGTATACTGTTTGGGCCACTTATGTTTTCTACCAACTAATACTAGCCTTTATGGCAGGGATTCATTAACTACTGATGTGAAGCAAAAGGGAAAATTAAATTTATTTCACCTGTACCCTCTCTGGAGGATCTTAAAAATCACTCTGCAAGAAAGAGATATTTGTTCAAACACACGTTTTCACAGCATCTTTGCTATTCCTAGACAACGCCACCTGTGCTGACCACCAAATGGAGGATGATTGCATCTCCCAGTGTTCTAGTAATCATAGCGTGAAGGGATTCAATGAGAGAAAAAAAAAAGAAGTCTGGTGATGCAAAGAATTAGTGGATCTTAACACTGTTTCCCCTCTTCTCAACATTCTTTAACATTGAATTTTGTGACAGGCTCAAGAAAAACTGGTCATATATGGATGTAATCAAACTGGACCTCAAAGCATTGGACATTGATGTTGACTACTGGGAAGACATAGCCCTAGACTACACTATGGGGAGAGAGATGGTGACCAAGAAAGCTATGGACAGCAAAAAAGTATTGTCCTCAGCTCTGGAAGAAAAGCATGCCAAATGAAAAATGGCTGGTTCCTCTACCATAAAAACTAATGCTACCTTCACCTGTATTGCATGTGGATGGGAATATCTCCAGAGAATAGGACTCTAGAGTCACATGAAAAAGGGCTCTACAACTGAGTCCAACATGTAGTAATAGACTTTATGAACCCCCAACAAGTGCCCTTTTCACCAAGGAAGTGAGATGATTGTATCCCACAAACATTTTTCCTTTTTAAATATAGCATTTGATTGGACTTGAACCTTTCCTTTTTTTTAACTAATTCCTTCCTTCACCTGCTATCCTGATCATTTTAGTTCTGATAAGTTAAGTCTGTTAATAAAGTCTGTGACTTTAAATCAAATCAAGTATATGCCATTGTTTATGTATTAGGGCACTGCACTCACATTGAAACTGGATTGACCTACAAGGAAGGAGAAAGATGGACAGTGGACTGCAAGTACAACTGTCTCTGTGTGAATGCCTCTGCTGGAAGCTACATCTGTACCAACATGTAAGTCCCAGTTCAGTTCCCAAATATTTTGCATTTTCTTGTCTTCTTTCTTCTACTTGCATTATCTCTCTTTAATTTCTGGATAATGATTGATTTAATTTGCTATAATATTTATTGAGCCAGTTCACTGCATAAGAAAGGAGAAAATTATTGTTTAACCCTTAAAACGCGTGTGGTAGTTTAGCCTCTAAACATCAGAATGGTAATTCCATATGAATGTGCTCATTGTATAACATCTCAGCACTCTAAGGGTTAATATCATGCTATACTTAACACCTATTTAAAAACTTCTATGATCATTGAACCATTAAGTAATACATCTGCTCCTGAGGCATCACAAAAAGAGAGCAAAGTCATTCAAAAAACATACAAGAATAGGACTCAAAGACTAGAAAAACATTTTTTTAAAAAAGACAATATCTATTTTATATAACTTATAAAGCGATAACTTTGCTCTTAATAACTAATTTGTTCTTAACCAATGAATGTTAGATTTCATTTTTTTTTTTACAAAGAACATTTATTTTACCTGGCCTCAAGCTTTTGTAAGGGAAAGAAAGAAAAGGACATTGTTTCTGTATCTGTAGAGAGCATTGAGATATCCCAAAAAGGGGCAACAAAGATTAAGATTACTTTGAAAAATGTTTTTCTCCAGTGTTATTAAAATTGATTGTCAATGTTTTACCATGCTTACATCTGCAGTATTTTCAGGGTCTTAACATTTTACCATCACTAATAAGATACAAGTCAATAATCACAGAAACAGACACAAGAACTCCTTTATTTTCCTGGCAATCAAATGACTAAATACAATCTGACGTAATCATCTTCTTTTTTGAAGTAACGTCTGTATTATATAAGATAAGATAAGATCTTATATAAACATTTCACAAGTAATGTTTTGAGTGAAGCAGGTGTGAATGTATATTTTATTTTTGTCCATTTGTATATTTTGACGAGAGGCTAAGTATGTTTGAACTTGGCTTGGCTCGGCTACCTTTGAAGGGGGGGGGGGTCAAGGCTCGACACCTGACTCGAGCAGAGTTGTGTTTACTGAGCGCCTTAAGGCAGGACGCAAAACCTTCTCCCAGATAGCCCCTCCCCAACACTGGTCCACAAATGCATTTGGACCATAGCGCTCTAAGCATACTATAAGCATGAAAGTAAGGCTATATAAAAGCTATAATTTTTTATTTATTTAGTTAGCTATAATTATTATTTTGTGATACGTACGAAATGCACACACAAATTGTAAGACAAATATCTTCATGGATAATAAAGAAATCATTTTATTATTACAACCCAATACAGAAACACCTAGTTTTTATTATAAACACACACACACACACACAGACCAGGTTTTTTCATAATAGAGAGTATATTTACAAACTTTTGTTTTTAATTTTCTTTAGGTGTGTTGATCTCCAATGCCCGATTGGTGCTAACTGCACTCAGTATCCAGACCCTGATTTCCCTTGCTGTAACTTACTCCAGATCAACTTACCTTCAAACATAGGTGAATGAAGTTGTAATGATCAAGATTTGTTAATATGGACTCTATTTCTAGGCTAGCTCTTCCCTCTCTTTAGAAAATGCTGATTTCATGGGTATCACTATCTGTTAGTTGTATAAACTATATGTATATATACAAACTATAAAGTTTATTACACTGTTTACTGATATCTTGATTAGTACCAAGTTATACTACTTTTGTTAGGGGGGGTGGGGATGGGGTTGATGTGGTGGCCAAGCACTGAAGGCCTTATCTGTTATGCTGATAGTCTTGAGGTTTAAAATAGTCCACCAAGCTTTAGTGTTTTGATTGGTATTTGAAATTAAGGACATTCTAAGTGGATAATATGCTGATGGAATGATAACCTCCTTTTTTAATGGACTTCACCGTTCCCACTGACCACTATTTCTTCCAAGAATCTTTACTTGATAATTTGATTTAAAACATGTTTTATAACATTTAAAATGTAAACCAACATGTTTTAGTGTTGAACAAAAATCAAATTTGAAGTTTGCGCTTTACATTGTTCAGGTGTTAAAATGTATTTTTGTAGACATATTTTGTTGTTTCTTTCAGAAATCCACCCAACCTCTTTATCAACTGGTGAGTACAATTTAAGGCACTATCTAGTCTGTAGATTATGGGTATTGAAAAGAGTGGTTTGATAAAAGCAATAATCTGGCAATTAATCTGGAATATGTTCTAGCTAGTTCATTGGTCAGAAAGATGTGGATCCAAGTTTAACAAAGCATGATTTGACATCATGCCTGAACAGTGCTAGTTCAAGTTTCATAGATATGTAAACAAGAGGGGGCTGAATAGTTTCTCAACTTAAAGTCTATTTTTTTTTCTTTAAATTCATTTTTTTTTCTTTACATAATCTGTTAGATCTGTGGACTTCTCCCCAGTGGTGTAGCAACTATGGAATTTAATGAGCCCAGGCCTATGAAGAATAGGGGCTTTTATATATAGCTATGAAACACTAGTTAAAAAAGGGGGTCTGGTGATGCAAAGAATTAGTGGATCTAAACCCTATTTTACCTCTTCTCAACAGGCTTAAATAATGAATTTAATAATAAAACATTCTTTCAAGTAGAAATTACAAAATTCTTTAAAGTTTTTTTTTTTATTACACTCTAGGTCAGACCTGTATGTATAATGGTAAGGAGCACAATATTGGCCAGACTTGGCAGGAAGGTTGTGACAGAAACTGCAGCTGCAATTCCGTTAATGCCACCATGGTCTCAATCCAATGTAAAGATTTGTAAGTGGCTGGTAGTTTTTACTTCTGACTTATTTGTTTTAAATGTGTAAATATGTACAAGTGGAACAATTTAAGCGACCAAAACAAAATTATTTAAAGAATCTACTGGGATCTCTAGTTGAATGGTAAACAAGTATTGTCTTCCAAACTATGGGGTGTTAATTTTGAATTCCAGATTAAAGCTCACAAAGATAGCACGGAAATCTCTCTCTCTGACCTTTTTAGGAATGCTTACAAATGTTATGTTATGCTAAGTTTTTAAGTTTGGTTTATTGCCTGTTAACAATCCTCTTAATATGGTAGAAGGCCTTCCTGCAACTAATGGTCATTGTGCTGTATCTGCACCATAATTGCTTGATTGGTTAAATCTTGTTTTATTTTATACATGTCATTTGTATAAAATCTCTATTATACTGGATCACTTTGATTTTGTCTAATATTATCTTTAACATTTTACCATCACAAAGGAGATATAAGACACTGATCACTGTGACCTTGTATTTATGATTAGATCACAAGACAAGGTCACAATCACAAAGACAAAAAGACACAAAAACTCTTTTGTTCTTTTGACAATTAAATCTTTGAACAAAATGTAACTTACTGTTGTAAATTTCACATGTACTATTTAACAGAAACTGTGGTATTAATTTTTGTTTTCTATGATATATATATAAATATATATATATATTTGTTCTTATGATGTATTATGTGTAATGCACAATTGTAAAACAAATTTCCTCTAAGATTATTATTATTATTATTTGTATTTATTGATATAAATTACAGACATGAAATATCTATGCCTATCCATGTGTTAATCTAGCCATGCATGTTAATTAGAGACTTAAACTCTGCTAAGTCCTTAGTTTTCCTGGCTGAGAGCCTGCACCATGCTCTATTGGTACTAAGGAGGAATGAACACCTGTACAAATATGTCCTTGCAGATAGAATAGCAAATGTGCCTTTAATCTTTGTGTCTTTGTGAGGATAATGAAAGTTGTGTTTTATTGTATTTGTTATTTATGGTTATAGTATCTAGAAAGAGCATAACCTTACTAAGTCATGTAAACATTGCACCTGTTGACTTAGATAAAACTAAACTACCATGACTGATTCCTCAATCAGGTGTCCCAAGTACATTAGTCTTCCACCTGGATGTCAAGAAGTCAAAGTTGAAGGATCTTGTTGCCCAATACTTGTGGGTAGTACCTGTACAGGTATGTTTGATATTGCTTTTATCTACTTATGACTCACTTTATGTAAAATTAGCGCAGCATACGCTCCCACCCCCCACCCCTCTTTTTTTCTGAGCCTTGCTCTCTGTCACTGTAAAAGTTATGTGGGGTAACTCTAGTCCGACTTGCAGAAATAAAAGATTTATCTTTCCATGACTTTTTCATTGTGGTGTACCGCATGGTTGGGTTGTTAAGAGAATTATATAGAGAGATATTTCTCAGTCACCAGTCACTATCACCAAGTCTCTTAGAATATTACCTTGGTTTGATATGTGCTGTATATTACTCTTTAAAGCATAAATGCAAACCTAAAGACGGAGTAGGTCTATACTAATATATTGACTTACAAAGTAAGTAGTAATAACTTTTTTTAAAAATTGTATTTATTTCAACATGCATAACATTAAATATGAGTGTCAAGGAATGTAAGATACATATACATTTTCTTTTTTTTTTTTATTTACTTTTAATTATGTTGCTATTTAATCTAACCCTGTCTGAACCTCAGCTACATCCTATTTTATTTGGTAGAAGATTTTTTTTGCATTCATTTGTAGATGTTTTTTATTACCTACTATGGTGCAATGTTGATACAACATACTTCAACATTCTAAACATTTAATAATTTGATCAACCCACTGAATTATTGCATAAATTTGTAGATGTTTTTTTTTTACTTATTATAATGCAATGTTGATACAAAAAGTTGTTGTTTTTTTATATCTTTTAAAAATTCAACTGACATACCAGAATGTTATTTAGTTTACAAGGATTGAAATGAAGGGTATCTGTATTTTATTTTTTTTACTTCTCCCTAAGATTGCCTGTACTTCTCTTTCATTAGCAGTCTGCCTAAATCCTCTGTGGACTTACTTATGACAACCTAAACTATTTTTCAGGTCAATACTGCTTGGACCTGAATCAAAATCCACACCTCCCTGGAGAATCTTGGAGAGAAGGATGCCAGTACGAGTGCACATGCACCCAGAAACCAGAAGGCTTCTACAGAGAGTGTCGAGGAATGTAGGACACAAATACATTTTCTGCTGTTTTTTTTTTTTTTTTTTTTTTACTTTTAATTATGTTCATAGAGTTTTTTCCCTTTGCTTTTTAATCTAACCCTGTCTGAACCTCAGCTACATCCTGAGTTTAAGCCTCAGCTATTCTGATATATATGGTACAGACAGCAAAGTGAAACAATAACAGATGATGCAAATCTAAGGGACAAGGATGCAGGAAATAGACGCATTAGCACAAGTCAATTCTTTTGTCTTTGCCACTATGTGCAAGCCTGCCTACCTAAGCAGTAGCCACAAGATACCCTCATCCCCCTCCTTTGCCCCATTTTGTTTTGCAGTCAGTATGTGTGGATGTGTGTTAAACACAAGAACATGTTCTACTTACTCGAATGTTTTGCACTATTCAGAGTCAACCTCCAAGTGTGTCTAATTTAGTTGTGTTATCAGAATCATAGACAGGACATGGAAAAGGAGTATACTACCCCACTAAATTCAGGTGGCAAGAGCTATGCTGACTGAATAAAAGAACAAAAGCAGTAGTGTTAGTAGATTTGGATGAGTCCTGTATTAGTCTTGGTCTTCTTTAAAGTTAGGTGCAGACACCTAGTCAAGCACCAATCAAATGATATTTGACATAAATAAAAGTTGTGGCATGAGTGAATACAAAGGTTTTCTTTAAATACAAGGCCATATATATAATAGGCATCCCCTATAAAAGTTTGTCAGTAATAAAAGATCTTAAAATAAGTTACATCAGAGTTTAGATTAAAATTAACTAAAAAAAATTATCTGATCTCTTTCAGTTGTCCTGTTTACAAAGATTTGGATAGGTTCACTTGCACCTACCCAACTCCAGCACCTGGCAAATGTTGTGCTCTCCCAGACTGCTGTGCTGATGCTGACTGCAAGGACAAAATCAAATTTGAAATAACGGACCAATTTAGAGATGAATTTTAATTCTTTTAACAGTGTGAATATTACAGTGCTCAATATTGTTGTACAAGAATCACAGGTGTTCAATTCACACAACATAAAATTTCAATTCACACAACATAAAAATAACAATTAGTAATTTATGGGTTTATCTTTTTTTCTAATTTATGAAATCTTCGCTAATTTTATAATGTTCTTTTTATGTGAATCACTGTGTTAAATGCTTTTGATGACTGTCAATTAAAAATATATATTTAAGTGTTTGCTTAAATTTTGTTTGCTTATAACTTTTTTCCCCTCATCAATAAAAAAATACTTGACAAGATAGATTATTTTGTCGAGCTAACACTAAAGTCTTAATTAAGCAATGGAACAAATTTGATTCAAGTTTCTTTCACTGGGAAAGATTCATTTAGTAGCATACTATTTGTCTAACCAGTGCATCTTTGCGTAAGGGATGTCTCTTTTCTGATATAAATAAAAGTGATAAAGTTTTACAGTGGACAAACATTTTACCTGTTCATATACATACACATGTTTGACTATTTTAACAAAAACATCTGTCATTAATGAAGATAAGTCACTTAGAACTTTCAATTCAAGAAATTTATAACTTAAGGTTTAGGTTGACTATTTCTTTGGGAATATGTTAATTAGCTTAATACATACTTACCATTTTGTCCTTCTGGTAATTTTATTTTTTAGATTATATCTCTGAGTTAGATAAGGTATAGAGATTGTACTTTGTCTTAGCTTTGATAAAGAGTTGACCAAAAATAGCTCTATCTTTTACATTCACCCTAATGCCCTCATTTCTGACACCAAAAGAATCCTTGTGCTATCATTCTGAACATCAACAATCCTCCTTATGATTTTTTTTTTGCTGGCACCAACAATCTTCATTTGGCCATTATTCCTGACACTAACACTTCTTGTGATGTCATCATTCCTGTCACTAAAAATCCTCACTGATGTCATCATTTGGCACCAACAATCTTCATTTGGCCATTATTCCTGACACCAACACTTATTGTGATGTCATCATTCCTGGCACTAACAATCCTCACTGATGTCATCATTTGGCACCAACAATCTTCATTTGGCCATTATTCCTGACACCAACACTTCTTGTGATGTCATCATTTGGCACCAACAATCTTCCCTGACACCAACATAACTTGTGTCATCATTTGGCACCAACAATCTTCCCTGACACCAACATAACTTGTCATCATTTGGCACCAACAATCTTCCCTGACACCAACATAACTTGTGTCATCATTTGGCACCAACAATCTTCCCTGACACCAACATAACTTGTGTCATCATTTGACACCAAGGAGATGGCAGCGGGCAAGTCTTGTCTATGACAGACATCGTATTTGAAAGTTTTGTCTAAGACATATTAGAAAGTCTTGTCTATGTCATAATGTGGTCCACTCATTACAGGCATGCATGTCTGTTCACAAAAGGACAAATATTGTCAAAATTCCTTTTCAAAAACTAAATTTTCAACATTTTTTATAAAGCTTGTTTTGGGTTTATAAATTTCAATTTGTTGTACTGCAGCTAATTGGCTGTTTAAATTATGTACCGGTATTAAAAGAAAATGTTTTCCACCCATCAAATAGTGCCCTGAACCAGATGTTCAATAAAAATGAATATTCACATTTAAAACAATCACTAAACTTAGAATCGCTTTAGGACAGAAGACAAAAAATAAATAGCGATAATATTTTTTTGAAATACTAAAGCACATCTGAATAAAATATTTGTGAAAGAAATATCTTATTCCAAATGCCCGAACCATGGACTTGTATATATAATATATACAAGAGGAAGATCCGAACACGTACCTCTTTGAACTCTAACCTAATGTGGTAGAGCTCTTGATCACATTTCTGGCTGGCTTTCAGAATGTGATCAAGGTTGACTCGCAGAAAGAGACAGATGAAGAAACCAGAGAAGAGACCGAGACTAATAGCTCAACTAACGCTTTTGCTGCAGACGTCCCTGATGTGAGTGCCTCCGTCAGCCAGACAGAACAAGACAACGTTGTGTCTTACCCCAAGCTTGTAGCTGAGGACATTAAAGACATCTGTCAATGCTGATGAGAGGAACTCAAATCCTGATGGCTGCACCCAGATGTTTGGCAAGAACTTTACATGTCGAGCTTCGCAGGGAGAACGCAAACTCCAAGAAACCCTAACAGACGTTTGTCCAGCTGCCCAGACCAGAGAGATGTGTCCTGTTGGTGTTCTAAAGAATGCAACGAAACCTGATGCAGCAGTTGGTGGACTTCTGCAAGCAGAAAGTCATCGACACGGTCTGAACCCAACAGACGATTGGTCTATTGACGAGATTCGAAGGAGAAGCCCTGATGGTGGTCAGGGAAGTCAACTAGAGCCTGATGCTGAAGATAAGGGACCTTCGCAAGTGGAGTGCTGTCAACTTGCTCCACTAGT
Organism: Biomphalaria glabrata; assembly: GCF_947242115.1. Lineage (NCBI taxonomy): Eukaryota > Metazoa > Mollusca > Gastropoda > Planorbidae > Biomphalaria > Biomphalaria glabrata. The sequence continues at coordinate 41,103,559 of NC_074717.1, read as the reverse complement.
TTGCCCTCTGGACAAGCCTGAAGATATGTGCCACTATTTCCCCTCCTGTGGACCTGATACCCATTCCCAAAGTCCTTTTCTTGAAATCCCTATGAAACAACCTGATAGGCCAAAGATTTTGTTGACTTCGGCCCTGACATCCTATCCCTCCCCACGTGTTAAGTGGCTGCCCTCAGTAGTGAACGACAGAAGAAGACAACGTTAGCTGAATCCAAAGTGGATGGCGCTGCGAACACGATGCCAGAGCAACCAGGTGAAGGTCAACTGGAGTTGGAGAAAGAGACATGCGCAGAATACAACAAAGATGGCTCCATCGAGATGGCAATATAAGCCAATTGTCGCCCCCAGCGATAGACCTCCCTCTGCATCGATTCACCTCCACTGACCGTGTCGTGTGATAGATTTTGTCCGGGACGAACAAATCTGAGAAGGGGGCAGTGTTATAACCCTATTCGCGATGCAAAAGGGTTAACTGTGTGTGACATATGTGACACAGGCCAGTAATACAGTTTATCGTGCTATATTGAAAGGCAAGGGACAGTACTGGCATGAACTTTGCACGGGAATAGCGCCCGTGTTATGGTCATCTGATCATAAGCCTGCGCAGACCAGACACAGTGTGTAGGAAAGGGGCAGTTCAAGACCGGAGAGCGTTGAGACCGGGACTGTTAGTCGACCATGAAGTCGGTCCTGGTGCAGTCCTCCAGTGAAACGTACGAGTCCAGGAAGATACAGTAAAGTTATGAGTTTAGTACAGTGATATACGGTCTAACGTTGTAGCAGTTGATTGTGTTGCCAATTGTGTCGTATTGGCTGTTCTATTTGACCATTATTAAAGTATCAGATTATTTGGAGCCTTGTTGTCAAGTTCTTGATGTGTTGTGTTGTGTTTAGCAGTGTTTACAGAAGGACTGATTAGGAGAGAATCGTAACAATATAAATACACATAAGACGTAATTCATCTTATTTTTTGAAGGAACATATGTAATTTATGAGTTTCTTCTGAGCAGTGGAAGTACAATTATTCGCAAATCAATACTACATAATATATCATGTAAACTGAAATTCAGATGTATGAGCACCAAAGAAAAAGAACAAGGAGCCAAAAATAAAACGAGATCTGTTGTGAGGGGGCAAAGAAATATGAAGTTTGTCCTACGTTTTAACAAGAAGTAATATCTGCAGACAATAGGCTATTGGCAACACTGGTTGATACAAATAATACCGTACACAAGAAAAACATACCAAATTTATTAAATTTCAATGTTACCGTGATCGCTTTTTAAATGCATTTAAAAATTAAAACCTGGGCTCAATGGGACTAATTCAACTTATACCACCTCTGTCAAGTAGGCCTACAATTTATTTTCCTTGGTTGATACCTTACAAAATACTTAATTACTCATAGTTAATTTACTAATTGTACAAGTACAGGTACAAGTAATTGTTTAAAATTTCAGCTTGATCTGAGATTGGGTGTGGGAAAAATGACGTGTACAAACGTTTTACCAGACAGAGTGAGCGCATATAAGTAAGGTGACGAGACGTCCCGATTTAGGCGTGGCACTCTCGCTTTGGACAGTCTGTCATGCTTTTCATATAATGTCCGGGCGGGACGGCCAATGTCCCGCTTTCATAAAAAAAAAAGTCGATCAATATCACGCTTTTATTTTAAAAACTTGATTAATCTTTTGACAAATAACTTAAAAGTATCGCCTTGGGGTTGTTTCTTCTTGATCTTGATTTCCTTTTCGCTGACTAGCAGACTCCTGTGTTAGAGGCACGGAGAGTGCTTTTATTTTTAGAAACTGACGTCAGCACGGTTTCTTTTGACGTGTTGTCGTTGATTCTCTTAATTAATTCCAGCATACAGTATTCCCAGGCTTGGCTTTCCTTATCTGTTCAAGTCGATGACAGGGTAAGAAATGTCGTAGACAAAACGAACAGCGAAGTTCATAGGGACCTACAGGCAGAGTTTCCGTTTACAAAGAGGGGCAAGAGATCAACCACAGTGGAGTGTGATGTCAGAAATGTTGTTCACATGTGGATTAAAACAAACACTGAATGAACAAAAGTAAACAGGCAGGTTAAGTGATGCCCAGTTATTTGACAGCGTTCACGGATGCTTCGAGGCCACTATAAAGTGAAAATGTTTCGCATGCAATTCTTTGTGCCACCATTCGCAGGAAATCTTTTTTTTTTTTAAAGAAAAAAGGAAATTCGGCGATTTATAATATAGCAGAATTCGGGCCCTGGAAAGACCATGATGCTAGCTCTAAAGACCTTGGTGGAGAGACTATTTAAATTATATCCTGCTTTGAAATCACGTTTCTTTTCACAAGAGAAGTGTTCCACCCATAGACTTATATAGGCCTATACTATATCTAGACTGGACATGGAGATTTTTTAACACTACAAAAAATGAAAATTTTGGACGTCTCGTCACTATTAGGCTATTTATTGTGACACAGTTTCTATTTGCGCTTAGTTTTTCACCTTAAGAGGAATGTATCAGAATTGGTCGTGTGTTTCTCAACACCTGTGACAAATTATATACATAACAAACGATAACAAATGTATTTAAGATATAGAAATAAAACATTTTTTAGTCCTAGACAGAGACGTCAAAATTGGCTGTGCCAGCCATCTACTTAAAATAGGGGAAGGGTGAGGACGGAGTCAGAAAAGTTGTGTGATCATGTGAGGTCAAAAATGTCAATATATGGATTATGTTATGGTTTGTGATTTGATTTTTTGTTTTTAGCAAAATACCATTCACAATCCAACTATGCCCTGTTCAACAATTTCACGTCTCTAATTTTAAATTAAGCGGATCTAGACCTAACATTTTTAATGAAGGGATTTTGAAAATAGTCGAAGTTGTTTTTAAAAAAAACATTTACAAATCCTGCACACAATTTTTTTCCCTTGGTAATAAGTTATCATAGATAAGGGTTATTATCCTTCTATGACTGTAGCAGACAGCAAGAAAACAAATATTTTTAATAACTAGTCGACCGGCGCTATTTTGCAGGGCCGGCCTCAGTCCATTGCAACCTATGTGACCGCAGTGGGCCCCGCACTTTCATAGGACCCGCGCTAATTCTAGATGCATAAATTATTAAATTAAACCATTTTATAACTTAAAACAGATTTCCCGCGCCCTCCTGTCGATTTACCAGGATCTCCTGGAAATCTCCCGATATTGCAAAATATACGAAAAAGTCCTTAAAATATACGGAAATATATAGACAAAAATTGTCTTTTTGGGGTGTCATTCAATATGGAAAACGCCAATCCTACGCGCGAAAATAAAAACGGCCATTATGCATTAGCCGTAATTGTGTAATCTGGTAAAAAAAAAAAAAAAAGCTTCTCGCGCCTCAAACTAATGAAGAATTACTTGGGGTCAACAATTCTCAAAGACAGATTGAATCATTTGGTAATTCTTGCTATTGAGCGTGATCTGTGTAGGAAACAGAATTTTTATGATATACTGTATGACTTCGCTACACGCAAGGCTCGTAAAGTAATTCTCAACGTAGTAAAGAATGAATAAAATGCAAAGACGAATTTATTTTCTAATACAAACTCTTAAATTTCACCTATTGTCGGCTTCCCTACACAAACTTGGCCCCGCGAAATCCGTTTCGCATATGGCCCCACAATGGTTAAGTCCGGCCCTGCTATTTACATATATATTAATAAGAGGGTGATCTTTCCTTTAATTCTCGTCCAAACTGTTGAGGGAAAAAGAGAATAATATATATAGATGCTTTACAGTTCACACCCAGGACTGAAAATCTTACAGATTACAATGTCAGTAATGATACTCAATCTTGTTTGGTGTGTAAAAGCTTTTTTTCTTAAATCTAATTCTATCATCAGCAATGATGATTAGGAAATGTTGAAAACAAATGAAAAGAAATCAGTGTTCTCCAAGTAAGTTCAATTTCTGGACTATACGATGATTTGCCAAATGGGATTTCTTATAAAGAAACTTCAAGTGTCACAATTCAAACCAGTATTTTAAACACCATGGCAATAATGTTTTGCTCTTCATTAACAATTGTCGCCCCTACTTTCCGCTCTAGCTATTTTACACATCCTTGGCGTTCTAGATAGTTTTGTTTTTTCCATTCCTGGCATCTTAGTGATGGCTTTTTTAGCCCTTAACTAAAAGGGTGCTCAGGGTAAAACTCTTTGGTCATATTACAAGGTCTTCGGTGGCTCGCAAAAACGTTCCTTCAGGGAACAGTACCAGGACAAAAAATAAGAGGCAGAGAAAGCGATGGGAAGGAAGACAACATAGGCCTAAAAGAATAGACGGGCCTGCAATTGAAAGAGATTCTATTCAAGGCAGAGAGGAAGGGAGAATGACGGTCGACAAATCGTGTGTGCTGTCCCAACAAAGGATAGGTGAAGATATGAGGACTCTGGGTAAATAGATGTCTACCGCAGACAACTGTTTATAAATAGCTACTGTGATAGCCCTTTATTATCATAATTAGCATTGCCCCCTTTTACATGACCTCAGGTCATCATGTATTTACAGCTCAGAGATAGACGTTCTTGTTCCAAATATATCCAGGAAAGGTCAAAATGAAAGATTTGAGATTATGTTAAAACAATGGTATTCTAGGCTAAGTATCGAGTTATAGATGCTTAATCAATTCACTTTTTTTTTTAAACCAAATTTTCTGCGCAGGTCAGAAACGAAGAAGTCTGCAGATATAGTCCGACCTCAAATAAAATATAGTCTTTCAGACAAATGCATTTTAAGTAGCTTCACACAATGACTTTATTGCTTTTGTTTTGCTTAGGATTGTGTTGCTTTTCCTTTGCAGCGTCGGATACGTGTGAGTACCATTGAACGTGTGTAGATTTAATGAAATAATCATTTTCCTACATGTTTCTATCGACGATAAGAAGGGAGGGAAACCAAAGGAAAATGCCTGGGTAATAAATATTTTGCTCTTTCATTAATTGCAAATAACGGAAGGGATGAGCGGGGTTGATAAATTAAATCAGTGTTTCCTAAACGTTTTCCTTAACAGAATACTTCGCACACTTTATGTATACGGAACACTTTGCTTAATTTTTATTAGAGAGATTAATTTACGTGGTAGCTTGCTAGCTAATTATTCCAGCAGTTCGTGGAACTCCTATTCCGTTCTCGCGGAACACTAGGCTATGGTTCCGCGGAAAACAGTTTGGGAAAACTGCGTATACTGAGTTGTATACTGATTGTAGACTACTGCATAGACGTTCCTTCATAACAGCAGTTAATTTAATGACTGGTAAAAACATAAACCTAGGTTTTTTGAAGTTAATGACATGATTATTAGTATTATTTTAATCGGAAAAGTGTTATTTTTCTCCTTTCTTGAGATATCAAGTAGGCCCTATCAATGAGACGGAACGTTTCCCCTTCAGTCAGCAAGGGGCGGTGACCCAGCGAGATCCGATGAAGAGCCGTGCGCCAAGGGTTTTAATTCCTACGTACTGCGCTTATGAAATTCTGAAAGACTTATGGAGCCGATAAAATAAGCGGCAGGCTGATTAAGCAGGCTGATCAAGCCACGTGCCGAACAAATATCTTCTCTCGCATCTTTAACTACTCGCTACAATCTTGACTAATTCCACATATCTGAAAAACTTCAGAAATTGTACCAGTAGGCTACCAAAGAAACCAAAAATAGATCAAATGGTTTCCGTCCAGTAACACTAACGCCTATGATATAGTTATAAAACGCATTGAAATATATGTGCTTAAACGGCTTGGCGTAAGTTAATATTAACCTTTGCCCTCACAAATTTGATCATAAAGCAGCTAGAGGAACTGATGTTGTAATTTTATGCGTTTGAACCAGCTTTATAAGCATCTCGATACACCCAAATCGTATGCAGAGTGCTCTTCGTAGATTTCTCCGCGGCTTTCAATACCATACAGCCACATCTAATAATCAACAGAGTAACTTAAATGTCAGCGCTTACGTACTAGCATGGGTTCTAAACTTTTTAACCCAACGTCCCCAGTTTGTTAAAGTCAACAACACCAAATCTTCAACTCGAGTACTATGTACGGGTGCTCCACAAGGTTATGTACTTTCTCAAATACTTACATATTAAACATAAATAAACAGCAGCACCAAGAACCAAGTTTTTAAATGAGAGAAAGTAGTTAAAAACTTGGTCCTTGGTGCTGCTGTTTATTTATGTTTAATATGTATGTATCATCATTTGTTTCAGCACCTAGCTTCACTTCTATATTTTTTCTCAAATACTGTACACTCTTTACAATAATGACTTAATTTAAGCATCTATGACTCATTAATTAAATAATTAATCACCAATAATTAATTAACTAATCGCTTAATATTTTGATTGATTCCTGTCTTGTCAGGTTTAATGAATAATTTTCCTAAGTTTTAACTTGATCCGAGAATTAAAAATGGGAGAAAAAACATGTTCAACTTTTACCAGACAGACAGACGGACAGACAGAGTGAGTTGATATAAACTTTGTAAAAACTTGTCACTGCTCGAGATCCTGACTGACTGCGAAAAACATTTCAATTTTGGAAAAAGTGATTCTCAACCATATTCTGAACATTCTTGTTTAACCTTTAAAACGCTAAAATCTATCGCTAAAAAGTTGTTGGCGCTTCCTGCCCCACAAGTAGGCCTACTGCTAGTGAAATGGGTATTTTTGAGCGTATGGAGTGACAATGACATGCAGCCCTGATTGTTTGACTTACATTAGACTAATTAAGCTGCAATTATCCGTGTTAACGTCATTTCATTAGTCTTCGAATATTTTGTGTACATCGACTGCAGCCATTTGTTATTTGAAGTAGCAATAGCAAGTATGTTGCAAAATATTTGTGTTTTATATTTAATATTTATTTATGTAAATTTTAAGTTCAGTTGTTTAAACTAATTAGGATTAATTCGTTAAATTGAACCTTATTTAATTGTTACTTAGTTTTGCTCGTGTCTAATTTCATAAAACCGAACCGAACCCTAACTATAATAGATTATAATCGTTATCAAATCGCACTCAACTCGAACTTAAATCTAACCGAACCGGAATCGAACTTTACAATGATGGGCTCGAAACCCAGCATGGAGTGTTTGTTTTTAGCCATTTCTAAGTAGATCTAGATATTCTAGATAATATATCTAAATCTAGCCGTTGTGTCGCTAGGGTGTGCGGAATGGGGGTGTTCAGGTTTGAAAACTAAAGGTGTCCCCCAAACGAGTGTCCGAAATTTGTTTTTACTTCATTATCTCATGTCATGATGTCGAATGTCAAATTACAGGGGCCCCAAAAGAGGTCAATCCGCCCGGACCCCCAAATCCCAAGCTACACCACTGCTATCTAGAGTCTATCATAGATCTATAAGAAATGATGTTGTTTGTTTTTACCAGATGGGACAGCAGACATTATTTTTGTGATAGACAGCAGTGACAGAGTAGCCTTGGCTAAGTTCCACCAGATCAAAAGTTTTGTACGAGCTTTGGTTTCACATTGGAATGTCAGTCTTACAGACTTTCGCATTGGTGTCATATCCTACGGTAATGGGGTTCATGTGGAGTCTAAACTTATCAATTCTGTCAACCTAGCTCAGGTATGTTATAGATCCTCTGTCCTAATTATAAACTTGATGAATTAATTTAAAGTAGAAACTTTAAAGCTTAAAATAATAATAATATATATAGGCACATCATGGGCGTAGCCAGGATTTTTTTTCGGGGAGGGTTTTGGGGGGGGGATTCCCCCCCCGACCCCCCCCCCCGCGGAAAAAATTATATATATATGAGTGTGTGTGTGTGTACATAATTAATCTTTATTACATCTGACCCTTTCGGAAGACGTTTATTGTTCATTGTAGACTCCCCGTCCTAGCTAGCAAGAGGGTCTGGGGGAGTTCGCAGCGCTCCCCCAGCGCGGGGCGAAGCCCCGCCGCCGGGCACTATTTCTGGTATTGAAAGCCAACAAAATGCATATTCTGAGGTATCTACAGTGCATTATCTTGCTACTAAAAAGTTTTATTTTAAAAACCTAATCTGCTATTCTTACTGACTTAGACCCTCTCGCGCCGTTCGGCGCATTTTCCGGCAAGCTGTTTCCGCAACTCTTATTTTGCGTAATTCATTTTGTGTGAGAACATGTCCCGCAAAACCTCATGCGACGCTCTGTCACAACCTTACTAAGGATTCGACTCCCAGTTCGGCATATGATTTCTTTGATTTAGACCCGATCTCTATGACTGACTCCTAAAATCTGTCTTGGCCATCTTTGTTGAGATACATTTAATGATTTTCAATTTTGGCAGAAGACTATTCACACTTTATTAATGGAGCCCAAGCCACTGGTAGAAATTTGTAACCTTTCTTGACTACGCTCTTGGAATTACATGCCTGTATTTCGCTTTAGATTTTATATCGAAAAGGAAAGTTTTTTCGTCAAATCATCTGTTGAGGGGTTTTAAACTAAGAAATCTCTGGAGTTTTTTTTTTTGTTTTGTTTTTAATTCAAAACCCCATTTAGCTACGATCATAGAATTTGGTGACTATAGTTTGCTTTAAAATAATATTGAAGAGAGAGGTTTTCAACTCTAAACTCTCAGTAGGGGAATTTTAAACTCAAAACCATCTGGAGGGGTTTTAAACTTTAAAGAAAAAGCCATCTGGAGGAGGGGGATTTACACTTAAAACCCCTTTGGCTACGCTCATAGAATTTTGAGTGTGTAATTTGCTTTTTTTTATTTTGAAGATGGGGTTTATCGTAAATTTTGGAGGGGGTTTTAAAATCAAAATCGTCCTCAACTGTGCTGTTGGAATTTGGGGATTGTTGTTTCCTTTTTTTTTGTTTTGTTTTATAGAAGAGGGGGATTTTACTGCAAAAACCTCTGGTAGGGGGTTTAAAATTCAAAACCCCCTGTAGGGGGTTTTAAACTCAAAGCCCCCCGGTAGAGGGATTTGTATCTCATAACCCCCTGGTAGGGGGATTTAAACTCAAAACCCCCTGGTAGAGGGTTTTTAACTCAAAACTGCCTCGGCTGTGCCGTGGTAAGTGATGATGTAGTATTAAAATCTCACCTAAAATAAACAAAATGAAAGCAAAAATCAGTCACTTAATTCCGTTCCCCCCCCCCCGGCAGGGGGGGGGATTTCATTTCGGGGGGGGGTTTGAACCCCAAGAACCCCCCCCCTGGCTACGCCCATGAGGCACATTATTATTTAGAAGGATGTATTTTTTTGTAATATAGGACATTTTTAATAAAATTTGATCATAATTTCATTGTAATTCATTTCATTGAGTTAAGTAAACTAATGACCAAATGTCTTTACTTTCCCCAACTAAAGTCAGGTAGGGCAGGCCTACCTGTTAGAGTTGGGTGGACTCAGGGGCACCCTAAAAATCCAGAAATTCAAAATCCCAGTCTTCACAAAGATTCAAATTCAGGACCTCAGGTTCAGAAGCCAAGCGCTTAACCACACAGCCACCACACTTCCATTGTATAAGAGTAACATTTTTAATTAGTTTAAATACATACCAGTATTATTTTAGACTACATGTATAGGCCATCTATCCCTCAGATCTGTGGATGGAGTGGATAGATATAACACATCAAACTCATTTACAACCTTCGACCAACCATCTCATTTCATTGGTGCTATGAGTTCTTTGCATTAAAATTTTTTTAAAAAGGCAATAACCTATTCTTCTTCAAAAATGTAATGGACTTACTTTTACTTTTGCAATTTATTCTAAAAGTATAATTGCAACACATCAGTATTTATATTTTATTTCTTGAGAATCAACTTTGAAACAGTTATGTAAAATAAAAATAAAAAACTATACCGCATATCACATAAAAACATTTTTGGTAAAAAAAGGAAAAATATTTACATTTCAGTAAACAATAATTTGAAGGCACGGTGGCTGAGTGGTAAAGTGCTTGGCTTCTGAGCCTGGGTCCTGGGTTTGAATTACTGTGAAGACGCAGATTTTGAATTTTGTGATCTTTATGGCACCTCTGAGTCCATCCAGCTCTAATAGGTACCTGAAGATAGTTGGGGAAAAGTAAAGGCAATTGGTCATTGTGGTCATTAACCATGGGCCATAGAAACAGATGACCTTTACATCATCTGCCATGTAGATTGCAAGGTCTAAAAAGGGAACTTTTAAATTATTTTTAAAAATGATATAAGGTACAAGAGTTTTAAAAATGTAATGTAGGCTCTGTTGCAGAAGATCAATGCACTCAGAACTTAATATTGGAGAAAATAGCAATTCATTTCCAAAATGATATCTGGTGATTGAAATAAAAAAACAAATTTGACCTTTTGCGATCTAATCTCAATATGCATCATGTGGTGTTTCTAAACATTTACTTTACAGGTGGACAGTGCCATCAGTTCTATAACGCACTACAATGCTCCTGGGGATGCTACAGAAGCTTTAAAATTAGCCACCCAGGAAGGATTCTTGCCAGCTAATGGTGGAAGACCAGGAACACGGCAGGTGATGTATTGAAACACTCAATTGGGTTCCTTTTGAACACAAATTTTTCAAAGATACAGTATAGTTTTGTTACACTGATAAACATGACGATAGGGTGACACTTCATTGCAAATTATTGGTAGTGTTGATGATAAAGTTGTTTCTAGAAAACAAATGACCAGCATTGAAATGGTTAATTTAACACAGAATAAATTGAAATTCATTTGTGAACCTTCACTGTTAACTAAACAATGTAAAAGTCTCTAAATTAAACTTCAATGATGCTATCAATAAATAAATTTTAAAAAATTCAGCTACAAAAGGAAGGAGCCCTAGAAAATTTTATTATGATGAACTAAAAAAGTGCACAAACATTATCAAATAGCTTTTTTAAAATATAGCTTATCAACATTAGATTGGTAAGTGATTAAGTTAGCAGTTAGGTTATGGGACCTGCGTATATCAAAAGTCCAAGTTGTCTTGGCATAAAAATATACATTAGTGTACGCTTAACAACTTAATAAATCAACTTTTGCAGATACTGTAGAAAAGATGTTCTATTGTCATTTGGATATAAAATTATTATAAAACTGCTGTCCTGCTTCATTTTCTCCAAATTAACTCTTTACTGATACACTACTGATATACGCCAGTGTTACGCACTAAGGACTGTTAATTATAATTTAAGAAAAAATATATTATGAGAAAAAAATGTTACACATTGGCCTAATATGCTAATTTGTATAGTTTTTCAATCAAAAGATTTAATTATTTTATGAACTTGTGATTTCTTTTTAATGTCTGATTGTTCCAGATTATTGTCCACGTTGGTGCTGGCCCTGGTTTGGATCCAAGTAGTCATGCAAGCCAGGTTAAAATAGCCATAGAGAGGGGTTTGATTGTGTACAATGTTGCAGTGGGGGATGGCTGGACACAGAGCATTCTATCACAGTATGCTGACATACCCCCATCTCGTTATAGTCTGCCGGTGGCATATTTCTTTTTGTTGGATGATGCTCTGGCCAGTCTTCTTGCACAGCGAATAATAAATGGTAATTTTTTTCTCATTTCATACAATTTTTTTTTTTTATCAATATTCAGTTTCATACATTTTTCTGTTCTTTTTCATTAAAAGTAACAAGTTTAGGTTTTTTTTTTTAGTATATGCTTATGGAAGGTTTTATATGTTGATAATTTTTCATTTCTTTAATAAATTTGGTAAATAGAAATCAATGTTCAGTTTAATTCTAATATTTCATCTGTCAGATCTAATTCGAGTAATAATGATACACAAAACAATGCCATAAATAAAACAGCATTATTTAAATAGTTAAAGCAGTAACCACTTGCTCTTAAAGTAAATATGGATTACTTAAATTATTTTATTAAAGTAATGTCAGTTTTTCACACATTTTCTTGGGCTTATGGATAATGTAAATTCTCCACATTTAAAAAGAGTCGTTATCTTAATACATTTAATAGAATATCCAGGCAGAACTGCCTGATCTGGAAATCAGTGCGCTGTTTATCTCAGATATAGGATTACTGATCTGAACCCTCCGACACGTAAAATGAGAACAAAGAAGAATAAGAATCCAGGCAGTAAAAATTAAGAATTCTAAATGGAATTCAAAGCTTTAGTTTAGCACTTATAGTTACTAGAACAGGATTTTGTTCTTATGATTTTGACCATACATGAAAGCGTGGTCGAGAGGCTAAGTATGCTTGATTTTGGCTTGGTTTGGCTACCTATGAAGGGGGCTCGAGGTTCGACACCTGACTCGGGCAGAGTTGTATTAACTGAGCGCCTAAAGCCAGCACAGAAAACCTTCTCCCAGATACCCCCTCCCTCCCACTGGTCCATAAATGAGATTGGACCATAGCGCTCTGAGCATGCTATAAGCATGAAAGTAGCACTATATAAAAGCTATAATTTAATTATCTGGAACCATGGGCTTCATTCTCTTTGACTACACATGAAAGTATCATTGAACATTGGCTTCATTCCTTGATTAGTAACACAAAGTAACTGGTAAAGTTATTCAAATTGTCTTGTAACAGGGGTGTATTATAAAAACCTGTATGTTGTATTTTTGTACCATTTTCAGAGGCTCCAAAGACAGTAAATGAACTTCCGCAAGTGACACTGAGTAGGTTTTTTTGTATTAAGACATTAATTCTATGATTTTATAGGATTTTAATATATGTGATTGACTAATGCTATTAATTAAAATCTTTAATCTTGCCAGGTTGCTCTCAAAATGAAAAAAAAAGGTTTATATATATTTTAAGGAATCAAAAAAAAAAAAAGAGATGTCACGCACTCCTGTAAATCCTCTGCTCAATGTTATTTAAATTAGGCCTACAGTAAAGTTACTGTTTAATACATACATTTTTGACCTGCTAGTAGTAAGTGATTGTTAATCCAAAGATCATAGAAAATTGTAGAATTTTACATGGCTTCCCATGATGCAGCTGTGACCTTAATATTTAATATTTTACTGAACCTGTGACCTTGATGAAGCTGCTAGGTCTATTTAAGATCTTTTTATTTTTTATATATTTGCTTTGTGTTAGATTTTAAAGATATATGCCACCATAGTTCAGCAGTTTTCCAGCTGTCCGTGGTGGCAAGTTAACTCTTTATTTAATATGTAAAGCTACTATGTAAAGTATAATCAATATAAAATTTAGATCAACACACTCAAGTACATTTTGACTATTGGTTATGTGTACTTTAGGTGACTGCTAGTGAACACGCAATTGTGACAACATTATAAATAGACAGTTGAGGCTAGGTTTTCATACGATCATCATCATTGTTAAAGTGACTGAGACTAGATTTTTCCTGTTCTAAATTAAACATTTATATTTGATCTACACCTGCTGATTTATTATTTTTATTGTAAATGTCTTGATCTGTAAGTCTGTTAATAACTCAGAGTAATACTAGTGTACAGAAGCATTATATCTTCTGATCAAACACAAACTCTACAGACCCAGATTAGGCATATATTACAGTACTCAGAGTTACATTTAGGTTTGAAAATAATCAATTCATATAGTATATAGAAACATATTGTGAAATCCCCACAGAACTGACCTTATATATTATTATATATATTATTATAAAATAATCTTCCTTTTTAAAGTAGTATTTGTATATCATGTTCAATATATGGTTAGAAATGTGTAAAAAAAACAAAAACTTTTTTTACCTCATAACATTTTTTGAACTAGACTGTCTCTCTAGAGCTGACATTGTCATCTGTTTGGATGGGTCTACAAGTGTGACATCAAACAACTTTGTGACAGCCAAAGAAAATTTGAAAACTCTTGTTTCACATCTTCCTGTTGGTCAGAATGGAGTTCATGTGGGCTTTGTACAGTTCAGTGGCAAGACATCTTTGGAGTTTCCATTAAACAAATTCTATGACAGGCAAGTAACAAAACTTTAATTAGGAGTCTGAAAGTCTTGCAATGGATAACAAAATAATATAAAATAAATGTCAAGCAGGGAAAGGGGTTACAAGTATTGGTCTAATGATAAATAGATTTTTTGACAATTAATATATATATACAATAATATCAAACAATAATTAAACTTTTCTATACAGCAACCATCAGCAGTCTAATTAACTTTGCCATCACCTGCTGGTATGATAATACTTCACCGGCACAAAGACTTAGACTAAATAGACTAATTAAAAAAGCATCGTATATCACTTGAACACAGCTACCATCTCCTGAAGAGATTTTTCTTGAAAGATGCCTTTCCAAAACAAGACAACCTGCACCCATTAAACCACTGTTACATAAGAGCTGGACAAAGTAGTCATCTCCTTTCCATTAGGACTAAAACAGAAAGATTTAAAAACTCCTTTATCCCACTTTTGGTCAGAGTGTTACAAGATCATCTGTCGTCATCAAGAAGTACATAGAAGTCAAATTCATACAGCTCTGGTTGTGAATGTGTATGTGTTTCGTGTGTGAATGTTGTTCAAATTTTTCATCTATATTGTTATTGTACAGTAGTTACGCTGAGGTTGTCAATTGTAGTCAAACTGAATTTCCATTTGATTGGATCAATAAAAATTATCTTATCTTATCTTATCTTATATAAAATTTCACTTGCCAGCTTAATGGAATCGCAGAAGATACTCTTAATCATTATATATATATATAGAGATTATAGCTTTTAAATAGTGCTACTTTCATGCTTTTAGCATCTCTGGCCTCTCAGTAAATTATAGATGTGGTTAGCATTCTCTGGAGCTAGAATCCAATTTTCAGCTTCCAAAACATGTGCTGTCATTCTGTTTAGTCCTGTTCAAATGCAAAAAAAAAAATATGTGTTGGTCATGTAAAGATAATTTTTACTTTGCATCATTTTTCTTAAAGCTAGGGTGAGAACTGGTTCATTTTTGTGTATACTATATATATAAATGGCTTCTTCTGTCTCGGAACACATTGGATGCGCCCAGATGAGTCACTGGCTTTGGTTTTGTCTTGAGATAGGGCAGAATCTGGAGTGGCTGATCAAGCCAATTCTTGAGCGGCAGAGTTTGACACAGTTCATGTATGCATATGCATCTGTCCTAGGGCTAGCTGACAGGGCAGCTTTCTTTTGCTTTCTCTTGACTAATGCGGCTTCATTTCTTTTGCTCTCAATGAAGTTCGTACCATTACACACAGTCTTTCTCTAAGCTGTCCAGTCTTGGGCTACTACTGTGTATACTACTCTGTATAATTTTCCTCATCTCTTTCTCAGTAGAGAGGTAATTTTGACTGCTTGATCATGTGACATTGGTCAGGGAGACTCTTTGTATGTTCAGCTCATGTGGGTGGTTTATTAATATGCTGATTGATAATTTTGTTTTAAAGAGACAGTGTTAATTTTTTTTTTGGATGATATTTCCATTTAGGTTAACCATCTTGCAAGCTATAGATAAGATTCAATATATGCATGGAACTACAGAGACTGGGCAGGCTTTAAGTTATATAAGAAATCAAGTGTTTACTAATGCAATGGGTGCCAGACTCGATGTTCCAAGAATTATCCTTCTCCTCACAGGTAATAAATGCACAGGATTCTCTTTTTACTCATGTTATAAAATGTAGTTATCTTTTTCCATCTGAAGTTGTGTTGTTATGTTGATTGCCTTTTTATACTAAGTTATTTGATTGTACAGATGGGGCTGCAACACACCACTCTGCAGCTATAAATGAAGCTCTGTTAACAAGACAAAATGGCATCACTATCATAACTATTGGCATTGGAAGTCAGATCAATCAAAAAGAACTTGAGGATATTGCTGGTAATATCTCTTTAATGAATTTCATTTAAATTTTATTTGTAAGCTATAATTTTTGGTTTTCTTTTCTGATGATTTAGGTAATATTTTTATTACCTTTAAATGGAATATTAGTTATTATATTAGTTATTAAGTTATTCTGATCATGATTTTTATTCTGAGAAAATTCTGACTTGAAAATGTATACTCCTCCAATGCCCTACCTAGGAGACTGCAGCCTGTGACGTAGTAGTGCACATTGATACATGATGGCTTGTAATGCATATTGATACATAGTTCCTTGTACATTGATACATGGTGCTTTGTAATGCACTTTGATACAAGACTTAAGTAAAAGACATGTGGAAGAAAATAACCTGCTTCAGTATCTGCATTACTGTTTTTCCAGAGAAGATTCAGAACTTTTGTGTATGAATAAGCATTAACATGTGCCACCATATTATTGTAGTCTCAGAGTCCCCTGGATGATAAAATTGGTATTTATTGTGAACATACAACCTGTGTGGCATTTTACGTCTTGAGAGACTATCTTTTCCATTGGCAACCTCTTGTGTGACTAAAGAGGCCAATCCATGATACACAGCAACTGTGTATTGTGAACAACAGAAGAATTATAAATAGTATATATAGAACAGTTTAGTTTTGCTTCAATTAGCCTTGTTTTTTTAAACAGATTTTTTTCTGAGTATATTTCATTTTAATGTCATGTTGTTGTCTTACTTGAGATATATTGAATGTAACCAAAAACAAATTATTAAATAAATAAAACTACATTTCAATATTTCTATTTTAGGTGATACAAAATTTGTTTATAAAGCCTCCAGTTTTAATGACCTGACACATTTAATTACACCTATACTGAATGCCACTTGTCAAGGTAAATCTATGTTACAATATGTAGCCTATCTTTAGATTTAAAGAGGATATTATGTACTTTGGATTGATAGTCTTGAGTTAGAACCCAGATCACTGTCATATATCCCCGGTGATCCTACAGGAAGTTTGGGTTAGTATGAAATAATAATCATTTCTGAAGGTATCCAAAACTTTCCAATCAAAACAAAAACTACTGATTTCTAGGTATTTCAAAATATTATAAATAAGGTTTTTAGTAGAACTATTCAATAGATCTAAAAATATTACATTAACTTAAAAAACAACATAGTTTCCCTTAATTGACTATTCTTTATTGGGACTTCTTACATATAAGTAGTTGTGGACAAAAAAAATCTTTATTTTTGAAGGAAAATGATACTTGTAAAACAACTGATTTCTATGTATTTACTAAGTATTATAAATAAGGTATTTAATAGAGTTATTAAGAAGATCCACAAGCATTGTGTTAACCTCAGCTTCATTTTGTAGGACATCATTACATGTTTAATGCACTGTAAAGCAAAATGATTTGTTGATGTTTAATTTTCAAACATCTTTTCCTCAGCCCCTGTAGCTACACCCCCTCCTGCTACAACACAAGGTAACTCAGCTCATTGTGCAACTCTGCTGTCAGTTTGGTCAAAAGTAAACAATTTTAATTTAGAATAAAACTGTAACCTTATTACAAAAGTGTTGTTAATAGACTCAAAGATTGTAATCAATACGTTAATGTAGAGTCTGCTTATTTCTCTATCCAGACCCAGAGCTGGAGACTTGTTTTGATAAGATTACAACCTGTGATCTGTATATCCAACACAACACTGACCATGGTGGATTCTGTGCTACTTATGTGGACATGGCCAAGCAATCATGTGCCAAATCTTGTGCATACTGCACTAGTAAGAGCTAGTCATTCATTTCACATGCTAATTGAGCACTTTTTTCGTGATTTTATGTATATTAATTTAACATGCTATTCTATTAGAGCACATTTTTGTCTTTTTAAGTTGATAAATAGTTGCTCCATTGATCAAATGGCTTTGTATTTGGCAGCTGTCATTCCAGCAGTCACCTCTACACCCCCTCCGTGTGTTGACAAATTGAGCAACTGTTCTAGCTACAGTACTGCAGACTGTGTTGCCTTCTCTTCTTTCTTCAGTGAAAGATGTGCTCAGATGTGTGGGCTCTGTGGTAAGTTTGTAACCTTATTTATTTCAGCTTAAATACCAATGAAGAATCATAATAAGAATAATTATTTAAACCAGTTAAATTATTTGTAAAAAAATTTTTCTCAAAATAAATTCATGTATTCTCGACGCCCACATTATTATTTTGTTTTCTTTTGTCAAACCTTTATTCTCTTTTTAAAAAGGTCTAACATTAAAAAATACTTTCTTGTTGCAGATGTCAAAGCAGATACACCTGGTTTTCGTAAGTTTTTTGTTTTTTTCAATTTGATCGCGATTAGTTTAAAAATAAAAAAAACATACATTACTTATTACTTAGATCCTCTTGCACCAATTGGTGCATTGGGCAGCAAGCTGTCTCCATAGAAATCGGTCGCCAGCCATGTCTGCAGCTTTTTTCCAACTGGTTTCTTATGCCCTGAGGTCCCAAGTTATAAGGATGTTGCTGTTTGCATTTTCTTCATATCAGCCTCCAAGTCATTGATACATTTTGGATGTAAGATTCATTCTGTGAGAAGACAAGTCCACAAACTTCATGCCATGCTCAGTCACAACCTCATTAAATGGTAATGCATATAGTTCTCATATTTTACATCAAAATTAAGTAAAGATGGTATTGATTTTGTGTCTATAGATTAATTTTAAAATACTTAAATGTTAATCTTGCAGATGGTAAGTGCATGTACAAGTCTAAGATCTATGAGCAAGGAGACAAATGGATAGATGGATGTGACTACGAGTGCACTTGTGTTGATGCTGCTCATGGGAGATATGAATGTTCATCCATGTAAGTTTTTCTGTGGATCTTTCACTGATTAATTTTCATAGAACATAACACCACACTATGTATACTTGTTATTTTTTTGAACTTAAGGCCTCATCCACTTGTCAAAATCCTGAACATAAAGCCTCTTCCACTTGTCATTCTGAAAATAATGCCTCATCCACATGTCATTGCCCTGAACATAATGCCTCATCCACATGTCATTGCCCTGAACATAATGCCTCATCCACATGTCATTGCCCTGAACATAAGGCCTCATCCACATGTCATTGCCCTGAACATAAGGCCTCATCCACATGTCATTGCCCTGAACATAAGGCCTCATCCATATGTAATTGCCTTGAACATAAGGCCTCTTCCACTTGTCATTGTCCTGAATAATGTCAAACAGGTTTTAACTCTGACATCTCTGTAAATGAAAGCAATTTAATTATTATAGTGGTTACAAAAAAAAAAAAAAAAAAAAGGACTGAAATAAAGAAATTCTCAGCTTCCAGGGCCTTTTTTTCTTTTTGTCTACAGTCAACAAAGTTTCATAAGCATGTATTACTGACCCACTGAGGACTTAGCCTACCAAAAATTAAACATTGTTTATTATGATGCACAAATAAAACCTGGCTAACACATGCATTCGTCATTAATCTTCGGACTTGAAGACAAGTCTTATTATTAACACATGGATACATTTAGGACGTCATAATCTTCTTGTTTGAAGTAATGTCTAATGACTTATAAGACCATCTGTGATTAAGATGAAATGCAGATATTTTGCTAGACATTATAGGAGAATTGTTGAAAAGTGATAATTGATCTAGATGTTTTGGTGGTGATTAAAGAGCTCTGTATAGAAATATTCTCAGTTGGAATTAGGGATGAATTTATACATCAGAATATATAAAGTGTGGTAGATACTATAATTTCATTGTCTTTTCAAGTATGGGTTGATGGCTGCCTGATCATGCGATTTGTGCGCTGGACTGTTGTTCAGATTTATCGATGGTCCTTATCTTATATAATAAAGACGTTACTTCAAAAAGATGATTATGCCCTACGCGTCATGCATTTAGTCATGCATATTAATCAATGACCGAAATTCTGCTAAGTCTCTGGTTTTCCTGGCTAGCTTAGGCAACCCATTCCATGCTCTAATAGTACTAGGGAAGAAGGAGCATTTGTACAAATTTGTCCTAGCATTGGGAACAAGGAATGTGCCTTTACCTTTGTGTCTTTCTGAGTATTTTATTAGATTTTGTTTTTGTATTTGAAGATTATGGTTCAGTGTTTTATGTATAATTGCGACTTTTGAGTCTTCTATACTGAAGGCTTTCTAAATTTAGTGATATTACTCAAACCATGTCCGCCCCCATCGTCCTGTGGGAGATTTGGACTAGGAAGTAAATTATCTTCAACTCTGAAGGAACATCTGAAACATATAAAACATTTTACAAACATTTTTTAGACATTAAAAATAAATGAAGTCTGTTTAAAAGTGTAAGTTTTATGTTTAATCACACTTTCATTTCCCCCCCCCACCCCCCCACCCCCAAATCCTATCAGCTGTGATGTGTATCACAATTTGCCACCATTTTGTACCTTAGTGAAGAAAGAAGGGGAATGCTGTTTGCAACCTGTCTGCCATTTTGAATCCACACTTCATACTTTTACTGAAGTTTCTCCTGGAGTGACCCCTGATAATATGAGTAAGTCAAGTTGATATTATCCTTGTCATTTAGTTTCAATTCTACATGACAGGCAGAAGTTAGTTTATTTACAAAGAAAAATATTCTTGAGTCTGAGTAGCTTAGTTTGAAACATCTTTTTTAAGCCACATAAAATAAATAAATGCATTATTTATAAATGGAACAGCTACATAGTGTCTTATTTGTTAAGAATTAAGCAATGAATTTTTTTTTGTTCCCACTTGAATGCTGCTTTAATTAGTTGAAACTTATCTAATTTTATCTTTATATTAAATACATAACTTCAAAAAAGAAGATTATTGCGCCCTACCCATTTCTTGTATCAATCTAGTCATGCATCTTATTCAATGACTTAAACTCTGATAAGTCTTTGGTTTTCCTGGCTGATTCAGGTAACCCATTCCATTCTCTAATGTTAGAATTTCTTATTGAAATAACAGAAAATCCTTCCTTTAAAACCTCACATTAACTGACTGACTTTTCTACTCTTTCTTTCTACAGCTCCTTTAAAACATTGTTTCCTTTTCTTGTTGCTACAAGTATCTCACAAATTCCAGATTCAATATACAGAAAAGTTTAATATGCAGTGCACTGTGTTATTTACATAGGTATGAAGAGTAAAATTAAGAAGCTCAGGTGGAAGAATTGCCTACAAAATTTAATCAATAATTAATCCTTGAGCAATGATTGCATAGTAATTCTCAGATTCCTTCATTCTCTTCAAACAATGTTTTCTCAATTCAGGTTTTGTAAGAGATACTACCAAGAAAAGCTAAGCAGTACTTATAAATAAAACTAGTTTGATCTTACTGCATGGGAGAAGGGGATAGATGTCTTGTGCAGAAAATGACAGCTTCTACTCCTGTCATAAAAACAGATCTAATTTAGGGTACTAAAATAAAGTTTATTTGCCCTGGGAGCAAGCCAGCTATGACACTAAAAACTTTGACACATTATAAAAAATTAAAATGTAGGACTTCTGGAATACATGAGTTAGCCTACTTTTCTTAATTTGTTTGTGACAGATTTGACTAATATTTTAAGTAAGGTTATGTTTAAAAAAATTCTTTAGCTTCCGTTAAAAAGTAAGTATGTACAACCACATAGGTTCTATCCAGGGCTTTTAAAAGAGAACTTGAACTTCTCAAGCTTTGACTGGCTCTTGCTGCTGGAACTTATGAAATCTGTGATATTACTTTACATCTATAGTAGACAAATTATTTAATTTCATAGACATCATTGAAAATGTTTCTCATCACTTATTATGGCATTAACTTGACTTACTTTGACTTAGTCCTTTTGACTCCCAGTTGAGCATTTGTCTCCAACAGTGTTATCCCATTGAACTCTGTTATGTGAAATTCCCCTCTGTTGGGCCCATGTCCATCCTGCCACATCTCTATTTCTTTGTCTACCAATCTCCCCCATGTTTGCTTTGGTCTGTCAGCTGTTCTCTTGTCCTGTGGGTTCCAGTTTAGAGCCTGTTTTTCTGTTTTCTGCTGCTGTTCACATTGTATGCCCAATCCAGCCCCATTTGCATCTTTTGATTTTTTGCTCTATCAATAATATGTTTACTGGGTTGTTTCCATTTTTATGACTTTAGCAGTGACCTTTATTTAGTTTGTTCCTTGAACTTTTAATGCTCAATAATCTTCTATTAAATATATGAGAGAAATAACTTATTGTTCTACAGTAACTTGATTTTGCCTTACATTAATATAATATGGACAACATATATCATCTTGTTACACATGACATGTTTAAATGTTTAGTTTGTCATCTAGGTTTACATAGGAATATTAGCGAGCATAACAATTTGTTAAGATATTTTTTTGAGTTTATGTAAACTTGATCTTCTTTTGTTATCATGCCATTTGCCTTGTCATGTTACTGATTTGTCATTTTCTCTCTTATCAGTAGCATTGTAATAACTGAAGATTTAAAAAAACTTTATATGTTTTGAAAAGTCAATAAAATATTAAATACTGGAATAATTAAATCTATATTTTTTTCTCTTGCTGATTGACTCAGATGTTTGCCAGTACCTTGGTGGCCAGTACCAACAGAATGAATTCATTGACGATGGATGCAATAACAAATGTTTTTGTGTCAACGCTTTTACTGGTTTAGTCAATTGTACAGCCACGTAAGTCAAATTTCCCAAGTTCTTTGGGACTTTATGATTAAAATTATATATCTATTGTACAGCCACATAAGTCAACAGTTTCCCAAGTTCTTTAGGACTTTATGGTTAAAATTATATATCTATTGAACAACCATGTAAGTCAACAGTTTCACAAGTTCTTTGGGACTTAGTAGTTAAGTTATTAAGCTGAAAGAATCAATTTGTGTCACAGTGGTGTTGTATATCTGGTTTAGTTATAGTCATTGTTATCGACATCAAGTCTAATAAGTATGTGGTTTATGTAGTAATTGTAACTAAACCTTAATAAGGCCTGTATGTCATTTCACTTAAGATATTGACTTTTACAGTCAGCACTTTATTATTTATGCTGTTTAAAATGTCACATAGTAAGTGTGGCTAGTTTGTAGACTTTGCATCTGTGCACATTATTTGTATATTACTTGCTTTATTCTGAAATAAAAGGTGCATAAATAAACTTAACATCACTTGCATGGTTTGCCTATGTGTATATAAAATTAAATAAAGGCATAAATTATCATGAGTTACTGTATTCGAAAGTGACTTTGTCATTTGCCAAGATTTAATTTGCTTATTGTGTTCACCTGACTTTAAATTTCTGAAATCCATAGTTTGTGTAAACAGTTAAACCTCCAATTTCTTCATGCTAGTCATACCGAGTACTAAAAAGAAAGTATATGTAAATTGAGAAAAGAAAAACAGTAAATAAATACATTTTGGCCGATAAAAAAAATATTTTTGAACTCCTTTTTTAGTTCCATTTCTTACAATTTTGAAATAATATAGTTCTAGTTAGAAGAGAGATTTTTTGTTCATCTTTGTTATGACTTAAGTTACCCTCATTGTTGGGCCTATTTAGAGTTAACCTATTTTATTATACAATTTTCCTCTTTTAGTTGTCCTGAATACAACACAACAAATTTCCCCTCAAACTGCTACCTGGAAAGTGTACCTGGCTCTTGCTGCAAAACTCCAAAGTGTGAACTGTTGACAACCACTGCCACTATCAGTGGATTCGGCACAGTGTCTGATATTGCTGGATGTAAGTAATGTTTACACTTCAGTGATTTGTTTCTACAGTATTTCAACTTACATATAGTTTATTATGCCTCAATTAAAGCTTTTTAGAATGATATTTCAAGCTGTCATCAGCTATCAGAACAGGGTCTAGGTAGTTGAATGGCTAATTACTTGGCAAATGCAGAACAGTTCTTAGGTTTGAATGCAGTGTGTAAATTAATTCTTTAATTAAGGATTTTATGACATCCAGAGTGTGCTCAGCTGAAATGAATATTTTACTTTCATTTGGGAAACCTGTAGTACTGGCGCCCTCATGAAACATTAAAGAAATATGTCACTTGGCCTGACTTGCCTTAGGGACAGCTAGCTCTTGAAAGAAACTTTACTTAGTATTTTATTCCTAATATAGTCACTTATTTTTATGTATAGATTTATGGGGCTTCTTTAAGAGTTGAGTTGTCTAAAATGTATTATCTCAATGTCACAATTGAGCCCAACTTTTGCTCTGATTTAAGCATGTACTGTAAAGCATAGGAGGCACAGTGGCTGAGCAGTAAAGCACTGGACTTCCTAACCGAGGTCCCAGGTTTGAATCCTAGGGAAGACTGGGTTTTTTATTTTGGGATCTTCAGGCACCTCTGGGTCTACCCAGTTCTATAGAGTACCTGACATTAGTTGGGGAAAGTAAAGGGGGTTGGTCATTGTGTTGGCCACATGACACCCTCATTAACCGTGGGCCACAGAAACAGATGACCTTTACATCATCTGAAAGGGGAACTTTACTATTGTAAAGTGCACAAAAGGTATCAAGTTTTTATAATAATCATTTTTTTTTTCTGAATCTATAGTAGAACAATATGTGTAGAACACTAGATATTTATTTACAACAAAATAAAAACTCTCTTTGTACATGTTTTTTTCTCATTGTTTTGTAGACAAAGTAATTTATGATGAATCCAAGCAGCCTGCTTGTACAGATCTAAAGCCTGAATGCCCTCTGTATGGCAAGGACGCATGTGAGGGAAGCTTTAAGCCATTCATGAAAGAGAACTGTCCAGTTTTCTGCAACCTTTGCAATGAGAAATATCCAGGCTTTGTTGCAGGACCCAACGACTGGTGCACTTACAATGGTGTCCACTACAAGGCAGGAGACACCTGGGAGCCTGATTGTGAACACCAGTGTGTGTGTGACACTCAGTATTATGGTTACTACAGATGTTACAGCAAGTGAGTTGGTATACTTTCACTCTTACCTGTACATGGTTTCTCAACCCAGTGGTTGTTAGTTTAGAATGTAAAGATTTAAACAAACTTGTAACTTGAATTTGGTTCATTTCTGAATGTTGTGTTTGTCACTTAATTCTCTTGTGTTCCTTGGCTTTAGAGATTTGTGAATATTATGCTTGACCAATCTGTTTTACACATAATTAAACTGTTAAACCAAAAGCCATGTCCATCATGCATGGCTTTAATAAATAAAAATCCCTGTCTTCACCAGGATTCGAACCTGGGACCCCTGGTTCAGAAACCAAGTGATTTACCAATCAGTCACTGCGCTATAAATACATGTAAACAGAATAATAATAACTGATGCTATAAATGACATCCAGCACAAAGTCATTGCCTCTACATTTATTTAAACTTCAAATAGAAAAAAAAATAAAGTAACCAATGTTTAAAAGGAAAGAGGAAAATCTTTGCTAACAACAGCTTTCTTCATGCATATTTTAATTACAGAAATAACGCATTAATGTAGCAGAAAATATGTACATCTTCAAGTGATTAAATTATATTACAGTAGAGTATGGTGCAGCCTGGTCATCTGATATGTGCTCTGCACTGTTGTTCAATGTTCTCGATGGTCCTAGGTTTGAATCCTCCCTGATACAATCCCCCACTTTCTTGCTGGAGTTTTGTGCTAGGATGAAATAATCTTCAACTCAAAGGAACATTTGAAACATGTAAAACAAAACAATTGACAAGGAAGTCTGGGTATTTCCTGTTTATCCTAGATAAAATGGGCTGCAACAAAATCACTTCCATTATGGACAGTTTCTTTACTTTGACTCCATTTTCTCTATTAGATTTAGTCTATGTATTGGTGTCTTTTCATAAGTCTCACTTCTCTATTAGATTTAGTCAGTGTCTTTTAGCCTATGTATTGGTGTCTTTTAGCCTATGTTTTGTTGTCTTTTAGCCTATGTATTGGTTTCTTTTCATAAGTCTCACTTCTCTATTAGATTTAGTCAGTGTCTTTTAGCCTATGTATTGGTGTCTTTTAGCCTATGTTTTGGTGTCTTTTAGCCTATGTATTGGTGTCTTTTAGCCTATGTATTGGTGTCTTTTCTTAAGTTTTTTATGTCTTGATCTCTTTTGTGAGTCTGTAAAGCACTTGACTTCTAAACCGGGGGTCCCAGGTTTAAATCCTATTGAAGACTGGGATTTTTTCATTTTGCGATCTTTAAGGCATCTCTTGAGTTCACCCAGCTCTAATAGGTACCTGGCATTAGTTGTAAAAAAGTAAAGGCAGTGACATCCTCATTTTATCTTGCTCTTTTTCTAAGTCTGCTGTTTTTCCTTGAGATATTTCAATTCAATGCCTGCTTACCTTGTTATTTGGTGATGCACTAGCCAGCAGTTATTAGTATCATATTTAAATCTTAAGTTTTCATTGTCTATTTTCCCCTACAGATGTACTACATACTCTCAAATACCAGATGGATGTAAGCTAGAAAAACTGGCAGGAGATTGCTGCCCACGCATAATCTGTCCAGGCAGTACCAGCATTGTTCCATCTACCACTAACCTACTGTCCCACATTGTAGCTGGCAGCAACATCTATGTAATCACTAGCACTGGTCAACAGAAGCCTTTGTTACCTACATTGAATATAGATGGCACAGTTAATTATATTACTTCTGGATATCAGACATATACAATAGGTAAGATTCTTCAATAATATACAACCTCATTTGTGTGTTATCTCTCTTTAAAAAAACTTGTATACACTTTCCTATAGAGTTACACTTAAAACATATTAACTGCAAAATGTAGTGATTATTGGAAAATGTTACTTGGGTGTTGTTTTTTTTTCTTGAAATTAGGCTCACAATTGTGATGTTTCCTAAAGTTTGAAAGTCTGTTTGTACACAAGTTGCAATGGGGAATTGCTTCTTGTTCACATTTTTATTTTTACTTTTTACATTATGGAAAGTTAAGACAGGCACAGGAGATGAAAATATAACTGAAATAGATGCAGAAAGCTATGTAGGTCATAACTGGGTTTTCTTAGTCATGTGAAACACTGCACTCAACCTTAATCTGCAGAATGGAAGACATTACTATTATGAAAAGTGATTTAAGTCTTTCAATTTAAAACTTGAGCTTAAATAGAATTTCTTTTAGCACATGCTAATGTTTGATCTCACAGATTTGCTATTGTCAAAAGTAAAGTAAAAAATGTTGGTTATGCCAACCAGTATAAACCTAATTTTGTTCAGCCTAATCTACATAGAAGTCATTATTCAAAATAGTTTGTAATATAAATGGTTATTAGTTTTTGAGATTTAAAAAATAAAATTCCTCTAATTGTTGCTGACTATTTAGATGGTGCTTTAAATCACAACTGATATAGTTTAAAGTTGTTAGTTGTGAAATGCCATAACAGTTCACTTAACTTTTATCTAAACAGTGCACATTTTTTATGATATTAGATAACAACAAATCTTGAGGCATATTCAAAATAACTACATCTTTTCTTATCACTTTAAATAAATACACTAATTCATTTCTTAAAGTAAAGGTATCCCTTTCAGACCTTTCACCTATGGGGGCAAATGGTGTAAAGCTGAGGGTTAATGAGCGTGTCATGTGGACAGCACCACCTATTCTTCCCCAATATATGTTAGGTACCCATTAGAGTTGGGCGGACTCAGGAGAGTTCTAAAAATCCTGAAGTTCAAATTGAATACCTTTTGGTTATGAAACCAAGAGTTTTATCACTCATACACCCCAGCCTATACATTCCTTAGCAATTTTAAGTTCATAGGCACCAAAACATTTTTCGAAAATTACTGTCACATTGACATACTGAAAAAGGATGTCTCTAATAATATAAAACCTTTTCACCAAAATAAACTCCACAATACACTCTCTAAGTTTCACTAACTAATAATAATAAGGCTTATCTTTGAGGCCAAGGCTTAATGAGGAATGCAGTATTTCCCATGACTATGCAGTCCCAGATTGGACCTACATATTTTGCCACATCCACTAACTATAATTATTTGATAACAATCTTTATAATAATTTAAGGTCTGTTTCACACTCACAACTTGCTTGCCTGTTATAGGGACATTTATTGTACTTTAAATATTTTCTATACAGTTGGATGTCTGTTCAATGGTAGACTACTTGTTCAAGGAGAATTTGCCAAAGATTCTAATTGTGGTCCCACATGTCAGTGTTTAAATCAAAGTACAGGCCTGATGTCATGTGTTGACAGGTACATTATACTTTAATAATATTGAAGTTTAAACTCTTTATGCTTTTCCATTCATCAAGTTCTCCTTCTGTCTTTTGAGTTGAGTTTAATTAAAAATGTTTCACTTTAATTATGAAAAAGGTATTGTAAGTATTTGTGTATTCAACATGCCGTTTTTTAAATTGAATACCGTATCAATGAACTGTTCTGAACAACACAATTGTACAAGAAATTTCCTTGAGGATATTAGACCTTATAATTAGTTCATTCTAATAATACTGTAGGTAAGAAGTCTCAGCCTAATCTTAAACAGTAAAACAAACTTGAATAGACTTTTCCAACTTGTTAGTCCTTGCATAAAGAATATTTTTTCTTTTTGTGATTTTTTTCATTAATATATACCAAACTAAATGAGTGTTAACAATTTAAAATATGCTTGTACATAAAGGTTCTGCTTTAATTTTTTTGGTGTTATTCTCACTATTTAGTAAAAGAAAAAAATTGTATTGTTTGATGCAGGAAGCTGTTTCCTTATCTTTTCGTATAGATGCCCCTACTATGTGCCTGAAAATAAGCTATGTACGATTGTCACTGACCCATTTGATGCATGTTGTAAAGTGCCTAGCTGTCCACTGTCAGTCACTAACCCACCATCTTCTATTTATCTTGAACCAAAGGTAAAGGAAATTTACAAGTGTGAAATTCATTTGAATCTTGTTTTTTCATCACTGTCCTTTATCAACTTTATTAAAATGTAGGTTTAATGTATAATAATAATAATAAGGCTTGTCTTCAAGGTGGTTGGGGGTAAAAGGGGTGTCGTCGTCCCCCCCCCCCCCCCCCCCCCCCCAGTTTAGGCGCCAAATTACTTTAACTGACATATAAGAGAACACCTTGTATCAGGCAGCTTCCAAACAAGACCGGTGGAGATTTCTTACAAAGGCTACAGGATACACATTTGAGGCCAAAAGAAAATTCACTGCTTAGGACAGATGTAGATGGTGAAAATCGAACATAAATTGATAACAGGCAGACAACAGTTATGTCTGTGCTGGGTTTTGCAAAATATGTAGGTCCCAACTGTGACTATTTTAAAAAAAAAGATTTACTAAGATATATTAATTCAATACATTGTGAGAATTAAATCAAATTATTAATATAATAACCTGACAGTTGAGTGCCATGAATTAAACCAAACTAAACCAATTTTCCATATATGTATAGAGTATAGATATTAACTCCTTATCATGTATAGTGCATTTCAGAAAAAAAGCAACTAAAATTAGTTCTAGAGTAATCAGAGATGGAAGAGCTGCAGTAACATTGTGTTGTCCTGATATTGAAACTTAATGTTAACTCTTGTTTCAGTTATTATATAGCATTGTAAAGGGACCAAGTCTTGAGGATCTTGTTGCAGCATACTCAACCACAAGGGTCACCACGACTATAGCCACAACAGTCACAACAACGCCAATGTCAACCTATGATCCGCATCACTCATACAGGCCACAGAGTGCCAACTTTCTTCCCACCATGCCGCCCGGAACAGTGGCCAATCCCAACTCATCAGGTTTATAATCTATTTTCCATTAGTCAGATGTGAAAGATAAAGCTATTTTTTACAAAGCTTATATCACTCACTTGGTCTGTCTGTCTGGTAAAAAGTTTGAACATGTTTTTTCTCCAACACCTGATTTCAGATCATGCTGAAATTTTGCACAATTATTACTTTTACCTGAAAAACAACAATCATTAAAAAAAAAATAAAAAAATTAGTTATTCAACTATTGATAATTAATTATTTTGTTTGATACCAAACAAAATAATTAATTATCAATAGTTGATTAACTAACTGAATTAGTCCCCTTTATAGGTCGCACTTTATAGTTTGAAACTAACAATTGATAGCCATAAAACCTATTTTCATAAGCACTTTACTTGCACAGTGATTAGTATGTTGGCTTGTGCCCTGAGTTTTAATTTAGGTTGTTCCCTTTTTTTTTTATAAATACATTTTAAAAGCAATCACCCAGATACTTCTTTCTCTCCCACCATTATTCCAACTGGTCCAGATAGGTGATAGGATCATAGCATACTGAGTAAGCTAAAAGCATGAAACAGAACTAAACAAAAACAATAGGTAAAAATATTTCTAAATGCAAAGATATTTTATTGTTAGTCTACATCTAGTACAAATTTAATTAAATGACGGATCCAAACTAATTGATACAATTATTCTTAATATAAGCTTTGTTGTTTTTTTTTTAAAGTATTTTTTATATTTTTCTTGCTTATATTTCAATACAATGCTGGTTTCCTTTCATTTTCATCTTAGAGATATTTTAATTATTGAGTTTGATAGAAATTACAGTTTAATAGTGCAGATTTTTCTTAAAAGAGCTCAATAAAACAAATTATGTTACTTTTTTTAAAAATGATCAGTGAATGATAATACAATAATTTACAAACTGCTCTGTTACTTAAGTTTGAATTTCTTTTTGCTAACCTATTTTGTAGACTTAAACATGTACCCTTTTTTTTTATATACAAGCAATTTAATCATAAACTATTTCATGTTAGGGCGCTGTCATTATGGCAGTCAATCTTACAGAGAAGGCGATCGCTGGACAGTTGGTTGTGACCTGAACTGCCTATGTGTTAATGCCATGACCAACTTGTATGTGTGTGACCACATGTAAGTTTGAAGGGCTGTCTCATTTTTAGTCATGATTTTGCAGAATATTTTTTTTTAATATAATAGCCTCTGTCTAAAAATGATTTGAAAGAGACATACACTGTATGACAATATCTCAATAGACAATTGGCAAAACTGAGTTGTTGTTGATTCATGGCATATGTAATCCTTATTACTGTGAAGAAATATGTCATGTATTGTATATTTCAAATTATCCATTTAGAAACATTGACAGAAAAAAATATAAACATTACTTGTAAAACTAACTCCACAGGTTTTTCTTTTTTGCAATATTTACAATAGAAGTAGACCTTTTGACTGTATATATTTTCTGGTAGATATTTAATACTTTGATTCAATATCTTCAGGTGCCTGACCTTTAACTGTCCTCAAGGCTACAACTGTACTGCTTACCCAGACCCTGAGTTCCCATGCTGCAATTTAGTTTTAGTAAACCTTCCTACAAATACTGGTAACAATTGCTTTGGGTATTTGTTTTCCAAAATTAACCAGTCAAATCTTTTTATTAGTAGTCTTATTATATGTTCAACCAAAACCTTTGTTTAATATATAACAGTATTTTATGTTTATTTCATAACTATTTTTTTTTTCAGTTTTAAACCCTACTCAAGTGACCATAGGTAATTTTGTCTTTTTTTTTTTTCTCAAATACTACATAGTAAGAAAAAATTGTTTTAGTAATTTTATTAAATTGAAATTTGATTGATTTTTTTTTTTAACCTTTTGATGACTGTAATGTCTCAGGGATGTGGTGGGTAAGTGGTAGAGAACTTGGCTTCTGTCACTCAAATCTTAGTGAAGACTGGGATTTTGAACATCAGGAGTTTTAGGAAGCCCATCCAACTCTAATGGGTACCTGACATAGACTGGGGAAGTCATGGTGGTTGGTCATTGTGCTGGTCACATGATATCCTTGTTAACTGTCAGCCATTGAAACAAATGATAATGAATTCGAAAGATTATTTTACAAAACAATTTGCTCTTTTTCTTCAGGAAATGTATGCCATTATAATGGCCAAGATTATCATATTGGGGAATCCTGGCAGCTAGGTTGTGAAAAAAATTGTACTTGTCTGGCACTTAATTCTACCTACATGTCCATTGGCTGCAAAGATTTGTAAGTCAAATATATTTGATTTAATTATTGTAAATATATCTCTATAGATATTAAGTTATAAAGAATTATTCAAGCTTCATGGTATAAATGTTTATTAAGGATTGACCTATAGATATTAAGTTATAAAGAATTATTCAAGCTTCATGGTATAAATGTTTATTAAGGATTGACCTCTTTAGTCGAACACGAAGTTACAAAGGGCAAAGATCGTCTATAATTATCAATTTATGAAGTGTTACTCATATTTGTATAATTTGTGACCTCATTTCTTTGTTAATAAGAGTCAGTTTTCAGAGAAATAGAGTTTGATTTTTTTATGATGTGTCATAGGCCTATAGGCTGTGTCGAACATCTCATTTTTATAATAATATTTGTAACAATACATAAGAGCTTATCTAGAACTACTTTAGTATATAAGTATTAGTTATTCTGAATCCATGAAACAGATAACTGACTACATTCAAACATAGTAATAATCTATCACAACACAGCCCTCATCTTTTTCTTTATTATTTGTTCAAATGAATGTAGACTACTTAGTAAGTTTAGACTTGCCTGGTCATATGGTGAGCCCTTCAGACTATTAACATCATGGTATGAGTTTGAATCCTGCCGTTTCTATCCTGTTACCCTGCATGAGGTTTGGGCTAGGATGTAATAATCTTCAATACTTAAGAAATGCCACCAACTTGTAAAAAAAATAAAGTTGACTTGAGAATATCCAAGGCAAAATATGAAAATGACTTTTGTTTTAAATTTGTATGCCTATCTTACCTTCACTTTTACCTATCCCTTAGTTTGTAAGACTTTTGTGGCACCACACAAGATATGTTGACCCTCTTTCTCCATCCTTCTCTGTTTTTTGCCTTAAATAGAATCTCTTTCAATGACAGGACCATCCATTCTTTTATGTTCTTTCATGTTGTCTTCCCATCACTTTTTCTTTTTCCTGGTTGTGTTCCCTGAAGAAAGGTCTTTGTAAGCCCTGAGGACCTTGTTATATGGCCAAAGAATTTAATTTTTTTTTTTTTGACAGTTGTTAGCAGGTCATCGTGAGATCCAATTGCTGTATTAATCCTGTTTCTAACCTTTTTGTTTGTGATGCGATCTTTGTAAGTGATACCTAAGATCTTTCTGTAGCATCTCAATTCATTTGCTATGACCTTCTTCTCGTTCTGAAGTCAGCATCCAAGATTCACAAGCATATAAGAATGTAGCCATGACCAGGGAGCTCATACGTCTGATTTTAGTATCAAGGGCTATGGCTTTTTTTTCCATATTGTTTTAAGTTTAGCAAGTGCAAAGTAGTTCAGGATTGCTTCCGTTATCTGCTACACTGCTACACACAAAAACCACATGAATGTAGCACTAAATGTAGCAATTAAAAGATGAAAGCTTTAAAATCCTTTTGTCAATTATCAGCATCTTCTTAGAGTAATGTACAGTACATACAACGGCTAAGTCCTCTTCCTAAAGCAACTTGCTCATTCTTAGATTTAAAATAATGGAATTTCTATTCTGTTATTTATTTTTGCAAAGTCTCATTATTTCAAACATTAGACACATCCAACTATTCAGCCTTTCTAGTACGGTATTTTATCTCTTTAAATCTTATCATTGTAGGTCTAATTATTAGTGCTGTAATTTGTTTATATTAATAAGCAAATTCTAAAAACTAATGTACACATATAAATTTTAATTTATAAAAAATGTGGACAAAGGTAATTCTCAAATGATCAGAATGATATCTTCTAAAAGGAAATTTTAAAACTGACAATTATATTTTTTTTTCCAAAAAGCTGTGAAGGTTTATTCTTTGTAGCAAATACACAATAAAATGGAACCAAAATGTTAAAAAATTACCTAAAGTAATATTTATTTTCTTATTTAAGGCTTGTCTTTATGTTTGAAGATTAATGAGGAGTGCAATATTTTATGTGGCTATGCAGCCTGAGCTGCCTACATATTTTGCCACCTCCAGTGCTGCCATAATATGCATGACTAAATGCATGACGCGTAGGACGTAATCATCTTCTTTTTTGAAGTAACGTCTGTATTATATAAGATAAGATAAGATAACCATTGTCCTCAGCAGAGGATTTTCTTTTGGTCTCAAATGTTATCCTGTGGCTCTTTGTAAGTGATCTCCAAGTGTCTTGTTTTGAAGCCCCCTGCAACCAGGTGCTCTCTTCTATGTCCTTTGAAGAAATTGGGTGCATAAACTGGTCTTTAGAGTGTTTTAGTGGGGCACCTCTGTTACTCTGACAACCTTTCAGCTCACCAGACAAAATACTGCCTTTGATGAAGAAGATAATGAACCTTACTAGTTTTCTTATTTCGTGTATAATGCTTAAACCTTGATGTTCCATTTTGTTTCACCAGAAGCTCCTCCCATTCTTGAGTTTTTACCCAATGGGAAGCTGACCAATTATGCTTACTGTCATTTCACCCATTGTGATTCCTGATATTTATTGATTTTTTTTCATTCTGCATCAGTTGTTTGTTTTTTTTGTCCTAGTTCCATACTTAGCAGTAAGATCTTTGCGAGACCTGTAGGCCTACACCTTATCCCTTATAGACATTATATAGTCCAACCTATAGCCGGATGCCATACATAGCCAATGACATTGCTATTTGCCCCTCAACTTTGGCTACAGTGCAAGAAATCAGCTATTAAAAACAAAATGAAAAGTAAAGGACTAAATTGTATATTCATGTGACTCCCTTGTCGAAAAGGGTTAAGCATTACTGGTATATATATATATATATATAGAGAGAGAGAGAGAGAGATAGAGAATTGAGCTTTTCTAATTATGTTAAGTAATGAAACTGATCATTTTTATCTCAGGTGCCCGAAGTATGCTAACCTTCCTCCAGGGTGTACACAAATAATACAAGATGGCAAGTGCTGTCCTACTCTAGTTGGAGAAACATGTTCTGGTAAAGCTTTTTAATTAATTTTTTGTTAGTACTGTTACTTCTTTTTATTGCATCTTTTTTTCATAAGGGAAATAATCCATCTATATTTGAGCTTAATGTTAGCTACATATCAGCTTTGTCAGCTATGTATATTTTAATTATCATTCCTCTCAAATGTATTAGCAGGCAATAGCAAAATGGAGAAGTTTGCAATTAGTTATTAAATTAGCAACACTGCTGTGACATTGAAATGAAACAGGAAGTCAAATACATTAGAATAGTAAAGAAGCTGTTAACCTCACAAAAACATGTTTCTTGTGGTAAATAGATGTATACAACAATAGTCTGGCATTGGTTG
Organism: Biomphalaria glabrata; assembly: GCF_947242115.1. Lineage (NCBI taxonomy): Eukaryota > Metazoa > Mollusca > Gastropoda > Planorbidae > Biomphalaria > Biomphalaria glabrata. Next base: position 41,068,405 of record NC_074717.1, on the reverse strand, counting down.
GATAAATAATAACCACGGATCTGCACAATAGCCTCGTGATATAAAGTACCCCTTTTCAGACCATGCAAGAGGATCATCTGTTGTCTGGTCAACAGTTAACAAAGGTGTCATGTGGTCAGCATAATGGCCAACCGCCTTTACTTTCCCCAACTTGTATCAAGTACCCATTAGAGTTGGGTGGACCTTCTAATATACTAAACTATAATTGACTCATAGATTTTTGGATCTTTATATCTGAAACATGGAGATCAACTGCAGCAACAACCATAAAAAGCAGACATTCATCAACAGATGTCTCAGAAATGTCTTAAAAATACACTGGTATGACAAAATAAAAAACACTGAACTGAGGGACATGAGTGGACGGAGAAATATAGAGGTGCAGATCTTAGAGAGAAAGTGGAGATGGATTGGTTACACCCTTAGAAAAGATACCAACAACAGAGCTAGACAGGCCTTTAGAGTGGAACCCCCCAGTGCACAGACAAGTTGTGTCTGTTCTTTTTATGTGTATGTTTATGTTGTGTTGTCTGTATATGAGAAAAGAGTCCTTGTAATCACAACAAATTTCCATAAGGATCAATAAAGCAGTCTTCCAAAGCAACTTGCTCATTCTTAGATGTAAAATAATAGAATCTCTATTCTGTTATTTATTTTTTCAAAGTCTCATTATTGCAAACATTAAACACATCCAACTATACAGCCTTTCTAGTATTTTTACCTCTTTAAATCTTAGTCTTAGAGGAAGACCAAAAAAAAGGTGGTTCAGTGTACTAGATGAGAGGACAGGAAACAGCTGGGAAGTCATTAAAAAAACTAGCAAGAGACCATGTAGAGTCGCATGATTTTACTGAAGCCCTATGTTCTAAGAGGAATGCATAAGAAAAGATGATGATTTATGCATTTTTCTCACACAAAGTTGTTTTTTTTTTTACTTTCTTAACATCTTCCAATCAACACTCCAGGCTGCATGAAAAAATTGTCAACTAAATGAACACATTTACATATTCATTTCTGCAGGTCAGTATTGCCTGGACCCAACTGGAAAACCTCACCTCCCAGGATCAACATGGAGAGAGGGCTGTGATTATGACTGCACATGCATTGCCAGAACTGACGGGTTCTACAGGGAATGCAGTGGCATGTAAGTACTTTGGAGCTTGCTTCTTGTACTGGAATGTTTTTTGTCAGACTATGTTAGGAATATTATTCATGTTGGTTTGTACAGAGAATGTCCAGATATACAGTCAATTTATACAAGATGGCTTCTAAGAGAATGTTGGAAGAAAAAATGAATAAAGTGCCAGTGACTTCTAGAGAATGTAGATTGATTAGAAATGTTTCTATTTCATTATAAATCTGGTTTGATGGTTGTGAAGTTTGCACTTAGTTGTATGAACATCAAAGCTCATGTTTACTTCAGCAGTCCTCTAAATTAATTTTGGGGGTGGAGGGTATTGTAATTATGTTACATTTAAATCCAAGCAAAACATTTTGGTCTACAAATATATGGTTCTAACTAAAATTTCTATTAGGACAAGTCAGGCAAACCATTAGGAATCAAACATTTGGAAGTAAAGCATACACTTTCGAAGTAAAGGTTAAAGAATGTGTTGATAGTGTTTTTTATACGCTGTCAATAACAATTGGTCAAATTATCATAGTATTTAATTTACTGCTTTTTATTCTGATAACTATAGCTATTAAAGAATAATGATTTTAGATTTTTAAATAAATTTATTGTTTTGTTCTGTTCATTTAGCTGTCCAAAGTTTCCCAGCCTGGCCAACTACCACTGCACCTTCCCCACTCCAGCACCTGGCAAATGCTGTGCCCTGCCCCAATGTTGTGTTGACCAGGCCTGTGAGAATAAGGTTACTTTCCAAATAGCGGATCAGTTCAAGAATGAATTTTAACTATGGAGGACAATATTGTATTTTGTCATATTCTTGGATATTGTGCTATAAAATTAATTTAAAATGCATATATATATAATCAAATCATTTAAGATTATTGCAAGCAATAAAGGTTACTGCTTATTTCTGTGACTTGTTTTAAGTGTGTAATTTGGCCAACCAAATTATATTTTTAATTCTGCTTGACCAGTTAGGACAAATTGTAAATTAACTCCAAAGATCAAGCCAAGCTGTACTATCATTAATAAGTGTTTTGAACATCCATGAAGTGAAGACTTCCGCGTGCTGCCATATTTCATTTCATGCTCCTTTGATATTAGGAGCTTATATTCACTCTATATTAAACATTATGAAAAGAAAAATTTAAATGCAATTTATTTTTCCAAAAACAAAAAGGGAGCGAAGAGGTTGCAACGAAACTTCAAAATGCACAAAAATAATTATAAATATTTTTAATATACATCTAGGCATTAGCGGTTAAGCGCTTAATAGCTTTTGAACAAAAGGTCCTGGGTTCGAATCCTGGTGAAGACTGCGATTTTTGGGCTCCGTGGGCTCCTCTCACTGCTCCCAGTCCACCTAGCTCAAATATGTACCTGACATTAGTTGGGGAAAAGTAAAGGAGGTTGGTCGTTGTGCTGGCCACAGAAACAGATGACCTTAACATCATCTGCCCTACAGATCACAAGATCTGAAAGGGGAACTATACATATCAGCAAAAATTATTAAAACAACGGGCTCACCCCCCCCCCCCCCCCAAATAAAAGTTTCAATAAAGGTTTTGACTATTTTAACAATAATTTTGTGAACAGTTCTTCCTGAGATCTAGAAATTAGAATGCTTCCTTACCCTTCCTGACCCCACTAGGTGACACCAACCCCACAATGCCTCTGCTCTCACTGACATAACGTGACCTCCATCCTTTCAATTTTCTTAGCGAGAGTTCAGGTATGTATCCTATGTATGGGTTGAGACTGGGAAGGAGCACATGGCTTCGCATATTCATTTTGTTTGTTTTTTCACGTCCACCCATATCAGATACCAACTTTCTGGCGTGAAAGTGCGAGATGGGACAGGCTTAGGCAAATTAGGCCCCTCCAATAGGTTGGTTTGGGGGGGGGGGGCCTCGCACAGTGTTAAAAACAAATTAGGGGAAAAAATGCAAAACTTGGATCAGATCATAGAGCACACTGAGTGTTAACAAGTCTAACTCTGTCTCTACTAGGGAAATTGCGATATATTTGTCGATTTATATGTACAACAGTGTTTTCCTTACTTTTTTTTCCTTAATGTAGGACGTAATCTTATCTTCTTTTATGAAGTAACGTCTGTATTTTATAAGATTTTATAAGATGTAAAATGCCTACTTTTCGCACATTCTGACACTTTGCTAATTAGTTGCTTACTTTTTTTTTTTTTTAGAGATATTAGACCTAAATCATCTCATCTCATCTCTGCCTGTGGTCCCTTCTGGAACATAGGCCATCAACCAGCTTCCTCCATGCATCTCGGTTCTGGGCGAGTCTCTCCAACTGTCCCCATGTCTTGCCCATCTGCTTGGCATCTGCTTCCAAATCGCGGCGCATTGTATTCCTGGGCCGTACCCTCTTCCTCTTTCCTTGGGGGTTCAAGGTTAGGGTTTGCCTTGTTATGTTGGATGCAGGCTTGCGGAGGGTGTGGCCTACCCATCTCTAGCGTCTCTGAAGGATATCTACTTCTATTGGCTGCTGCCTTGTTCTTTGCCACATTTCCTCATTCGAGATCTTGTCTGGCCAGCGAATAAGTATCTTCCTCAGGCAGGTATTGATGAATACCTGGATTTTTTTTCATGGTGGTGATGGTGGTTCTCCAGGTCTCTGATCCATAAAGTAGTATTGGCTTAAAGGGAAACTCCGATGGTTTTTCAAATTTGAGTTATTGACATATTTAAATTCTGCGTAAAAAGTTGTAATAGTAAACATTTTACCTTTTTTTTTTTATTAAATGCTTAGAAACATTTATATTTAATAAATTAGTCAGTAAATTCTTGTCATCTCCAAAAAAAAAAAAAACGGGGTTCTTTGAGATTTTGTTTTTAGGTTTGGCATACATCACTTCCCTCAACAATACTGAAAAGGGAAACTAGATTTGATCAATCGTATCGCTTCATTCTTAAAGTAGCTTTTAGGCTGTTAGGCCTAGTCAAGCGCTATGGTACAGTTATAGATAGATAGATTTAAAAGCATTAGGACAACCAACTCGAGAAAAAAGGTTATATTTTCATCTAAGCCCCTCCCTGTCTCAAGAAGTAGGCCTAAATAGATCGTGTGTCTGACTGATTTGAACAAACTGGTCAGTGTAAGGCTAGTCGAGATTACGTGTAGTCAGTCATGACAAGACAACCAAGCGATAGTGTTTGTTGTGTGTTGAGTGGTCAGGCGAGAAGATACACACTGCCGTGGTTAGTCAAGCATGTAAATCTCCTTGCTTACAAGATCTAGTACTAACTGCTTAGACGAAGATATATTTCTTTTACGAGAATGTAAACTTTAGTGTATGGTTTCCTTTAAACAGTAGGCCCTAAGTCAATAGATTTAATAGGCATGCGTGACGTCACATAGAAAACCGGTGAAAGTCTGACCGTTTAGGATGCGCAGGAAAATTACGTCAGAAAAATATCAATTACTAAGTTATTATTGCAAATAAAAACAAAACAATAATATATTCATTATCTGTAAATCAAAACACATATTATATCAAAAATTGTCAAAACCATCGGAGTTTCCCTTTAACAGTGGTGTTTAAGAGCCAGATCTTAGTGGTGGTGCTTATTTCCCTAGATCCCCAGGTGTTCTTCAGCTGATGGAAGGCTGCTCGAGCTTTACCAATGTGGGTTCTGACATCTGTATCTGTTCCTCTATGGTGGTCTATGATACTGCCGAGATAGGTGAAGCTTTCCACCTCTTCCAGCGCCTCACCTTGGACTGTAATGGGTGTATTGTTGGATGCCTTTATCTTGAACACCTTGCTACTCCCTCTGTTTATGGTAAGACCCATTCTAGCTGAATTGTCTGCAACAACACTTATCTTTTCCTGCATCTGCTGTGTGTGAGAAAGAAGAGCCAAGTCGTCTGCAAAGTCAAGGTTGTCTAGCTGTTTCCACAGTGTCCACTGTATACCATTCCGCTTCTGGTCTGTTGCTGTCTTCAAGACCCAATCTGTGGCTAGTAGAAACAAGAAGGGAGAGAGTAAACAGCCTTGTCTCACTCCTGTTTGGACTTCAAATGTCTCTGTCAGTTGTCTGCCATGCACTGTTCTGCAAGTCATCCCCTCAGTATGTAATGTGATATTAATAAGAGTTTTAGTGAATTGACACTAGATAAAAAAGTATTCCAATGTTCTACTTTGAATGACGGCATTTTCAGATGAGGTTATGAAACCAAGTCGGCTTCACGAACATAGCAATATCCAAAAATAATTTAAGAATATTCATGATCAATTGTAAAAATCTAAAATTAAAACAATATTAAAAACAAAACGGCAAAGCAGGATATGTTTTTAGTGGCTTCTTAGAAAAATGCATAGATTTTGTTTTGTCTTATGATATTGTTTGAAAATTGATTAAAAGTAAAATAATTTTTTTAAAACATATGTTACACAAAAAGAGTTTTTTTCTGTTAGTGATGAAATTTTATTTCAAAATTGTCTAGTTATGTTGCTTATGACGACATATAGGGAACCATCAGTGGTTGGACGCTACAATAGCTTCATAATTATTATAGAATAAAGAACAGATCTATTCACTATTCACCTTGTGAGTTATGATACACAGGCAACATCTTAAGAAAGGTGTAGCCCGCAATTTCATTTCTATTTGAATCTAATAATAAAAATTGTAAATAAAATAGAAACCCATGCCGAAAATAATCTCATCTTTCAACATCTTTATGAAAAAAAAATAATAAAAAAGATGATAAACTCTTGTTGTAAAGTTCGCTGGATTTCGAAAGGCGGTGACTTAAAGCATGCTGTTTGTTACATGGTAGGCACCTAACGCAAATTAATGAAACCAACCTTCGAATGCAAGGAATGTAATGTACTTTCATTGATTATATCATTTTTTCGTTTATTGAGATATTACATCTATTTTAAAGAGTTTTACAATCTCACATAACTTGTTTGTTGACATCGATATCTATGCAATTCACATAACAATGGTCTATGAAGAAATGACGATTTGCCTCTAGGATGTAAATAAATTTTAAAAAATTAAATATAAATGACAATTATTAACCATCTGTTACCAATGTTCAAATAAAGTTGCAAGAAAAAATAGATTTACAAAATTATGTCTTCAGTAAAAAGAATGTTAACATATGAGGCACAACAGAGATGTGGCTGCACTTAAATGTTTCAGTAAAATTCCAAAACTGTGGTCGAAAATGGGATTATTTTTTAGCTTTTCCTTGAACATACATGTTATACCTAGATTTAGTGCTAACAAACTAATAAGCAAAATAAATAAGCAAAGAAATAGACTGGATGTAGCCACTAGAGGAGACCTTCGCCTTGCGTTGGCTAATTTAAAGCTTAAAATTTCTAATATTGTCAGACTGCAGGAGGCACAAGGTTCCCATTAGCTTAATTTCATTTTGTAGCGAATTCAGCAATAATAATGTTTACATTAAAAATAAAACTAAATTTACAAATAAATCTGAAAACAGTAGGCCCAAATATTCCAAACTTTAAAAACTATTCTTAGGATTTGAAAGAAAGTCATGACAATCAGATTAATTTTTGTGTGTAATTATCGGACAGAATTTTTGTATAATGATAATATTGGTATTGCCTTCGATTCCGAAGAATACGACTGAGTGGCTGCCTGGTCGTGCGGTTTGCACGCTGGACTGGACTGCCCGCTCCCATCCCCCGTCGTCCTGCGGGAGGTTTGGACTAGGAAGTAATTATCTTCAACTCTGAAGGAACATCCGAAACATGTAAAACATTTTACAAACAAAACAAACAGAGTGCAGTGTTTCACACAACTACGCAAGCCCAGTTGCGAACTGCATATTTTCCCGAATTTTGTGCAGACAAAGCCGTTGTCTTCTGGCGGTCTATTTTAATTTTCCGTCTTTTGCGCCTGTCTTCAATAAGGGCGTTCCTTTGAGTCTGAAATGTTTGTTTCGCTGCTTTTGTGAGAGCTCTCCAACTGTCTCTCTCAAAGGCCATCCGCTGCCAGAGAATGCTGCCAGATACTTTCCTCTATGCCAGTAAGGTCATCTTTATAGCGCTTACGGAGGGCACCTCTGTAACTCCGTCCTACTCTAAGCTCACTAAAAAAGATCGCCTTTGGCTTGCGGTCGATTCCTATGCGGGATAAGTGTTAATAATAAATAAACGACATTTTGTTCAAATTTGTCTTCTCACGCTTCTTTATAAGTGTTTTTCTTAGAGGGGGGCGCTGGCGGATTTTTTTAAAGAAAAAATAAGAAAAGGGGGCGGTAGGCCAAAAAAGGTTGAAGACCACTGCTCTAGATCTTATGAATGTAACGACTGGATACATTGGTCAGTGCATACCGGATATCGGTACACAATGTATACCTAATGCAGCCTTTATTTAAATCTTGATCTATCTAAATACATCTTTCGAAGATCCATTCTCAAAAAAAAAAATAAAAAAAAATAGAAATATTATAGATCTAGTTAGTCTTTACTGCTACTAAAATGTCTTATTGATATTTTTTTTTTTATAGATTTCTAAATCAATGGTCTTATCGCCGTCTATTTTTAACCAATCAAATAAGTAGTTTACAAGATTTAATCTCACCTTCTCTTGCCATTGGTCGAATCATATGTGCGGGCAGATTGAAAATTTGCAGTGTGTAATGGTGTTGTACGTGAAAACAATAAATATTCTGCTTATTTATTGACCATTAACATTTCCTTCTGGATAAATGGATAATAAATGGGAGTTTGATGCTCCACAATTCATCGATTTTACTCAACCAGATGCCTATGAGCCATTTTATGATGATAGTTGGTTCGATAGGCGTATGTACTAAAACTAGTCTATATTTTACTAAATTTTACTTTTAATCTAGATCTAAAAAAGTTGTTTAATTAATTAGATCTAGAAAAAAAAATCTAGAAGCTAGTAATAAGTTTAAGTTTCAACTTCAGTTTAAGTTCTTTTTAGATCTAAGACTTTTACTAACTTTTAGAGTCTAGTCACAGTGTCACATAGATCTATCTTCTCTTCCTAACTTAGCCAAGTCGCACGGGTCTTAAGTGAACAAATAGAAATAATAGAATAGATCTAGATATCTAGATCATTTAGATGCTATCTTTAATCTTACTAGATCTAGAATAATCTAGATCTAGATTTTTCCAAGGCTTTTGACAAAGTTCACCGGCATAGGCATAGTTTGCTTAAAAAATTAAAACATTTCGGCATTAATGGTCCACTGCATCAGTGAATGATCAGTGGATTAAAGATTTTCTGATAGAGAACAAACTGTAATAATAAATGGCTCTAAATCAACACCGATAACAGTAAACTCAGGTGTACCTCAAGGAACAGTCTTGGGTCCACTACTATTTTTAATTTACATAGATCTAAATTTAAATGATTTACCAAATTGCATTAGTTCAGGAACAAAAGTCAGATTATTTGCAGACGATTGCATAATATATAGAACAATAAAAACAACACAAGACACAGATATTTTACAAAGAGAATTCTAAAGATGAATTACAGAAATGGGAAATGTCAGTTGTTAAGAGTAACAAAAAAAACTAAAACAAATTAATGCCACTTATCTAATTCATGGCAAACCAGTAACACAGACTAAAAACGCTAAATACCTAGGACCTAGGTGTTATAATAATCCACATATTGATGAAACTATAAAAAAATCAAAGCATTAGGGTTTATTAAAAGAAATTTCTATAAATCAAATAAGAACATAAAACTAAAATGTTATTTAACCTTGGTTAGGCCAATAATAGAATATGCATCCTCCGTATGGGACCCCTCAACTCAAGAAAACATTAAGAAACTGGAACAAACACAAAATAGAGCAGTGAGATTCATAACAAACGAATATTCACATTTGACTAGAGTAACACCTTTAGTAAAATCACTAAATTTAGAAAGCCTTCAGGACAGATGACTCAAAAGTAAAGTAGCAATTATACATAAAACACTGAACCATAATCTTCAAATACAAAAACAAAATTTAATAAAATACTCTGAAAGACACAAAGATAAAGTGATAAAGGCACATTACTCGTCCCATATGCTAGGACAAATTTGTACAAATACTCCTTCTTCCCTAGTGCTAGTGCTATAGACTTATAGAGCATGGAATGGGTTGCCTGAGCTAGCCAGGAAAACCAGTGACTTGGCAGAATTTAAGTCATTGGTTAATATGCATGACTAAATGCATGACGCGTAGGACGTAATCATCTTCTTTTTTGAAGTAACGTCTGTATTATATAAGATAAGAGTCTATTTTTTTACTAGACTATTCATCATTCAATTTTAGACAGAGTATCACTGCCAGTATTGGCAGTATTACTAGTATTAGTCCATTATTAGTACATACTTAGACTAGTCTAGAAATGTACAATTCTATGATATTCTATCTATCTTAAAGTCTTAAATATATAGATCTACTTATACTAGATCTATCTATATACTCTCTCTACTCTCTATAGTATAGTCAAAGTGACATCAATATGTCTATAGTATAGTCTTTAGATAGACTAGACTAGATGTCTAAGAATGTAACTTGTAAGATGACTGGCCACATGATAGTTAACTAGCTATAGGGATAGTATATAAATAGAGACTAGAAACAGATTCATTTTCATATCTTTACATTATCTGCCCTATACTCAATACTGTCTATAGGCCCTATAGATCGCAAGGTGAAGGTCTGAAAAGATTTTTTTTTTATATATATGGATCTATAATCTATACTATTCTATACAAATATTATATTTATTATATGTAATATGGGCCATGGGGGTGATGATGTAAATCTTATCTATTTCTAAGGCCCATTCCATGGTTAACAATTAGAAGTAGATTTATATCTATCATTTATGTGTTCAAGACAATTCTAAAATTCTACCACCTTAACTGAATAACAGAATACTTCCCCAGACAAAGTCAGGTACCTATATGAATAATATTAATATGAATGATTTAATTTTAAATTTCTTTACAGACACAGAAGCAGATGACTTCAGAATTCAGGGAAAACCACAGAGAGTTGTCAAAGGAACAGGTAAGCGACTTTACAAGTAGCTACTGCAGACACATGCAACCTATTTTGTGCAGTAAGGATATTAAAATTAACGTAATCTTCAGAATAAGTAGCAAGATTAAAAATGTACATTACAATTATTTCATATTATATTGATACATAACTCACTGTTTACTTTGAGTGTTTCTGTGTTATTTTGTACAGCGCCTGTCAGAAGTACTGATAAGAACAGGGTAGAAATGGAGACAGATGAGAAGCCTTCAAGGTTGGTACCTATTTTAAACATAACGGTAACATTATTATTGTTTTTAACATATATATATATACTTGTTAAATAAAACAGATGAAATTATGGCTTTAAGTGAGTAATCACATTTTTACGAGTTAGCTCCAGAGTCCTAGATTATTTTTTTTTATGTTGTCAATTGCCATTTTTTTTTTCTGTTATATTGTGAGAAAAGTAACTATGAATCAGATGTATTTTGATACCTGAAAATCTTATTTAATTTTATTTGCTACTTCTAAAAGGTTTTATATTTTGTTCTTCCAAAAAATAAATGCTAGCTGACTTATAAATGCTTGGATGAAACTTAACATATTTTCAACTTTTTTTTACAAAATCAGAAATTCTAATAAGAAATCTCAACCAGCTAAAAAAGATGGAAAAAACAATCCTGAAAATATTGCTGAGTAAGTACACTAAATTATTTAATGTCACCTGTTGCTGTATCATTTTTAGAATTTTTAATAGATCTATTTGATTTTTTTTTTTTTTAAAGGAATCTTGGTCCATCTCCTAAGAAGCGTCTAAAATTATCAAATGACATCCCTATGGATACAGAAAAGCATTTAGGATCTAGTCTGACTCATCTAAAAGCCTTTCCCAAAGACAATCTTGTCAGTACCAATGATGATCAGGAACAGAATTTAGACTCCCCAGCAGCCAATACAAGATTGAAAGCACAACAGACCTTACAAGCTTCTCTGGAGTCCGGCTCAGTGGGTTCTTCCTCCTTGATAAAGACTCAACTCAAAGAGTCTGTTAATGAATCAAACAATGCTAAAAGCCTGAGCCCTAAAAAGCAAGTGAGGTCCCCCAAAGCCACTAAAGCCTGCCCTCTGACTCGATCTCAGAGCTTGAGGGTTAAAAGTTTATCGAAATGGAGCAGCACAGGCAACATGAAGACAGCTGGATTAAAATCTGGTTCTCCCAGTCGACTAAATTCAGTCCAAGATTTGAACAAAGTAAAAACCTCAGAGGAAATAGAGCTGGAAAAAATAGCTTTAATGCAAAAGGAGGCGGCAAAGATACGTAAATTAGCACAGGTTAGAAGAGATATATGTCGAAAAAAGTAAATAATTAGCGAAGTATTGAGACTTACTAAATGTGCTAGTAAAAGTCTGAATTTACAATAGCATAAATCTTACTTTTAAATGGAATACATTTATACATGTACAAATAATAAATTATTTTTTTTTAGGAATCTTATAAAAAAGCAATGAATGCTGATGGTTATATACCCCTTCGATCCAAGCAACCTGCAACAATGCCTGTACTTTTTAATTTTAAAACTGATGAAAGAATAAAGAATGTTGATGGACCAGTGAGCGAGCATAAAGTAAAGGATTTCACAAAGTCCTTACGAGAAGCTTTACCAATTGCAACAGTAATATTATTTTTAAATTTTAACCTATTATTTAACTAAAAATGCTATTTAGATGAAAATTTGTATTTAAAACATTATGTGTAGTTAATGAAAAAAAAAAAGATTTTAGCATCAGTACTATAAAAATATGAGATTTTTAGCTTCTTGGAAAATATTTTTGTATTTATAACATTTTCAGCTTCCTGGAAAGCCAGCTATTCAAGGATTGACCAGACCTCAACCCTTTCATCTTCATACTCAAAAAAGCAATAATGCCTGTCAGCCAGCTGTTAAATATGAGTCTGTGGCTGAGCGTGTGGCTGCTTTTCATAATAAGACTCCAGATAGATTCAGATCCAAACCTAACAGTAAGTGTTGTTTTTTTCCCTTTTATGTTATTAATAGAAAAAAAAGGTAAAGTTGGGTGGTCTCATTTATGTCCTTAAGAACATGAATCTCAAAAGTCCCATTCTTTGCCAGCATACAAACTTGAGAGCCTTTAGTTTAGAAGCTAAGCTTATGATAAAGGTGTTACTTTTAAAAAAATTTAAAAAGCATTTCCTTTTAGATCTGTGGGTATGTGAGGTGAATGATGCATTGTTTCCAGTCCTAGTAGCCTATGATATGCAAATGTTATGTTTTCAGTATGCATCAATGTATTTTGTATTTGTTAAAAGTAAAGTTCCCCTTTTAGACCTTTATGGTCTATAGGGCATATGATGTAAAGGTCTCGAAGATTCCGAAATTAAAAATCCCAGGATTCAAACCCCTGACCCTGTTTCAGAAGCAAAGCACTTTACTGCTCCTCCTTTGTATCTGTTAGATCTGGGTATATTCGGTTCTTACTAAATCGATTTCAAAATTGTTTTTGAAAACATATGAATGAAAAGAAATTAAACATTTTGGTTAATTGTGTTTCTTTTTTTTATAGGTAGTAAAGAAAGATCCCGTTCTGCCACAAAATCAAAACCATCCTCAGCTGACAAGCGCATACGTTCACAATCACCAAAATTAACTATTCCTAAGACTCCAAACCTTACAACAAGGGGAAGGTCACGTCCTGTCAATATTCCCACTGCAGAAGAGAAAGAGCTCATGGAATTTGAGGAACATAAAAAGTATTTTATTCTAAGTTATATTTTGAATTTTTTGTTACTTTCCAGCCATGAGTTAGCATTCCACATTTTCCTCTATTGTTATGTATTAACAATGATGTCATTGGCCTGTCCTGCACTGTGCTATAATAGCTTGCCCAGGCCTGGACAGCCTCCACCACGGGGAAGTGCAATCAGGGCGCCTCATGTGTTCCCAGACTCCACAGGCTTGTTGGGACTTGTCTCAGCTCTCAAACCACTTTTCCATTTCTGTTTTTTTGAATTATAGCCAGGGCATGATGAAAACTTATGGGGTAGGCCTGTTTGTTATTATTTGTGTGGGTAAGTGATTGTCTTAGAATGTAATAGGGAAAGTCTGAAATAGTTTCTCGAGATCTATTTTTATCATTACTTTTTTAGGTTGTTCTGGACTAATTACAGTGATGGGAATTTCCCAAAAATTTTCGGAATTCTGAAAATTTCTTCTGATCTGATTTTCTAACAAAACATTCCGAAAATTTCCCCCACATTTAAAAAAAATAAGATTTTATTATTTTTCCGTTTTCGGAAAAACGCGAAATAAGAATTGATTTGTTTTGAACATGTGCACATCCGGTCTTTTGACACAGTTAAAGTTCTATTTTTAAAAAAATCGAGGTCTAGAGTGACTAGAGTGGTTTGAATCTGTCTAGATAGATATATTCTAGATTTAGATCTAGTAGGCCTACCAGCCATCTATGTAGAATAAGAATCTAAAACTAGATGTAGGCCTACTTTACATGACTATAGACTAGAGTCTAGTGAGGCGTGAGTTACTTAGTATAAGTCTGATAGAATATAATAATAATATATTGGATCTAGAGTCACTAGAGATCTAGATTCAATTTATTAGGTTTAAGTAGATCTAGATCTTACTAGTGAGAAATATATATTAAGTTTTTTCTATTTCTTACTAATAACTAATCATTACTAATGCTTTAAAAGCCCAGTGTGGTGAAGATCCACTTCTTGTAAACAACTTTTGTCAGCATGAAAAAGAGTCACATAAGGAAGCCTCAAAATGCAGTTTTATTGCTAAACATTCTCTTCCTCTAAGCATTGTTCCTCATCTGGTTGTTCTTGCTTGTTTTGCTTAAGAACTCAGCAGAGATTCAGCAGCTTTCTCTCAACTGCTTTTCAAGCATTTTATGGGTAGAATTAATGTACAAAGTTTAATAAACAGTTTCTCCTGTATAAAATTTAATAATCACTGAAACAAACAGAAGTGTAGCTCATATTTTTTATTTATTTCCAAAACTCAAGTATGTTTTAATTTTTTATAGTTGTTTGAGAGAGAGAAAGAGAGAAGTTGTTACAATACCTGTAAAGCAGTTATCTATTATAGAATGCTCAGACTGCCTGGACCCAGATATAAAGCATCTATCTGCAAAAAGCTTTCTCCTGTAATCTATATGTACAAACAATAGTGCCTTGTATGCATTGTGTGTGCAGTAAAGCTTATGCAGTGTAATTATTATGTAGTACAACATAATGTAAAGAAAATCTGAAATAAAATGATTCTACATCTTTTTTTTTTAAGTCGCCGCGATAGGCTAGTTCAAAAACGGGAGTGTAGAAAATGTCCTTAAATTTGTTCAAAGTCTGTTCCCATCACTGTAATTATTTCAGCAAACTGATATGTTTTGTTATTGTTGTTTTTTTTCTATTGTACTATTTCATCTAATTTGCAGGCAGCTTTTTAAAGCCCACCCTATCAACCACAAAATTTTAGAAGCAACCCAACTGGGAGTGCCAAAGGTGGCTCCTAAACCACCAACTGTGGCTGAAGAATTTAATTTCCATTACAAGAAATCAGTCAGTGTTGGTGACCTAAGGAACACAACAACACTCAGCCAAGAAGAAGAGAAATTTGAATTTCATGCCAAGCCTGTCAATCCTAAGATATTGCAGGGACCTGTAGTAAGTGCATTTTTCTGTACATCAATGTCTGTCCAAAAGTTGTTTTTTTTTTTTTTATTGCTATTGAATTTTTCTTGAAACTTAGTATTAAGTGATAAATTACCTAAATTTAGGTGTTGAACTGTCATGGTTTAGCACCTTATCAAGATCTATTTTAGGCAGTTCTATTAGTTTCAAGTTTTTGGTACTTCATAAGACACATTTACACTGCAAATCAGCTCTAGATGTACAGTTTTCACTAGACATAGTAGCTAGTTAAGTTGCTTTAAATGTAGGTACAGTAATAAGTTTCCAGTCAAATTATTTTATTCTAAAACATTTCAATAGGGATAAGTTTTAGATGAAAAATGCATTTTTTTTTTTTTGGAACCTTTTTTTTTATCCACCAATCACTTTTAATATCTTTATTTGATGTTATTATATTCTCTGTGTTTTTAATATGAGTATAAATTGTCCAAGTTTGTTTTAAAAAAGGGGGAGGGGGATTACAGCTAAAGTTCTCTCAAATACAATCTTAAAAATTGATATTTTAATTAAAAGACAGAAGTTAAATTTTGTATTTATTAAGTTTTAAACAATATTTGTTTTCAGGGCATAAAGCCAGTAGAACCCCAACCAATCACTATACCTCAATCACCAGCATTTGCTCTGAGGAGTAGAATCAGATTACCTGTTGAAGTTCCTAAACAGGTACCAGCATCAATGTTTAAATTATTATTATTTATATTCATTTAAATGATTTTGCGTGCTATGAGTTGGATCATTCTGCATGCCAATATATACATTCATATATATCTTCGTAGTTATTAAATTTTCTAATTGCTTCTTTCTGGGTTAATGCCTCATCTGCTGTATTTACTTAAGTTCAGTGGTAGCTTAATCAATTAAGTTTCATGATTGAAACATTGGTGGTATCCTTTTATAGATGGACTTTTTGCTTTTTGTAGGAAGAAACTCAGAGCACCATTAAAGCCAATCCTGTTCCATTTAATGGTGTGCCCTTTAGACCAAAGCTGGCACACAGTGTGACTATACCAGAGCCCTTCCAAGTGGAGGAAAGGAGCAGAGAGATGTTAACCAAGCGAGAACAGAAGATACAACAGATCCTGGAGGAAGAACGCAGGGTATTTTGTTTTGATGTTGTTAAAATTTGGTCTTGGGGTAGTAGCTTTTGTAGACATTCCAGGATCTAGTTATCATACTATATAAAAGCAAGTAGTACTTTTAAAACTACATCTTGATTTGTCTTACAGGCAGTTTTTTTTTTTTTTTTTTTTTTTTGTATTTACCAGGAGTGTGGATCTTTTTTTTTTGCTTGAAATTTAAGGGTTATTACTACCTCACCCTTAGGTCAATGTTAATGAACAACCTTAAAGAGGAGTGGCTCAACCAATGGGGATCAGGAAACTTAGGCAGAGCCATGTACAAAGAAATGAACATGCCTAACAAACTGGACAGTATTAACTTCCTCCCCCGCAAAGAGCAATCTACAATCTTCCAACTAAGGACAGGACACACACCTCTGTTAAATTACCATCTCAATAAAATAAATCCCACACAACTCCCCCTTTGTAGAAACTGTGCCACCCTTATGAAACCGTAAACCATATCCTTTTTGAATGCCCCTTCCTAATCCACCTTAGGCAGACCCTGCTACCACTCCAGCCCAACATAACCAACACCCTGTACGGCAGTGCTGAACAACTGAAGAAAACAGCACACTATTTTTCCTTGGCAGTCTGTAAAAGAGCTGACAGCTCAGCAGCAAAAAGCTGGCTAGAAGAAGAAAAAGAAAAAAAGGGTTATTACTACTAAGTTTGCCTGGTGTATCTAGAGTTCATCATTTGTTTCAATGGGAGATTCTCTTATTTCAGTTGTATGTTTATGTTTCACTTAGCAAAGAGACATAGTTACCTTACTATTTAGCAACACCTGAATTTCTATTTCCTGATAGTCTTGAAACTCTTGATTTTCAACCCTGCATTACCATTTAGCTATACTAGTCTAGGGTTTATGTTTCTAAAGGTTTTTTTTGTCTTAGCTTGAACCCCATTATTTGATTTTTTTTTTCAATTTCAATGACCAGCCTGTTGTATAAAGCTTTATAAAAATGTTAGCCTATAATTTTCACAGTCATGAATAAAGTGTTATTTTTTCCTTTAAATTTTCCTGCAGGCACGTGAGTTTCATGCAACCAATTTGCCCAGTGACAGTCCGGATACATTACCTCCCAAACAACCACGCCCTCCTACGCAACCAGAACCTTTTCACTTGCACATTGATGAGCGGGGAGAGAAATACAAGCAACAGTTTAAAGCCAAAGTTGGTTGATTTTCATTAGCATTTTTATTACAAATGTGTTAGCTTAGTGTTCATTGTCAATAGTTCAGATTTTTACACCAGTTTTTATTTGTCTCTTTTGCCTTTATAAGCAGATGGAGGAAGAAGAAAAAGCTGCTGTTGAGGCTGCTAATTTCAAGGCTGGGCCTAATGCAGTCATACATAAGGAACCATTCCAACCACAGAAATCTAGCAAACCTTTAACAGGTTAGAGATAAGTATTTACAGGTTAGAGATAAGTATTTACAGGTTAGAGATAAGTATTTACAGGTAGCATTTTTCTACCACCTCACAGTGTCTGCTTGTTTTATATTTATTGGGAATGGAAACAGCTTCTAGCCTTAAGGTGCATACACTGAATATCTGGATGAATCTAAGAGATGGCTATTGAACTTCTGTTAGGAATTGGTGTTTGGGTACTAAAGTCTAATTTCAGTTTAGTCATTTTTTTTAAAAATTGGCTAGAAATCAAAGCTTGCATTTATTTTTTTACCCTGGCCAAAAATAAAATTAAACCTATTCTGCATTGTGCTGAACTGATCCAGAACTTAACTAAATCCTAATTATTTTTTTTTCTGCAATGACACTGACTATTCTTTAAAAAAATTATTTTAGTAACATTATTTTCATTCTTTGGTTTATTTTGAGAAATGAAAATAGTGCGTATAAAATGTATATATAGATTTTTTATTTCCTTCTGGCGTGGACATGTGTGAGGGGATGTTCTGTTTTCTTAATTCATCCTTAGTGTACATCATTGTGACTGTCAGTCTTGGGGATTGGCATTGAATCAAATAATTAATCAGTGTGTTTTGCATGTTGTAAAAAGACGGCACTCCATGTTAGGCAAGGTTCTACTCAGTCTCATCTGTTGCCTAAGGAACTTATCTTTTTCTAAGAATCTTTACAATATATTCTAAGGAACTTATCTTTTTCTAAAAATCTTTTTAAAATATTCGTCATATAATGAACTGACAAGAGCTACTACATTACTTCAAGTTGTATTCTGTAATGCATTTCACAGACAGTAGATTATATAAAACTACATAAAGTACTCAACATTTTGTTTCCTTTTTTTTTCTTTCTATAACCAGTTGATTATCAAAATAACAGGGTGGGAGTATAATCTCAATTTGATGTGTTTGTTATTTCTCTGGCCTGTGCTAAACAATGCTGAAATGTTTCAGAAATCAGTGAATTTGATTTGAACACAGAGCAGAGAGCTGCACAAAGGGAGGTGTTTGATCAACGCACCAAAGCTCATGAAGCTTACCTAGAGGCTGTGAAGAGACAGAAGGAAGAAGAGCGAGAGAGGGAAGAAAAAGCTGCTGTTGCTAGAATGCGCCAAGAAGCAGTCCACAAAGCCACTGGAATTAAAAAGTAATTGTTGCTTCTGCACTATCAAGACTTTATCTTACTGGTTGTTGCCCCAAATTAAAGGATGTGGTTCTGAACTAGAAATGAACTGCCTTGTATACAATAGTTAGCTTTTTATTAAAAAAAAAAATGCATTACCTTTTGAATCATGTCTTTGATTTCATGCACTTCTAACTATGGAGGGGTTACATCAAAAATATTACTGTCAGCAGCTGCTTACATAACATTTCTGTGTGACGCTAATTTAGATTCATATTTATTTACTTTAGCATTTATCTTCAATGCTATTAAAATCATTTTGAAATGAAAGGCCAGTGTAATAAAATGGAACATAATTTTTGTATGAAGTCCATTTTAGCTGTGAAAAAGCTCAGCAATGCAAATGTTTCTATTATTCAGTGTTTACCCATGTCTTTACAGTGCCTACTATTAGATTACACTTTTCGTGACTGGAAACATTTAAATGTAAAATAGTGCGAATGGGTGTATTGAATGGATGTGACTTTAGAGATAGAAAATAGAATTGATGTGAATAGTGAATTCCAGCTGAAATTTTACACATACTAGTGTGGCTGGATAGTGTAGTTGATAGTTCTTCAGTCCCCATACTGGCCAATTTTTGTTTATTTTATTTCAATGATAAATAAAATAATTTTTATTTGAACATAAGTAGGAATTCTGATTTACAAAAAAAAATAATAAATTTTTATATTACAGTCCTAAATATAGTATTAGTATGATAAAGGAAGCCTCAAAGAAGAAAACAGTGTAGAGTGGTAGTATAATGGAAGTAGAAGGCTAATATTCAGAACATTTGAAAGATTTCCTATTAAATCTGTAAGAATGTATAAATATTGTATTGTTTTTCCCACAGGTATAAAGCTGTGGTCCTAAAGCCAAGTGATAAACCTTTGACTGAAGCCAAATCTCCAAAGTTCTCTCAGCGCCTCAGGTCCAGGTTTGAAAACACACAGAATAGTGATGTGTAAACTTTGTGGTGGTGGTGGACATGTGAAACTCAAATATAAATTAGTTGAACATGCTGTAAATAAACAAGTCTTTGTAATCCTAATTTTATTCACCCATTCATTTGAAAAGTCCTACTCTCCCTTGAAAAACATTGATTTCAGAAGCTGTTTTTTTTTAAATTGAAAATAATGTTTTATTTTCTTTATGTTTTTTTTTAAATATCTATTTTCTATACATTGTTTAATATATTCTACAATATATATATAGTGTACATAACTGTTAAGCAAAAAATTGCCTTGTAAGTATAATTTTAAAGAAAGTGGCTTAGGTTTTATTTCATAGTACAATAATGAAAGCTCTTAGTCTTCTGGCTAATATTATCAATGTTAATGTGAAGATGACTGCTGAAGACTTGTTCATAGACTGGCCACTCATCACAGCACGTTATATCTTATTGTTATAGCCCTTTGTTCTTATTCATGTACTGCTAAGTATTGCCACATGTGCCCGGCCCTCCTCACCTGCTTGTGAGTGTAAGCTTGTTAACAGAGATGTATGACACTTGAGATGGGAGAGTTTGTGTAAATAAAGAATGTGGTTCACTCATTTCTTGGTTCTTGGTTTTTACATTGACTTGATTCTTTGCGTGGCTGATGTGAATGTAAACCCATGGAGGCTAAACCTATTGGTTCACTATATCCTTAAAAAGTACTTCATTTATGCCTGTTGTTTGCGTACATTGTATAAGCAGATGAAGAAATTAAATATTTTTTTTTTGTGGAGGAATTGAGTTGTAATCTTTCAGTGTTGAGCAGTGATGAGATGTTACTGTTTGAATTAAAACTTCAGATATCAGTTAAATTGTTATATGCTTGACCAACAATCTGTGATAAAAGTCGGGCAGCTGGCAACTACCTATTCCCTAGTTAGGTTAGGCACAGATTTGTATCATTAATAGTGATATCCACCTTCTGGTCCTGATAAATTTAAATACAAGACCATTAGACTAGTCAAGTAATAACTGACTGGCATATCCATTAAGTCCTACTTCCTATACTGTTATTAATATCAATTTTCTTACAATAAGACAACTTTGGGAAGCGTGGTCGAGAGGCTAAGTACAGAACTTGGCTACCTATGAAGGGGGCTCGAGGTTCGGCAGCACGGAAAACATTCTCCCAGATACTCCTTCCCCCCACTGGTCCACGAATGAGATTTGTCCATAGCGCTCTGAGCATGCTATACGCATGAAAGTAGTGCTATAGAAAAGCTATAATTATTATTAACAGCATTCAAATTATCATTATGTCACTGAACTGGGAAGCGTGTCAAGAGGCTAATTACGCTTGTCTTGTCTACCTATGAAGGGGTCTTGAGGTTCGACATCCGACTCAGCAGAGTTGTGTTTACTGAGTGCCTAAAGACAGCACAGAAAACCTCCCAGATAACACCCCCTCCCCAACTAGTCCATGAATGAATTGGACCGTAGCGCTCTGAGCATGCTACACGCATGAAAGTAGTGCTATAAAAGCTATAATTATTATTAACTGAATATTGTTTTTGAGTAGCTCTTAAAACAGGCTTCGTTACGCTCCTAAAATCCCCTAAAAAATTTAAAGGCTCATAAAATTCTCCTAAAAACTGCCGAATCAGAAACCCCATTGGTAGCGAACCATGCTGAGAATAACTCCCTTAGAGCATGTGAAAGGAAGCGAGCAGTGAGTCTTATGGTCGCCTTAGCCCATGAAAAGTCCTTGAATTTTAGTGACTTAGATCTAGACTCTAGATTTATGCTAAATCACTTGAATCTAGTGAAGATAATTCTCTGACTCTCACAGCCGTAAAAAGTCAGCGAAGTTTAGTGACTTAGATCAAGAGTCTAGATGTACTGTAGATTTAACGAAAATATTTCGCACACAGCTGTGTAAAGTCAGTAAATGTTATTTCGGTCGTAAAATTTAGAAAAACTACATAGTTGAAAAAGAAATTGTGCTTAAAAAAAACAAAATAGGTCTAATACACCCCCCCCCCCCAAAAAAAAAAAATAAAAAAAAATTCAAAAGCCACTATTTAGTAAGCAAATGTCAACTAAACATACAAATAGTCCTGTATATTACAGGCTCTGTTTATGGGGATGATAGCCTATGTTTCATTAATAAATGAATAAAGCATTAGGCCTACCTCAAATGCTTACCATGACTCTAGTATCTATAAGATACACACAGGAACTAAAATGTACATTTACATCACAGAGAATACACATTATGAAGACATCTCTAAAAATTTTTCTTAAAGAAAATGGAATAGCGACCATTTGTAATGTTCTTAAATAAATCTTTGAAAACAAATGATTGACTTTTTGGGATGACATTCAAGTTGTTACTTGATTATAAGATAACTTTCATTATCTTTTCTTTGGACTTATCACAGCTGATGACATTGTTACTGTTCTTTGTGGGATGTTGGCAAGATATTTATTATTTCCAAAATTAAGTAACAATAATTGATTTGATAAATGCATATTTTTGTGTGTTTAACAATGTATCACACAAATGGGTGGGAGACAGACAGACACACACACACACACATACATATATATATCATACATTTCATCCTTAAAAAAAACTAATCTCTTAAAATTTTGTCATGGAAAATTGCTACTAACTCTGTTAAGAGCCATTAGTTGGTTGTGGTTTATCCACCTGCCAGACACATTTTGATCTCAGACTAAAATGCTTTTGAAACTGATTGCACCCTACTTAGCAGCATACTAAACAGCTACTTTTTTGGTCTTTGAAAGCAAACTCTTTTTATGTAACCTAAGAGTGCACATATTTTTATGGTACACATTTTTTAAAACCATTTAATACTAATAGGAAGTGGTACTTATTTAATCATTCCTAGCATCAGCAGTCCATCTCTGCATATATGCAGGAAATTAAGAAATTTTCTCGCTGCCTAAATGAGACCAGCAAAATGCAAGAATTCATGTAAAAGATGTGAATACAGTGAATGATAGCTAGCAATCCTGCTTGAAATGTAGACTTACATTTTATAAGGAAGACAATAGGATTGGGGTTATTGATAGTTTGTCGTCAGAAGTTTCTAATTCACACATGGAAGTTTCTAGTGACACATCGTTAATATAAAAAAGCCAAGCAAATCTTTCAGTAATAAAACACTATCTTCTTCTGTGTATCTGAAGAGTAATGAGACATGGGCACATGTAAAAGGGCCCCAGATTAATAAGGTTGAGCACCACTGGTTTACAGCATTTCTATGTCGCCGAATACAGCTTTGAGACAAAAAGAAAATCCACTGCAGGTGACAGCAAAAAGAGAAACTTAATCGACCCCCCCCCCTCCCCAGACAAGGATTATATATCTGCACTGGATGGGGCAAAATATGTAGGCTGCAGCTGGAACTCTGCAGCCAAATGAAATATATTTTTATTAGCTATCTATGTTTACTTTGGTTTATTTTGTATGGTGCAACACCTGCACATGTTATTTTCACACTTTCCATTCTCAGATGAAGTTAAAATTTTGCAAAATTATTTATTGTCAATTACACAAAAAAATTAACCAATTAGTTTCTTAGTGGTGATAAAATAATATAGAGAGGAGGGAGATAAATCGTAGTGCTCAGAAAGGTGGAAGTAATTGTGCAATTCTTTCCCTTATATGACTTAGTGTTCAAAATAGGTTTGAAGGTAGTGAAAATCTGAGGAAAAAAAAAGTATCAGAGTGGTGTAAAATTTTAAGCCTCCCATTTGTGCAAGTCCTTAATTCAGTTAGAAGCTGCAACTTCCATTTTCAGAAGATTTGATTCCTGAGCACTGGAGACTGTTTTGAAATCTTATAAGCCCACCACATGAAGGATCTATCATTCATGACTTTACATACCAAGGCTTTTTTTTTTGGAGTCCAAAGATTAATGAGGAGTACAGTGTCTGTTTCTATGGTGATGGTGGGAAGAGGTTAGCCATTGGTTGTGAAGGATGCAAAATAAGTGCCATTGTTGTCAGTGTTCTTAGGACACAGGACTCTAGAACATGATACTACATAAAAGTGTAACTGTAAGTCAGATTCTGTTCCTTATTATCAATTAATATTATTACTTAAGTCCACTACGTTTACTTTATTTCAAATCAAGTTTATTTTGTCTATATTTTAATAAAAGTTGTATTTAGTATTGTTCACAAGGAAGTTATTCTAGTTATTTAAAGTTTTACAAGTTAAAATATATTATGCCTACAGAATTTAGTTGTCTACTAGCAGTTTGGAGCTACAAGTCAACGACTTAGCAAGAAGTCATACAAAATTATTTCGCTTACTAATTAGACTTGGCAAGAAGTCATACAAAATTATTTCGCTTACTAATTAGACTTGGCAAGAAGTCATACAAAATTATTTCGCTTGCTAATTAAGTCTTAACCCTGTTTGCTCCTAGTTTTTCCATATCTTTGACACAGTGTTTGCTTAATCACTTTTTTTGGGGTCTTACCACAATGCCATTTTGAAATGGACTTGTATTATTTTCTCTTAAAAGAATTTGAACTTGTGAGAAATTAGTCACTCCATTCTGTTCAGAATTCAGAAAGTAGTGATATAACTCTAAGTTTGAGGTGAATCTTGTGAAAACAAATAATAAAATGAATAATCCTGAAGCCATCACTACCGAGCTCATGTAAAAATAGTAAACAAAAGTCTAACACTGAAATGGAATTTCTTTGGTGAGATTTTATTGTTTACTCAACTATCACATTTCTATAACAAGTTTTCTTTAAAACAGAAATAGGCTTGTCAAAGTTTCTTCTTTGTTGAGTGTACAACTTGAAATATCTGTAAATCTCTAACCCATTGCATTCTGAAATTGTAAGTAAAAGTAATTTTTTATTTTTTTAAATTTGTGTGAGAAAGTACAATACTGCAACACCAAAATTGAACAAGAATATATTCTTAAAGCTTTACTAAATATGATGTTACCCTAGGAAATAGGTAATCTCTCATCTTCAATGCGTAGGAAGAAAGTTATCCCGTGTTCTGATGTCCCCTCAAAGACCCACTGTACTGATATTAGTAAAGACTAGAAGTCTGGTGTCATTAGTGGTGCCTGCAACTCTCAAGTCTGGCTGCCTACATATTAGTAATAAATCAGAAAAATGGCATGAGCGGTAAAAAGAATTAAGTTCAACTTAAATATACTAACAGCCAGAACCTACTTATTGAAACCTTTTGTTTAAACTAATGACATAAGTCTTTGTTGGACAAGTCACTATGAAATAAAGATGCTTCACAAGATATTAAATTTCATTGAAAGGTGTGATTTTTTATTTTTAAATCAAAACTAATTAATAGATCAAACTCTGTGCATGAGGGGTCTTGAAAGGCTTTAATCATTCCTTTCTTTCCTAGTTACATCATGCCTGAATCAGCCACAAAAAAAAACCATTATCTAGCAGAGTTAAAATCTCTAACATGCATGACTAGACTGAAACATGGATACACATAGGACATAATATCTTCTGTTTTTAAGGAATGTCTGTGATTTATAATATAAGCCTATTGGGGCGCAGTGGCTGAGTGGTAAAGTGCCTGGCTTTTCGAACTGATGGATCTCAGGTTGAAAACTTGATGAAGACTGGGATTTTCAACTTCGGAGTTCTTAAGAGACCCTGAGTCCACTCTGATGAGTACCTGACATTAGTTGGGGAAAGTAAAGGGGTGGTCATTTTGCTGGCCATATGGCACCCTCGTTAACTGTTGGCCACAGAAACAGATGACCTTTACATCATCTGCCCTTTAGATAGCAAGGTCTGTAAGGGGTACTTTACAAGCCTGTATTTTTGCATGCTACAAAAAGAAATGAGATAGCAAATGTGTGATGTATACCTGTGAAGACTCAAACATTGTGGTACCAGGTGGAAGAACTATCTGGATCTTTGTAGCACCGGCCTGATACTGTGCTGCTTGAAAGTCACTTGTCAACTGACCAACGAGTTCCTGGAATAGACAGATCAAGGCTCAAATAGAATCATCTAAAAATGATATTTGTGTTATGGATTTAAATAAGCTGTGTATTCTTACTGTGATTAGGGACATATACTGTTGACTTTTTTATGATTCAAAGAATATTTCTATTTCACTTAATATTTATGATGTGCAGAATACTTATGACTCACAGAATATTTAAATTTATGATTCATAGATTCATATTTATTTTTCACAGAATATTTATTATGTGCAGAATATTTATGATTAGCTGAATATTTATAATGTCAGAATAATTATGATTCACTGAATATTTATACTAAGGGGCACTCTGGTCAAGGGTCATAATAGTGAGAAATCTTGACCCTTAACAATCACTCACTGAGGTACAAGATCCACAACAAAAACTTCCTAAATCTTATAAAATTTAACTTTTAAGTAGGCTCAACAGAGCATCTTATGAAGCTTTTATTTAGCAATAGCAAGATGCTGTCCCACAGTAATTTGCAAGCACTAACTATAAAACCTAACGACTGGTCTCACCTGAGCAAATACAGACATGTCAGTAGAACTTGTTTGTAAAGATGACTGGGGTAGTAGCTGAATGCTGTAAGTTGGCTCTATGTTTGACCCCATCTCACCCTAAAAGGAATACATTGGAATATCAATTCATTTGCTCTATAAAGGGAAACTACTACATTATTATCATTAATCTAAAAAAAATAAATTCACAACATGCAATGAAAATATCTAAATTGTTTAAAGAGACAACTGGTTTCAATTTGCTGTACAACTTAAATTATTAAAAAATACAATTACTTTTTGAGTTAAAACAAATGTTTCCAGGCCAGTGTTGCCAGATATAGTAATCATTTGATTAGATGTGGGAAATGGTGAATCTATCGTTGTACTGTTCTTAGCTGTATTATTATCAACAGCACACAAGGACTTATCCGTGGAAGCAGCTGAAGTTGAGAGTCCTGTTTTTATCCTTTTGCTGGAGTGTATTGGAGTGACTAGACTGTGTTGAATAGAGCTTTTAGTGTTGATGCAGATGCCTGCAGAACTAGAATATATCTTATCAGGATGTTGCCTCTTTACAATGTTGTTGGCACTCAGTGTATAAGACCTGTGCTCCCAGGGTAAAGATTTTTTAGTGGCAACCTCTGACATTTGAAGACTATCATGTATTTGAATAGGATTAGATTCTTTCAGGCTTTGTGAAATAGATTTGTTTTTCTGAAACACTGAAGGATTGACACTCTTTAGTTCTGTTATGTCATTATTGACTTTATTTGGTGTAAGTTCAGAATTGCAGTTTTCTTCATTTAGTTTGGATGCCGCAGCCACTATATGCTGAATGCCTTGACAACCATAAATATTGTGGTCTCTCTCACTGTCTGTTTCTCTGGACAAACTGCTTCCCTGTGGTAGACCACTCAGCAAATCTTTCATTACACTCTGAAAAAAAAAACAGTAAAAAAAAAATAAAAAATGATGAATTCAGAAATAAAGCAAAAAAATTATCTCTCAAAATAAAATCATCCAGTCTCAACACTGAAGAATAAATCCTAAACAGTAAAGACAAAGTGTATAAAGACCAAAAAAATCTACAGTAATTCTAAGTGAAGAATATTGAAGAGTGGGCCAAAAAAAAAAAAAAAAAAGAAAACATAAACTTTTGGACCTCCCATATTTTGAGTTTATACTTAAGAAATAGATCACAATATCTAAAGAAAGATTTTCCCTCACTCTTAAATATAGAGTACTATATAGAAAAAGCAAAGATAATTAATTGTTAACAGATTTCTACTTTCAATCTTTTATTTGCTAATGAAAACAATATATACAGTTCTGTAATGTATTCAGCAAAACTATTTAATGAGAGAATTAAACTTTTTAGTAAACCCTGGCAGACATCAGATTATAGTTACAAAGAGCATACATATTGTGATAGTTAGATCCAGAACGACAGTCTAGAAGTTATTGAATGTTGTATTGTTCGCTGGGGGTAAGGTGGCTGAGTGGTTAAGTGCTTGGCTTTCAAACCTGGGGGTCATGGGTTCGAATCTCGCTGAAGACTGGGATTATGAATTATGGGATTTTTAGGGCGCCCCTGAGTCCACCCAACTCTAATGGGTACCTGACTTGAGTTGGGGAAAGTAAAGGCAGTTAGTCGTTGTGTTGACCACATGACACCCTGCTCGTTAACTGTTGGCCAAAGAAACAGATGACCTTATCATCATCTACCCCACAGATTGTAAGGTCAGAAAGGGGGAAACTTACTTTTTTAAAAAATTGTTCACTGATAAGTGTTTGTTATAGAAAATTATTTATCTATAAATTATTGAGTATATGTAGTACTCTATTTGTCATTCAATCATTTGGAAGAGTCTTGTGTGTTACAATATAAACAATAAAAATAGTAGTAATGGTGAGACAATGAGACAAGTGATAATTAAAGATAAGTCAAATTGGAACACAATACATTCTTTCTGGATCTTGTTCATTTACATCTTCTGCCACCTTTAATATTGTTATAACCCTATTGGCGGAGCGATAGGGTTTAACTGTAGTTTCAGCTGACACATGGCTGTCGATGGATAAGGGACAGTACTGCTATTCCACGCAAATATGACCCATGTTAGGTTCATATGATCAAAAGCCTTCATGGACAAAGGACTGTGTAAGAAAGGACAGTCCAGGACAGGAGGGCTGTAAGGACGGTGTGGTACAAAGTGAGTCCTTGAAAATGTAGCTGTACGAGTCTAGAAGTAGACAGAGAGAGACTTGTAGTGTTTAGTAGGCAGTTCTATTGTGTTAAAGCATTTGAAGTTAGTGTAGGCAAAAGTGTTTTATGTATTTGTCATTAAACCGCCACATTGTTACTGGAAACTCTTGTTGTCAAGTTCTTGTGTTAGATCTGTTGTGTGTTTAGCAGTGTTTACAGAACGCCTGATTAGGAGAGAACATAATAATATATTTACTTGTCAGATTTCATTTGTTACAATGTCATAGAGACATATTACAGTCATTTTTAAAGTAATACAATATCTATTTGTTTGTAATGATAAAAGAACTATATTGTTTAAATTTACACTTGTTATAATATCAGTAAAGTTTCACTTGTTAGGATAATGCCAAAAGGAAAATTTCATTGTAATACCTGGCTTACCTCCGTCTGTTCAGTGGTATGTTGCTTCATGTGACATCGAAGTGAGTCTTCACGAACAAAGCAAGAGCCACACTTGGAACAGACGTAAGACTTTCTGTACATGGAGGACACAGTTCTAGTTTTACTATTCTCTGACTTCCCCACATTTTTTAAAACAGCATTTCTTTTAGTCCCTGTCACGATGCCTGACAACGAGGAGAGCCCATTTTTTACACGCTTTGAGCTGCGGACCTTGTCCAGGTGTAAGTTCTGGATGTGTTTCTTCAGGTTGCCACTTTGCTTGGACATAAAGGGGCAGTAGTGGCACCTGAACTGCTTGACAGTGTTGTGGATGCTGGCGTGGTTGCGCAGGGCGTTGAGGCTTGTGCAAGAGTAGTCGCACTGATCACATGAGACGAGCTGTTTTGAATTGTGAATTTTGATGTGCTCTCTGAGCCGTTTCTTTGAGGAGGTAACAAAGTCACAGGAGGGACAAGAAATTTCATTCTCTTTAGAGTGATTGATTCTGATGTGTGTTTTTAGATTACCTGAAAACATAAAAAAAAATTAAATAAGAAATTATGAGAAATCCAAAGTAGACTATTGATGAAAAACTCTCTTTTAATAGGTATAAGACACAGGTGGTAACAAAAAGATAACAAGTTCTTTGTTTTCTTGAATCAATTTTGTAAACAAATTTGCAATCATTACTTAATAAAAAATTATCTCATTAAGTATGTCAGTTTTTTTAACTGAGAAAAATAACAATAAAAAAAAAAAATGCTATCAAGGTTTAATTGCCCTTAATTGACATTTACCTTTGTTTGTAGACTTGTATTCACACAAGTCACACTGGAAGGGTTTCTCCCCCGTGTGTGTCCGGATGTGCCGCTTCAGGTCAGAGTTGATCTTAAACTTTGCACTACACTGTAAGCAATGGAATGGTGTGTCTCCAGTGTGAGTGCGGAGGTGAACTATAAGTTGACTGGAATTACGACTGGCATAGGAGCAGATCTGACACCTGTGAAGGAAGTTCTAATCATAGAATTCTAAAAAGTCCCTTTTTTCTTCTAAATAGTACAAGACAATTAGATTTACTTTCAGCAGAATCCTTTAAATTTAATCAGCTGTTTTCTCAACGGAACTCTTCTGCACATTGTGTACATTATTGTTTAACTTATATCAAAAACGAATATCCATATAATAGCAAGGGAAAAAAAAAAAGTAAACTAATCAAAGATGAGTAAAGGAGAACAAGGATTTTTCTTGTGGATCACATGGGTCAGAGATTGCCAAAAGTATGGGGACATTTCAACATTCTTCTGGCTGATTTCAAAATGTTACACCATTATACTAGATTCTTGTCCTCCAAGGAAACCACTGCGGTTGACACAACAGATGACAAATATAATTCACTGTCAGCAATTTGACAGCTATGGTTCAAAACTTATTATCCCATTTTGTATGAAGAAGTATCAAATATAATTTAAAGTCCCTTTTTTTTCTCAATAAGACATGAAACAACTCACTTGAATGGTCTTTCATCGTTATGTATTCGCATGTGTTTCTTCAAGCTTCCTCCTTCAATGCAGGCATAGTCACCTAGTAACATAGTCACCAAAATATTTAAATAGGTTATTGATGATAATGTTAACAAAATAAGTAGGCCATTGATATTCAGATAACACTGTAGCCTACATTTTTTAAAAGGTCTTTGATAATTAAGTCATCAAATGTAACCTAAATAAGTAGGTCATTGATAATAACAATGTCACCATAACATTTTAAAAAGTCATGTCGTAAGTAGGTCATTGATAACAGCAATGTCACCTTAATATTTTAAAAAGTCATGTAGCAAGTAGGTCATTGATAATATAGAATGTGAAAAATGTTCGCTGTTGTCCTTTTAAATCAAAAGTTTATGTAAATAAAATATTTAATTTGTTGTTAGTTGAAAATTTGATTTGATATTGTCTCTATGATCAATGCATTAAACTGATTATGTACTGATCTGAGAAAGAGCTGCATATAAAAGAAATACCTACATATGTTACATTTGAAAAGCTTGACACCGCTATGCCAGCGCATATGTATGTTAAGTTTGTCTGACCGGCTGAATTTTTTCCCACATTCTTTACACTGGAATGGCCGTTCTCCAGTATGCCTTCTATAGTGTCGCTGGAAGTCTTTAAAGATAGTTGTAGTGTATCTATAAAGAAACCAATACAAATACATTCAAGTAGTCTATCTACCATGAAGACTTTAAACAACGTGAACACCCTTTTCAAATATAACATTCACAACATAATGTGCTCTAGTCCACAGTGCAATGGACACCGATGAGGACAGAATATCTAGTAAATGTTAAGCACTCATTAAACCCATCTCTGATCAAATGAAATCCTAACTTGTAAAGACATGTAGGCAACCAGTAGTCCTCTAGACAGAAAGCTGCCATTTGCACCTGTAGGTGGTAGGTACATAAAAATGTTTGAAACATATATATACATATGAGTCATAATGTGACCAATAAGCAGGCACCACAGAAATAATGAACTGGAATTATTATTTTTTTATCTTAAAATTTAATTAAAAAAAAAAAAAAAGAATTAAAAATGTCTATTGCTTGTGATTTAATATGTGGTGGCTGTTTTAATGATTTCCTTTGTGTTCAGCAGCTGGCAATGGATTTTTCTAGTTTTCTTTTTTTACACAAGGAGAATTCCCCACAATAAATGGCTTCATTGCATCAAACATTCTTGAACACTTACACCCAGTGTTTACACAAGGAGAAGGCCAGTTGACCCATTTTTAATGGCTTCATTGTACCAAACATCTTTGTTGAGTTGGTTTGATTCACTAGAATTGTGGATTTGGTTTATAGTTGGTGTTTCATTTTTGGCATCAATCTAGGTTTATAATCAGAGTGGAACAACTGGACATAAACAAAACGTTACATTGCACATTTTATCAGTTATATATAAGATATTTTTAATTTTAACTTTTTCAGCACCTAACCACCTGTTCAATGACTTAAAATTCAAAAAAGAAATAATACCTGCAATTATCAAACTTGCATATAAATGATTTACTTTTTCTACTGTCAGGTCCATCATTGCCAATGTCTTCTTGATCTATGGAAATGCAAAGAGACAATTATAAAAATGTATTTTTATAGAACAAGTGTTCAACATTCTAAATTAGAATGTTTAGAGATAGCTTGAAAACCTCTTCCAACAGTCAATATTATTAAGAACTGTGTCTATTATTAGTAGTATCTTTTTCAGGTATTCAGATGGTCCCACACAGCATTCTTCTGATGTCCTCAATGAAAGCAAATTGAATCCCTTGTTTTCAGGTTTTATAACTAGTCAATGTAATGATAACAAACATAGAGACTTTATTAACTCTATCTCTCCTAATTAATGATGTCAATGTAGATTTAAACCCATTAAACTAAATGGATTTTTGGTCTTATAAACGTGTTGTGTAAAAAAAGAACATGCATTCTCCTATAATTTGATACCAAATATATCATTTTCTGATAACAAATAAAAAGTTATTGAAGTTTAATCATAAGTGGATAGTGAAATACAAATTAACAATATGAATAGTACTATCGTAACGAGGAATGCTAATGCTTTGCTCAAAAGCTGCCTTTGCCCCATAATTGCATAAACTACTTTATCAATAATGATGTTCTATTGGAGGCCAGTGTGAAAAGTGTAGAAGCCCTATTTGACGGATGCCCTTTCCCTATAGATGGGGAATGACAGCATGCCAAACACAATCTTTTTATATGAACTTAAATGAGGATGAGGTAACAAAGGTGCCCCTAATAAGCACTACAATAAAAGATAAACGCAGGCACTATTTTACCCTTACTGGTGTGAAGAAAAATAGCTGCTGAAAGAGACAGTTGGAGAGCTCTCACAAGGATTATGGGTATCACATTTGAAATCCTAAGAAAAGCTCTCACAAAGACAGGCACAGTGGATGAAAAGAAAACTTAGACTCCAGATGGACAATGGCTTTATCTGCATCTGATGTGGCAAAATTGGCTGGCATGGTCGCATGAAATACTGCACTCCTCCTTAATCTTAGGAATCAAACACCTTACTATAACTACCCTACTTAAAAATATTCTACTTAATTAAATACTTGTATCTAGATGAATTAGATTTTGAAATACAAATGTTCCTAACTCTAATCTCTGTGTAGACATTTTTGTTTATTTTGTGTTTTAGATGTATTACATTCTGGCCCAAACCTCCCACAAGATGGCAGACACGATTTGAACCCAGGACCATCGAAAAAACAATCCACAGCACATACTACATAACCAGACAAAAATATACTGACAAGTCTTGCTACAGCAATTTTAGTGTTTTTAATGGCGTACCTTCTAGAGTAGTTTTTGCTTTCTTAGCAGCAATATTCTTTTTGATGAATGCTGAATTAGGTATGGGTTGTTGTTGGTTACTTTTGGGCTTCTTTGGCTTCCTTATACATTTCTCTTTCTCAACTGTAGAGATGTGTGCAACATCTTGTTTTACTGTTGCCTGCTTAAGTGTTGGGGTGTCCATGTTGATGGGTATTTGAGTATCCGGGTTGATGCTATATGATCTGGAACTACCTTCCGAATTCCCAGTAGAGATGGCGATCCACTGTGACTGATCAGTGTCAGAAAAGCACAAGTTCTTGACCAGCATCTGAGGGACTGAACAATCAGAGCTTCCACTGGGAATAACATTGATGTAGACATCATTCATACCCTGCTGTTGGAAGCCATGTTGCCCCAGAGCAACTGTAGAATCCGAAAGGTTGTTAGCAGGGAATGTCTGAAAGCTGACCATCTCTGCAGAGCTGCTAAAGTTTTCTTTTGGCACCAAGATGTAGCTGCCGTCATCAGATCTA
The DNA here is from genome assembly GCF_947242115.1 of Biomphalaria glabrata. Lineage (NCBI taxonomy): Eukaryota > Metazoa > Mollusca > Gastropoda > Planorbidae > Biomphalaria > Biomphalaria glabrata. Next base: position 41,034,785 of record NC_074717.1, on the reverse strand, counting down.
CAAAGCATAACCACTGGACTATCATCCCCAGCAGGCAACGAACTAGCAGGCAGTAAATCAATTAATTCTTGACTAAACATGACACTAGGATCATCACTGCAAGAGTTTTTAAACATTTTGGAGTTGGTTTCATGAAATGTTTCCAACAGTTTGCTGTCTGTGACCAAATGAAGTTCAGGCATATCATACTCCCTTTGATTGCCAACAGAAATGTTATTGCCAGGAGCTGCAACATTGCTATGGAATGTGACTAACTCATCACCAATAGCTGATGTTGAGGCTAGTCTGTACGATGTGCAGTTTTCTAGTCCAGATTTCTTTTCCTCTTGCTGGCCATCAGTGCTTATATTACTGACAGCAGGCTCATCTTTAATGTCAAATGTAATTTTTCTGTCCACTTTCTTTAAATCTGATTTGCAGACTCCACCATGTGGTTTCATAATCCCATCTCTGATGGTCAGCCCAGTGCTGGCAGAAATATTGGTGTACACTACTGATGATGACAACTTTTTAGGCTCACTCTCCGATGCTTCAAGAGGCTTAACATTGTTAGCCAGATGAATGTGGCCAGAGATATCTGGGTTCAACCTGTGGCCAGCACATGATGGACTGGTGAAAACAGCCTTATAACTGGTCATTTGTGGCACACAGCTAACTGGTGTGGAAGATGTTTGCTTCAATTCTATCTTTGTAGATGTCTTATCTGATGTTACCTGAACAATGAAAAATAATTACAGTTAAAAGTAAAGTATTGAAACAGAGAATCAGATGGAGACATGAATACAGAAGAAAATGACTGAAGATATTTCTATTGATTCTATAATTATAGAGAACACTTTAAGTGATTTTTTTTTTTTATAGATAACACAATTTAGCTTTGGCCTTTAAAATTCTAAACAATTCTAATTGTCAGAATACTTTTTACAGTTGGATATTGACTTCTAAGAGGAAGTAGTATATTGTAACCTGGGTCTATTCTAGAAGCAAAAAAAAAAATCAACAGAGTATTAGTTCAAGCTAGTTAAGTTATTAGGAAATGCTATTCATAAATATACTTCTACAAAATATTTAACTAGCTTTTGTCTAACGGTGACGTAAACATTATTGTAGGGCTTAAACAAATACATGGTAAGTAAAAGAAAAAATACCCCCTTTCAGATCTAAAGGGCAGATGATGTAAAGGTCATCTGTTTCTATGGTCGCTGGTTTAAAAGGGTGTCATGAAACCAGCATAACAACCAACGGCTTTACTTACATTACAAATATATGCGTACAAAGATAAAAATGTAACTTTAAAATGTTAACACAACCATTTTTCTTTTTAATGAAACAAATTACCTGGTTAAAAATGATTTTGTTGTGACTATTAGCTTTGCTCGTTTCAGTGTTCAGGTATGGAGAGCATGACATGAGGTCATCGGAGACACCTTGGAGTCGTTCCCTCTTCTCTAGGGATATCCTTCGTGTTTTACAAACATCTTTAATTATTGGTGCACTTGCTGTTTTATCCCGAATGTATTCTTGTGCAGTTAAGCCGAGTCCCGGAGAAGTCTTGATAACGGTCACAGAATCGCCTGATCCACCAGAACCACTTACTATATAAGATGAATCTGTTGAAACATTTTTTATTTGGCTAGAATCAGATATTACCCGCTGAGAGCCATGCCTGCTTCCACCAACAAGCATGGCTGCTGAGATCTGACCTACTTCTAAATCCTCTGGGCAAGGTGTAGAGCTCTCAGAGACTGTAGTTAAGTCTGTCTCCAAAAAATACTTTGAATTGATTGCAGACATAGGTAAGGCTGTTAGACCCATAGGGTCAGTAGCGCAAGATATTTCCTGTTGGACTGTTTGGTTTACATAAGGGTGATTCACTGATTTAACCATAACCTGACTCATTGTACAATTCTGATCTGAGCTGACTAAGGAGTTAAAACTGGTGGCTTGGTCTAAAGTAGGATCTATGGTAAATGTTATACCACTACCTATTTTCTCTTGGGCATTGCTCTTAAAGTCCAAATCGCAACGCTCCTTGCCAGAGGCATTAAATGATTTGGGACTTACAACATATACGGCAATGTCCTCAAAAGAAATACTCTCAGCGCTTCGTCTAGGACTCATTCTGGCATTATTCTCTCCGGAACATTCTTGGAGATTTTCACTTCTTGTTACAGAAGAATGCAAGGTGAGAATATCCTCTTTCGTCCTTTCTTTCACCTGCCAGGTGATCAAGTTTTTGTGGTTTGAGTTGCTCACGAGGTTGTGGTCAACCGAACTGAATGGAACTGATAAATGTGGCAACACGGGGCCCACCATGGTGGACAATAAACCATCTGATATTGTTGAGTTGTAATTGAACTGTGGAGTTGCACACTCTGTTTGCTGCTGAAGTTTGTTACCCACTTCACATTCCTGAGAAACTTCGACTGGAGTAGAATGTTGTTGCAAAAACTGTGTTAAAAAATGCTGAGATGTTCCCTTCAACAAGTTTTGGGCATTGAATCGTGGTGTTCTACTTGATGAAGGACATTGCCCTTTGTGGGCAATGAATTTTAAAATGTCAGAAAACTCCAACCTACAGCCTCCACAGATGTGAATATCTTGAACAGCCGCCATTGGTCACTTTAAATACAGTTCATAGTTAACTTTATACTCTCACAATAGTTCTGAAAAAAAAAAAGTTATAAATTCATAAATATGCTGGAATCATATTGGAAATATGAAAATATTTCTTTGGCTTAAGTCAAAATTTCAAGCAAATTTTGCATGAAGTAAAACAGAATAAAATATTGAAACAAGTGCACAAGCTGTAAGCATACAAAAATGCCAGAGTTGGGAGCCTCTTCTCAAGAGCTTTTTTTCAAAAATGAAAAATTTGCCACTACCTCTGCATTAAATGAACGGGCTTCAAAACTAAGAATAAAACATTTCTTCTCTTACTAATAAATTAATTTGCCTTTTTAAAATTGATGCACTGCAACCATTTGATGAATCAGATGATTTTAACACAGATTTTCAAAATGAGGAACCGAAAATTCACTTGCTGCAAACTACACAAACTTGTAAAATCTTTGTACTCACTCAGAGGTGAAAAATTAAACCTTTTCTATGATGCATTGATGGTGTTAAAACATTTTTAATGCTGAAGTGGAGAATGTAAAAGCTAAGCTTCCCCTAAATGAAGAGCTGCTTAGACTCAAGACTGGCTTAGACTTAGTCTTAGACATGTCTAGTTGATCATAGATCTAGAGTAATCTAGACCTAGGCTAGATCAAGATCTACTTAAAGTACTTGATATTGATGTCCATAGGCATAGCCCATGCCCATAGGCATAAAGTGAAAGATACATTTTATTTAAAACAGAATCATCATATCATAAGAATGACAGTGACTGACTTGAGTGACACTCACTGACAGTACAGTAGTAACCACTAGCGGATCCAGAACTTTGGAGTGTGTGTGTGTGTGTGTAGGAAGGCGACTTTTTTCCAAACCCCAACCCTAACACCCAGTAAACCCTAACCCTATGCATAAATGCGCTTACAGAATACACATGTATATATGATATATATGAGAATTAAAAAAAAAGTGTTTCTCAACCTTTGGAGAAAAAAAAAAAAAGCCAAGTTGAGGCCTTTCTCTTAATAGCTAGGGGGTCTGGGGGAACGCCGTAAGCTTCTGCAGTGGGGTTTGGGGTGAAGCCCAGACGCCAAAAGCATTTTCTTGCATTCTTCACTGCAGTAAAGCATTCTCCTGATGTCTACAGCTCATTCTTCATCCTATTTAAAAAAAACCTTTTGAATAATGTTTTACTTGAAAAATATTCTAATATGAATTTACAGGCCCTTATTAAATACAACCGATTTGTTCCTTGAAAAGATAACATACCCCACATATTTAGATTAAGGCATTAGGGATTGCCGCCAAAAAATTTTTTATTTTTAAAAAAGCTCATTTGTAAGTGATACATTTTGTTCAATAGGCATGTTTGTAGAATTCTTTTGTTACAGAACTATAATTCACAGCTCTAAATTAGAAACAAAAAATTTCAGAAGTGGGAGGAGAAATTAAGTGGGCCATATTTTTTTTTGCATTTTTAGGATTCAAGCATATATAGTGAGTTATAGTCCCAAATTTATTTATACAATAGAAAATATCAGTATGAGTAAAAATTGGAAAAAGGTGACAAGAAAAATTACAAATTTGGGTTCAGAACTCATCACAATTATTACTCTTATACTAAAAATTTCGTATGAATTCTAAATTTTCCAAAATAAAATATTTCTTAAAATAATTATGTAAATCATGTGCAATTACATAAACTACATTGCCATATTTGCCTATTAAAATTATTCTGTTTTAAAACATCATGTTTTCACCTGGAAAGGGGAGGGGCAGTAAAGTGAAAATGATTAATCCTCGCTCCTTTTTTCTAATTTCTGCTAATGATTGCATTTGGCCTTAAAGAATAGGGGTGAGGCGACTTGATATAAGAATTTAATTTATAGCATATATATTAATTATATAAGTGACAGTTTTTTTTTTATTTTGTAATTTCTTAACTAAAATAGAAAAAGTAAAAAGTATTGCTTTGTCCGATGACGGAGGGCAATTGCATGTATTGCCCCTCTCACCTGGTACAACCCTTTTTCATTTAAATTTACTAATGATAAAATTTGAGATTAGTGTATGTTTGCGACATAATATAGAAAAGGGTTCAAATATCAATACCTAGCTTATATTATATAGATGTTCAACTAATTTTGTTCACAAACTATGATTTCTTCATAAAAATAGGACGGCCCCTCCTATTCAGAGGGCTAGAGTGGGGAGGGCAGTATAAGCAATCACCCCCCCCCCCCACCTCACAGAATTGGCCAAGATACCAGAAGGGTAGCGACATAATATAAAAATGATATAGTAATTCAACCTCAAAGGGTTTAGATGGGAAGGACAGTAGATGTATTCGCCCCTCCCCCCCCCCCCCAATCAACTAGCAGGGGAACAACATAATCATAATATATAAATATAACTTATAAGATCGGTTAAAAAAAGATGCCATATGATTAGGTCCATTAGCCGTGATTAAAGCCTATTTCCACCTCCATACGGTGCATACCCCACCAAATCGGCCAACATTATGAACATACAAGTACAAGACTGGGGGGGGGGGCAAAATAATCTAAAAATTGGTTGAAATATAAAGAATTTGTATATTATTATATACATATTAAAATAGCTAATAAATAGTTAAATACATACAAATTTCTTTACTAAAATGTGTCCCCCACCCTTTTCACGGCTTCAGTGACAGACCACAGTCACAGTCAGAGTGACTCAGTGACTCAGTGAGAGACCTGTTCCTCACCTGCTGCATCACTGCGACACTCACACTGGATTACTTTTTTGTTCTGGAATCTATTTCTAGATAGAATTGATATATCTATATTATGTATATCTAGATCTACATAGAGTATAGATCTATAGATTATCTCTACTAGACAGATTTAATTTTTATTTTAACACTTCGAATCGGCGTCGGAAACATACCACAAACGAGAAAGAAAACTTGTTCCGTTCCCATATTTTTATTACATTAATTATTAAACACAGACCTATATATTTCTGCCTATTATTTTAGATCACAGACCTAAACAAATTTACATCAAGAAACCAAAACAACAATTACATCTAGATCTAGATATATTCTATTTTCTACAGTTAATATTTTTACGAACACTTGCGTTCAAAACCAAAGGAACAGAGTTCGTTTCTCTGTACGGAATTATTTTTTACAGAAACTTTTTTATTTTAAAATATGTTATTTAATAAATGAATAAATGTAGACAACTAAGCTAAACTAAAAATGGGACTATTTTTATCAGGAAGCCTTTTTGTTTTGCGCTCCACGACTCCATGATGATCCAATTTTCTCTCACACAAGATACGATTTTCTGGCTTTTTCAGTGTATATAAATCAAATGTTTGGAACTCTTTTCCCATTTCGCTAACCCTAACCAACTTGTTTCAATTCATTTGGGCCTATCTAAAAAAGATAAAAAACAAAAATGTTTGCCATTTTAAATGCAGTGTTTACATCTGACTTCTTATCTTACCTTACAGACGTTATTTCAAAAAAAAAAAAAAAAAAAAAGATGATGATGACGCCCTACACGTGTCCCTAGATCAATCTAGTCATCCATGTCAATCAATTACTTAAATTCTGTCAAGTCTGACTCAGGCAACCCATTCCAGCTCTAATAGCACTAGGGAAGAAGGAGAATTTGTAGGCCTACAAATTTGTCTTAACAAGGAATGTGGCAGAACTAGAGAGGAGAATCTTAGCAATTGAATTGAGATGCTACAGAAAGATATTAAGTATCACAAAATAAGATATTATATATATAGAGACATGATTAGTACAGCGATTGGACCCAATGATGATCTAATAAATACTTTCATAAAATGCATACTAAAACTCTATGGCCATATCACAACGAAGAAGAAGAAGTAGACAGAATTAAGGAGCGATGGAAACAGACAACTGCGACGTAGCCTAATCTATTTGAACGTTATGACATCTTATTCCCATTGCAAATATATGGCAGAGTCTTTTTTTTTTAAACCTATGATATCCGTGTATTAAAGTGGCTTCCAAGTTTTCTGTTTATATTAAAAAAAAAAACTATTAAAAGTAATTTTGATTTAAAACAAAAATGTAATACATTCAAAAATTTAAAATTTTATTGAAATAAACAAAATTATATTTTCTTGTTTTTAAATTTTTATAATGATGAGTATAAAAAACAATTTAGTATTTTATGCAATTTGGACTATTCACTGTAAAGAAAAGATTTATACTGAAATAAAATGCAAAATTTCTTATTAAAACACCCATAATATAAAGTTCTCTCTGTCAATGTTTTACGAAAATACAAAACGGAAAGGTCATCACTTCAAAGGTAGATAACTGTTAAAAAATATGTCATCTATTTTAATGTTGTGTAAGTTTGACTAGATTTAGATTTTTAAACGCTAGATGTAGTCGCGGTATAAAACGTAGGCCTACTCTTTCCTTTTACTAATAATAATGTTTTAAAACCTATAGAAAGTTTGTATTCATATAAAGGTCAACATTTTGAAGCATTATTTGCAAGAAACAACAACAACAACAACAAAAAACATAAATAATCCTTAGCAGACATCTAGACAACGATCAGTCAATTTTTCGATGTCAAACATCTAGCTTTTCTTTTTAGTTTATTTCTTTTGTACTTTATTAAAGAAGATTTTGAAAGCGAGACAAGTTTAAAAATTTGATCCAACCAGCTAAAAGTTTGTTCTCTCTCCTGATATATACTAGCCTAACCCTCTCTCCTGATATATAATGATAAGCTTTGCAAAGTTAGCATTCAATCTCAGAAGCTCCATTGGCTCCCCGTAGATACCAGAACCCAGTACAAGGTGGATACACTTTATCATCACTGCATCTACAACAAATAAATGTTCTTGTCCCTTAGTCAATGGATCACTCGATCTGTCCATCAGAAAGCCCAGCGCTCCATGGATTCAATGACTTTAGTTGTGCCACGCTTCTCTCTCATTAGACTCACTTTGACGGCTTTTTCAGTGTAGCCTATATACATTAAAGGTTTGGAACTCACTTCCCATGTCGTTGTGATAACCAACTTGATTCACCTCATTTAAGAAATATTTGAAAAAAAAACTGAATTACACACATGTAGATTTATCGTTCAGTAGGAAGTTTAATTGATGCATAAAAAACCTCAAATTTTATTGACTGTATGTGTCGCGTGGCACTTTTTTAGAAACGGCTTTCCAAGCCAAAGGTACAGAATTCAATTCTCTGTAAGGGAATATTTCTTTAAAAAACAAACAAACATAAAGAAATATGTGTGATTGGAAATATTTCTTAATGCGCCATGGTCCTTTCACGTATCTGGACCATTTGGAGAGAGATATCTGGTATCTGGGTGATCACTTTTTAAATGCATATAAAGAAAAGGTGAACGACATGAATTCGAGCAAGGGCTAAAGCGTCTCATACCCCCCCCCTCTCCCCCCCCCCCCCCGTAAGCCAACCCATTGACCACTATATCAGCGAATCGCTTATGAATATAGAATGTTTTATAATTTTTATAATTATGCATTGCTTGCTTCTAACTTTAAAGCAAAAAACAACAACTTTTAAAGCAACTTTGACAAAGCGATGTGGAGAGATGTGGTGACGATACATTGGAAGTGAAAAAAAAAGACGCATGATAAAACAAGCAAAATGTAAAAAATCCTTTAAAAAACAAACAAACAAACAACAAAGCTTATCGTAAGGGGTAGAACTCCTTCATTAAAACTATATCCTTTACAAAGCTATCTTTACTGAATTCTGGGCTCTAACTGCATGAACTTATGAGAATTTGTGTTGTTATTTCCCTTACACCAATACCCGAACTCAACAACAGGATATGAATGAATGAATTATTTTATAAAACCTATAACAATAATCGATTTACATATCTATATATGAAGACGATAGAAAATTTGCTTAACGGTATTTCGCAATATAATGCAGAAATAAAAGTTCATATGACCAATGAAGACTATAGATATAAACATCTAATAATAGATATAGATCGAGGTCCCCAATGTTTGGATTTCAACATTCATGGTGTGATTCATATGGCGCATGATGTAGAACTCATTTCTATTGCCTGCACCGAAACCGACAATCACAATAGCCTTCATTGGGATTCGAATTCTAAATCTCTCGGTTCATAAGCCAAGCTCCCTGTCACTCGACCACCACGCCCATGAAGTTAAACCGATGCAGCTCTAAATTGATATTAGCTAAACTGATATTTGCTAAATTTATATTGTCTAAATTGATATTAGCTAAATTGATATTTGGTAAATTGATATTATGTAAATTGATATTATGTAAATTGATATTATGTAAATTGATATTTGCTAAATTGATATCAGCTAAATTGATATTATCTAATTTATAAAGTTTCCCTTTCAGACCTTGCAATCTATAGTGCAGATGATGTAAAGGTCATCTGTTTCTTTAGCCCACGGTTAAAGAAGGTTTCATATGGCCAGCACAAAGACCAACCGCCTTTACTTTTCCCTAACTAATGTCAGGTACCCATTAGAGCTGGGTGGACTCAGAGGCGCCCAAAGATCCCAAATTAAAAATCTCAGTCTTTACCAGGATTCTAACCTGGGACCCGGGTTCGAAAGCCAAGCGCCTTACCTTTCAGCCACCGAGCCTCCATTATCTAAACTGATATATTCTAAATTGTTATTATCTAGATTTCCAAGGCCTAAAGTTCCATTGAACTAGATGTCCACTTACTTCGAGACTGTCGAGTTCCATGGACCTAGATTTCCAACGCCTAAAGTAGGCATTGTGTTCCATGGACGTAGATTTCCAAGGCCTAAAGTAGGCATTGTGTTCCATGGACCTAGATTTCCAAGGCCCAAAGTAGGCATTGTGTTCCATGGACGTAGATTTCCAAGGCCTAAAGTAGGCATTGTGTTCCATGGACGTAGATTTCCAAGGCCCAAAGTAGGCATTGTGTTCCATGGACGTAGATTTCCAAGGCCTAAAGTAGGCATTGTGTTCCATGGACCTAGATTTCCAAGGCCTAAAGTAGGCATTGTGTTCCATGGACCTAGATTTCCAAGGCCTAAAGTAGGCATTGTGTTCCATGGACCTAGATTTCCAAGGCCCAAAGTAGGCATTGTGTTCCATGGACCTAGATTTCCAAGGCCCAAAGTAGGCATTGTGTTCCATGGACGTAGATTTCCAAGGCCCAAAGTAGGCATTGTGTTCCATGGACGTAGATTTCCAAGGCCTAAAGTAGGCATTGTGTTCCATGGACGTAGATTTCCAAGGCCTAAAGTAGGCATTGTGTTCCATGGACGTAGATTTCCAAGGCCTAAAGTAGGCATTGCGTTCCATGGACGTAGATTTCCAAGGCCTAAAGTAGGCATTGCGTTCCATGGACGTAGATTTCCAAGGCCTAAAGTAGGCATTGTGTTCCATGGACCTAGATTTCCAAGGCCCAAAGTAGGCATTGTGTTCCATGGACGTAGATTTCCAAGGCCTAAAGTAGGCATTGTGTTCCATGGACCTAGATTTCCAAGGCCTAAAGTAGGCATTGTGTTCCATGGATCTAGATTTCCAAGGCCTAAAGTAGGCATTGTGTTCCATGGATCTAGATTTCCAAGGCCTAAAGTAGGCATTGTGTTCCATGGACCTAGATTTCCAAGGCCTAAAGTAGGCATTGTGTTCCATGGACCTAGATTTCCAAGGCCTAAAGTAGGCATTGTGTTCCATGGACCTAGATTTCCAAGGCCTAAAGTAGGCATTGTGTTCCATGGACCTAGATTTCCAAGGCCTAAAGTAGGCATTGTGTTCCATGGATCTAGAGTTTCAAAAGTCTTCGACTCAACTCTTACGCAATTACAAAGAAGAAGATTCTCTGAAGTACCCTTATACATCAAGATTATTGATCTTCTTTATTTCTACGTTTGGCTAATCTTTCCCAAAAAGTGAAATACTAGGACCAATAGCATCAGAAGAAAAATGCTAAACTTTTCGCCAACAAATGAGCTTGAAGAACTCTGAAAGTCCGCAGTCCAAAGATCAACATCAAACCATCAACAACATCAAATTTTGACCTAGTATTCGATTTTTTTTTCTATCAGTGAGTGTGAGTAAGAAGAGTTAATATACAAAGGGTAGACTCCAGTGTAGGCTACACTAGTAAACACAAATATAAGAGAAGCTTGCAAGGCTAAGAGAATGAGAAGCTGTCAGAGAAACACGAATTAACTGCGACTTAAAAAAAACAAAAAAAAAAAACAACAACTTTTTTTTAAAGACAATACATCCTTTATATACCTTATAAAGCACAATTACTGCTTAAATTTAAATAGGAACATTATTTTACCTCGTCCCATTACCCCTTCCCCGAGAAAAAGTCCTGGTTAGGCGAATGTAAAAATCAACTAGACTTAATAATAATATATATATATAATAATAATAATTAATAGTCCAATAATTGGCCTTTAGATCTAGACCCTAGACTTTGAAGACGGTGCTCAACATGTTCCTGATCATTAATTTATTAAACGCTTCAATGAATACGGCTTACATTCGGAAATACCCGATGACGTAAAGTTTGTTTCGAGATCAAATATTTTCTAGTTCTCTAGCCCAAATTTCTATTTATACTTTTAAAAAATCAACACTGTACTGTAGCCAACGAGTTCGTAATTCTTTTCCCAACGATATACATAAATTGTCAAATTTCTAGGGAAATCGTAAGAGCGGTCTTCAAGAATCGCGTCCACCCACCCTTTGACCACCAATCAGAATCAGGCATTTTTAAAAATTTGTATTGCAACATACAACACATTCACCAACACACAACACATATACAACTCAAATAACAATATTGTTACAAATGAACAGTGATAGGTAGAGGTCAACGTATGACCCCGGCGAGATGACACAGCAGCTAGTGTTCCCTGGAATCTACATGTACAAACAAAGACAGGATGTGACGTGTCCTCACGTGTTGTTCCAGGGGACGAATAGATCTAAGTAGAGGGACAGTTACTAATGAACAGTGACAGATAAAGGTCACTACGTGTGACCCCGACTTGATGACACTGCATCGAGTGTTTTCTGGAATCTACGTGTATAAATAGAGACAGGATGTGACGTTTCCTCACGTGTTATTTCAGAGAATACTAGCCGTGTTTGTGCAACTTTGGACAAGCGATTAGGGACTCTATATAAGCCAGAGAGTTAATGTGAAAGTCAGTCGTATGGAGTCGTGAGTGAGCCGTTACAGTCGATACAGACTATGTAAGACGTGTGCGGCTCTGTGGAAGAGAAATGTGTACGACTCGATGCAAGTTAACTAGGGTAGAGTTAACTGGAGTGGACTACTGTCGTTAAAGTCTATACAGCGAACTACAGTGGACTTCAGCCGTTACAGTCGATACAGTCGATGTAAGACGTGTGCGGCTCTGATGTGGTAGACTGGAATACGACTTGGTTCAGCTTTGGGAGACCTGGAGCGACACTGGGAAGTGTGTCGTTGGTCTGTTACGACTTGGTTCAGTTTTGGAGACCTGGAGCGACACTGGGAAGTGTGTCGTTGGTCTGTTCTGTGGAATACGACTCGGTGCAAGTTGAGAAGAGATGAATTGCAACGAAGTGAAGAGATGAATTGCAACGAAGTATAGCTAACTGTAAACTGACAGATATTGTACATTCTTCTACACTACATGTTACAGTGACGAATTGTTAGAGTTAATAGTCATTAAAGTTATATGAAACTGAAAGTTTAGTCGTCAAGTTCTTTGCTGTGTTTTTATTTGTGTGCCAACTAATACTTCTAGCCAGAAGATTCAGAAATACGTAACAATATAAAACACAACCACCAATATAGAACGGCTGCCTGGTCGTGCGGTTTGCGCGTTGGACTGTCGTTCGGACTTATCGCTGGTGCCGGGTTCCGCTCCCATCCCCAGGAACATGCGAAACATGGAAAATATTCTATAGGCGATACCAATATAGTTCGTCCATCGTGGTTCGATGATGACCACTTTGTCATCCAGGGGGCTGAGGGCTTTGCAGTGGGTTTTTTTTGCCTCCTCATGTGGCTGGTGAGACCTATGTGAGCCCGGAATGTTCGGCTGCACACTGGGCAGGTTATTCCAGCTCTTCTCTGGCGTTTTTCTTCTGCCAGCGTTGTTCTCTTTTCCTCAGCAACCTGTGCGCTAGTTTTCACAGCGCGACGCCATGATGCTCTGTCATTTTCCTCTTGTCTCCCAGGTGGCTGGGTCTATGCTGAACGCCTTGAGGGTCTTTGACCACCCTGCGAGCGCTTTCCTTCGCTTAGTTGGCCATACAAGAGTCGTTTAGGGATGCGGTGGTCTTCCATTCTGCAGACGTGTCCTGCCTATCGCAGTTGGGACTGCATCAGGATTGCGTGGATGCTTTGCAGACCCGCTCTTCGAAGGACTTCAGTATCTGGTATTTTGTCTTGCCATTCGACATTCAGTATTTTTCTTAGACATGTACAGGCTATACCAATATACAACACATGTACTGCTATATACCAATATACAATGCCTATATTTATATACAGCATAATGATGATATATACCAATATAAAGCACATATAATTGCTATGTACCAATATACAATGCATATACCAATATACGACACATACTGCTATATACCAATATTCAATGCATATACCAATATACAACGCATATTCTGGCATACACCAATATACAACGTATATAGCTATAAACAACGCATATACTGTCATTAACCAATAGACAACGTATATCTTTCACCTTCACCTATCTCTTAGTCTGTTGAACCGTTTGAACCGTTGGGCCACCAAACAAGATCTATTGACCGTCTTTCTCCATTCCTCTATATCTTTTGCCTTGGATAGAATGTCCTTTGTGATGTTGTCTTCCTATCGCTTTCTAAGTCTGCATCTTCTTCTTTTTTCCTGATACTGTTCCCTGAAGGAAAGTCTTTGCAAGCCCTGAGGACCTTTTAATATGGTCATAATTTTTTGGTTTTCTTTTTTTTTTTTTTAAAGAGTAGTTAGCAGGTCGTTGTGGGGTCCAAGTCGCTGTATTAATCCTGTTTCTTATCTCATCGTTCGTGATGCGGTCTTTAATGTGATACTTAGAATCTTTCTGTAGAAACACATGTAGAAATACACAACGCATATACTGCCATATACCAATATACAACGCATATACCAATATACAACACTCTACAACAATCTCTAGTAGCCATTATTTAAATACAACTTCTAAAAAAAAAAACCAACATACGTCTCATTTGACGGCTCTATAAGGTAAGTTGTGAAATAAAACTGTTTTACACCTGCATAAACTATATCAATTCATAGTGCTTCTCTACCTTCACATAAGTGGCAAGGGAATCAACTAAAAAAAAAAAAGAAAGATTTGAAAGGGACGTAAATCTCCCCAACACGTTCATAATTACACGTCTTCATCCCCCCAGGCGTTGAGTTATTTTACCCATAATGCTCACGCATGAACACAATAAGTCAAGTCGAATGAATTTGTCACTCACCCTCTCATTTCTTCTCCAGTTTTCCCCCTCTCCTCCTCGCAATATTTATGTCATTCTTCTTTAGCCCCCCACCCCCACCCCAGCCACTAGCTCCCTCCTTCTAGGCGCCCTGTCCGCCCTCCACCCTAATGATATTCTTCGTCACGGAGCTAATATCTAAATTGATTAGGTTTGAATGTGATTTCTAAGGAAGAAGAAGAAAAAAAGATTAAATTACAGAATTTGTTTCATCAATAAAAGACTGTACACTTAGAGTGCCCGCCCTTTGAAGGGGGTGAAGGGAGAGAGTTAGAAATTAAATAAATCAACTTCACTATGTTTTTCTCATTTTATCAAATTCTTCTCGTAAAAAAATCAATATCTTCAAACCCTCGGCCCTACCCCCGCCCTCTGACACATCAACAAAATGATAGAAGCTGTCTTCAAAAAGTGCGATGCCCTCTGCTTTTGTGTTTCCTAAAAAAGAAGAAGTATTGAAGATGAAAATCCATCGCTTCAAACTTAACTAACTTTCGCATTGCGGGGGAAAAAAATAATAACAATTTTGTCAGCGCTTGCCTCTGGGCTGTGAAATGCAGCCGGGTCCCCGGGGACAGACTTAACAAATCGCTTCTGACTTGTCGCCTGGATCTGTCCTCGTAGTGGCTGTCGGGTCGGTTTCTTTCACTGATAATATCGACCTTTAAAAATATATATTTAAAAAAACGGAATAAAAGAAACGAAACGAAACATTAAGTTAAACTGAGAGAGAGAGAGAGAGAGAGAGAGAGAGAGAGAGAGAGAGAGGTTGGGCTGAGTGCTTTGAGGGGAAAGAAATTGAAGAAAGAATGTAGCTCCAAGTTGGCGGAAAATATTTTTTAGAAAAAACAATAATAACAACAAAAACACACAAAAAACAACAACTTCAACACAGAAATTATGGGATATGGAGAAGAGAGAAGAGAGGAGTTAAAGAAAAAAAAGTCTTAATAATAACAACTTTTACTAGTCTCAAATAATGTAAGACTTAAGAGACTGGAGAGAGACTGAGAGGACACAAGAGAGAGAGAGAGAGAGAAAGAGAGATAGAGAGCCTACAAGAACATAAGTGAGAGAAAGAGAGAGCCTGATATGACACAAGTGAGAGAGAGAGAGAGAGCCTGATAGGACACAAGTAAGAGAGAGAGAGAGCCTGATAGGACACAAGTGAGAGAGAGAGAGCCTGATAGGACACAAGTGAGAGAGAGAGAGAGCCTGATAGGACACAAGTGAGAGAGAGAGAGAGACTGATATTACACAAGGGAGAGAGAGAGTGAGCCTGGTAGGACACAAGTAAGAGAGAGAGAGAGAGAGCCTGATAGGACACAAGAGAGAGAGAGAGACTGATAGGACACAAGTGAGAGAGAGAGCCTGATAGGACACAAGTGTGTGTGAGAGAGAGAGAGAGAGAAAGCGTAATAGGACACAAGTGAGAGAGAGAGGAGAGCCTGATAGGACACAAGTGATAGAGAGAGAGAGAGACTGATAGGACACAAGTGAGAGAGAGAGAGAGAGCCTGATAGGACACAAGTAAGAGAGAGAGAGAGAGAGAGCCTGATAGGACACACGTGATAGAGAGAGAGAGCCTAATAGGACACAGGTGAGAGAGAGAGAGAGCCTGATAGGACACAAGTGAGAGAGAGAGAGAGCCTGATAGGACACAAGTGATAGAGAGAGAGCCTAATAGGACACAAGTAAGAGAGAGAGAGCCCGATAGGACACAAGTGAGAGAGAGAGAGAAAGCCTGATAGGACACAAGTGATAGAGAGATTGATAGGACACAAGTGAGAAAGAGAGAGCTTGATAGGACACAATGAGAGAGAGAGAGCCTGATAGGACACAAGTGAGAGAGAGAGAGAGCCTGATAGGACACAAGTAAGAGAGAAGAGAGCCTGATAGGACACAATGAGAGAGAGAGAGACTGATAGGACACAAGTGAGAGAGAGAGAGAGCCTGATAGGACACAAGTAAGAGAGAGAGAGAGAGCCTGATAGGACACAAGTGATAGAGAGAGAGCCTAATAGGACACAGGTGAGAGAGAGAGAGCCTGATAGGACACAAGTGAGAGAGAGAGAGAGAGCCTGATAGGACACAAGTGATAGAGAGAGAGCCTAATAGGACACAAGTGAGAGAGAGAGAGCCTGATAGGACACAAGTGAGAGAGAGAGAGAAAGCCTGATAGGACACAAGTGAGAGAGAGTGAGAGCCTGATAGGACACAAGTGATAGAGAGAGAGCCTTATAGGACACAAGTGAGAGAGAGAGAGAGCCTGATAGGACACAAGTGAGAGAGAAGAGAGCCTGATAGGACACAATGAGAGAGAGAGAGAGAGAGAGAGAGTGTGAGAAAGAGAAAGAGAGAGAAAGTCTGAGAGGACACAAGTGAGAGAGAGAGGGGTGATGTGAAAAGGAGAAAGTGATGATTGGAGAGAAAGAATAGGGGGAAAAAAAGAGACAATATGAGAATGAGATATATATATATAGAGATAGATTTAAACTCCACGAGAAAAGAGAGCAATATAAGATAACTGAAGGAGACTCTTAAAGGATTATAGGAGAGAGAAAAAGATGGAGACATAAAGAGAAAAAAAAAGAATTTGAGAGTGGGAGAGAGAGAGAGAGAGAGAGGGAGAGGGCTTGTGTGTGTGAGAGAGATAGAACGAGAGACTAATCTACCAATACGTGAGTTAACTTCATTATTGGTCTCTATTGATTGCTAGACATTTCTGTGTCTATATAAGACAAACATAGAGACTTATAAGTTTTCTGTTTGCTGTTAGGACATCACAATGTGAAATATGGTAGATACATATACACGTTCTTTGTATCTTTTACTGTTGTATCTAGTGCACGGCATTCAGAAGTATTCATTGCTATGTATTTTAACAAGTAATATATAAAAAAAACTATTTTACCTTATCTTGATGCCCCCCCCCCCAAAAAAAAAAAAAAAACTAATTATCAATAACATTGCAAAACATTACTTTTTTGTTCAAAATAATATGTATTCATTAATCAAATATTGTCAATAAAAAAAATTACTTTTACATAAACATACTACAAATGAATTTTAGTTACGCGCTTTCTTGCTGGCAAAAGTATCAATAATTTTATCGAAATCAATTTTTTTCAATTGGCTCTTTTTCAATGGACAAAATGGCCCAATTTGTGAGTCGTAAATTTGTCATCGTTGATCGCAAGTAATTCTTGATCAGTTTAAGTTTGGAAAAAACTTCTCTCGCATGTAGCGACGCTTACCGCAATAGTAAAAAATAGTCGAATCATGATGACGATATTCGGGACTGAATCATCTAGCTGATATTTTTTTTTTTTTGAAATTCAAGAGCTCAACAGGTCTTTGTTTTGGAAGTGCGGAGGCTTCTGATGAAACTGTGACAAACCGTTGAAGCCTCTTTCGCTCCAGCAGAAATTCGTTTTTATCAATGTCACTAGGAGCACTATGGAGATTGATTTCGACCCGAGGATTTAATAGCTGGGAAGGCGACAAAAATTCATATCTATCTGCTACATCATGAAGGGAAGTTGCTCGAATCGGGTGATTATTTCTTGAACAATCCTGTCCAAGGTAGAAAAAATTTCCCTTCGTACCTCTTCTTTGTGTGTAAGTACAGAGTCGTCACTTTTCTCACCAGGCATCTTTTTCTTATGGCCAATTTTTTTGAGGTTCTGTACTGATTCTCAGATCTATACACACGCCTTCGGCAAAGGTAATGTTGGCTTCAGCGATGTCCTCTCGATTACTACTTTATAATGTCTCTAATGTTTTTAGTTTGAGTGAGCGGTCTCGTATAGACAATCCTTGTTTTTGACGGTAGAATTGCGCATCATTAATTTCAGTTAATACAGGAGCTCAAAATCCAAGATATGTGAGAAAATTAAAAGACTGAATAGCAACTAATAATCCATCTGCTTCAGATCTAGTCGATGAATTTTCATCTCTGCTTGTTAATGTCTCCAGAGTTTCTATAATTTTAGAAAATTTATCCCTAACCAACTTGATGGCTTCTCCTCTGGCGCTCCAGCGGGTCTAAACTAAACGTTTAAGGCTCGTTCCGGTTATTTTCATGAGGATATCCCAGCGGTGTATTGGAGTTGAGAAAAACGAATGTGAACGGTCCAGTATACCAAAAAATGTTACCGAATTGACTTCAGCTTCAGCAGCTCGAATTTCTGCTAAATTAAGAGAATTGTTTGAGCAGGCAATGAATAGTGACTTCTAGAATACGTTTTTGGACACCGTAGTTTTGACCTTTCATGACCGCAGCATTATCATAGCCTTGACCCCTGCAGTCCATTATGTCTAAGCCATCCGAACGCAGTTTCTCTAGAATCATCTCAGCGATTCCAGCAGCATGCTTGTCCTTTGTGTCGATGAAGTCAACAAAAGACTCACGAACATGCACCCCGTCATTACCCATGAC
The DNA here is from genome assembly GCF_947242115.1 of Biomphalaria glabrata. Taxonomy (NCBI): domain Eukaryota; kingdom Metazoa; phylum Mollusca; class Gastropoda; family Planorbidae; genus Biomphalaria; species Biomphalaria glabrata. Next base: position 41,016,156 of record NC_074717.1, on the reverse strand, counting down.
AACGTACCGTAAATTTTGGGAAGTTTGATCCAGCTTTGAGATGTCAGGAGTACTGTCAAAAATAATAGAGGAATATTTGGCTTGTTTTACTTGCTGTATGATTTGTTTTTTAACGTGATCCCCCAATATTGTAATAAATTCATTTTGTATTTGTGGAGACATGTATGTATTCGGTCTGGAACAAAGCTTAGTTCGAAGCACATGCTCCCTCAAGAGTGGATCGTACTTTGATAGTAATTTTACTAACTCTCCAGGTTTTCGTCTCTTGTATAATCAAATCTTGGGCCTTGTTGTCAATATTGTTCCCTATTCTCAGGCGAGCTTCAAGTTCCCTCCAAGCAAGCGATGACTGAATGTGAGCTCTGCTGGTCTCATGTTTTTCTATTTTCGGGGATAACCTCCACCACTCATTGAATCTATCTTTGGATTTAAATGAAGATTTGGTACTTGATCTTGTTAAGAAGAGTATACAGGGGCAGCAAAATAAGGATTCTTTTTTTTTTCGGCGAATAACACATCCACTTTCTAAGAACTTTCTCGCCGTTTGACATTTGCCGGAAAAACCAAGTCTTTGAAAGCTTTCTAGCCTTTCCTTTTGCTGATTCTTGATTTCTATACGTCTCTCTGAATTGACTGTCCATACGCTGAACTGTTTCAGATCCTTCAGTGACAAGGTGTATGCGAATATTATCTGTGATCACATCTGGCCAATCTCCAATTTTTTTGAATTGTTTACACTGTCTGATGGTTCAGCTTCTTCAGTATGAATTTTTGAGGAGTGTGCTAAAGACATGCTTGTGTGCTGTCCTTTAGTCTCTAGAACCTGCGGTATTGAAATATTTTCTTCTTTTTCACCATTCAGGATGTCGGCCTCATCATTTCTTTCCGGATTCAATGATAACCGTCTCATCTTGCTTTGTTGCTTTTAATTGTTCAGTTAATTCATACCCAATAACAGCTTGCCTATAGTCGGTGGACTCTGGCAATGATGTGACTTGAAATTGTCTCTATGCTTCTTTAGACTTAAGAAATTTAAGAAACGCACCTCAGTGTGGTCAAAGAAACTGCTTTATGCGGATGACATTGTACTCTGGTCAACCGGGAAGAAAGCCGACCAAATACAGGCGGCATTACAAGCAGACCTCCAAACCATCTCCTTGTATTGCGACAAATGACAGATTCAGATAAACGTTGCCAAAACGACCTGGTCCCTGTTCAGCCTAGGGATCGACATTCTTAAGGCTCCATTCGAGTTCAACTCGGTGGGCTGCGACTCCAACGTGAAAACACGCCAAAATATCTAGGGGTGACCCTGGATAGAAAGTAGTCAATGTTCCATCACGTCCAGGAAGTTGAAAGAAAAGCCTCGGAGAAGTTAGCGTTACTAAGAAAGCTGGCCAGCACAAAGTGAGGTGCCAAAGCTTACATGCTACGCACATTGTACTTAGGGGCAGTCAGATCACAAATTGAGTACAGCTATACAGTTCAAGTATATGCTAGTAAAACTGCTCTCGAATCACTCGACCGAGTACAATCACAGGCACTAAGGTTCATTTGTCGCACCTTTCGGACAAGCTAATCAAACGCTGCTGAAATCTTAACAAACGTGGCCCCTTTAAATCTAAGGAGGAAGAGGACGGTACTTACGGCCTACGAGCGCTACAAAAAGGGGGACTCTATTCTACTCACTACAATATTAGTGCAACAGTGGAGAGAAAGGAATCGCATTAAAATGCGATCGTTTCTCCACATAGCGGCCAATTTGTCTAAATCAGCTGGGCTCTCCACTGATAGAATTCCTATTAGAAGAATTAGTACTTGCCCTCAGTGGAGGAGATTGTCGGCCCCACAAATAAACATGTCCCTTATAGGGCAAGAGGGAGCCACCAAGAGGCGATTAACGCCTGCCATACTCCAAAACTTGGCATCAGCTACACTAAAGTCCTACCCAACAGATGCCATTTTCTGCTATACCGATGGAACGGTAATTACGGACCCCGATAGATCTGGGTATGGGGCCCTTATAGTCTACCCAGACCGGACAGAACCAGAGATGCCGATTTCTCTGGCTGAGCTTAAAAGAGTTGCGAGGCGCCAGCTAGACTAGTCTGCATTGAGCACTGTTCATAATTTTTTTACGTTACAGTATTACAATTAACTAGTTTAGTTAAAATAAAACTCGTAGAAAACATAGATTATCTTATTTAAAAATATTGACATTACAATATAATTATTTCCAAAATTAAACTATAAAGAGTCATAAAGAAATGAATAAACTATTACAATTGTTTAGAGCTAGAGTTTAGAAATATATTTGTAAACTCAATATATAGATTAAACCAATGAACTAAACAATGAAGTAAAAAAAGGTTGGCCTATCTTCTTCTTTATATTACTGTGCATTGATCAGTGCAGTAACAACATGTACTGTGTGTCCGAAATAAATCTAGTAAATTAGATTCAAACTGTTCTATAGCTTACATTGTATGGAAGAAATAGTCTAGGAGTTCAAACAAAATAGCAACATGACTAGTTTATAAATCGTTAGTTCATGTTTAAATACAGTAGTTTAAGTTTGTTCGTGTCCATACAATTAGTCGCTTTTACTGAAACGCTCAGGGAAATAGGAAATTAATACACACTGGGGGAATTTTGGTGCCCCTCTACACTTGGTGCCCTGTGCGGCCCGCACCACCCGCACATTGGTAGCTACGCCACTGTATAATATACAATTTTAGTTTGGTGATACAGATCCAGACATGGTAATATTAGAAGATAGTAATCTAGACTAGAATACTCGATATGGTATAGATAGAAGATTCTAGTTTGGTGATAGGTCTATTAGATACAAACTTTAACTCTTTTTCTCCGTAATTATTTTGCCACGTTCTGACAGAATAGTTAATTTTTCACATTTGTGCATTCTACTCTGTTATTATTTAACTTCAATAACATTTTTGTTTGTAATCAGAAAACGTTACTTTGGTATAGAATTATAGAAAAATGAATGATCTTTTTATATAACACAAATAATGGTTTTTAAAACAAAAAATTTAATAAGGTCAAACCAACGATGATATCGCTAATTAGGAGGGAAAGAGTTAAAAAAAAACTGTGCGTCTATTTATTTCACCTTGAATTCATGTAGTTAACACCCCACTGACCTATATGTGTTCAAGATATACGAGGGTAGATTGTCTAGACCTCCAGACCAAATTTAATTTAAAAAATAATATTTAGAAAAAAATCATTAACGCTCAAACCAGGGTTTTCCCTATGTGGCCAATTAGCTAGTAGTTGTTTTCCCAAAGATATAGCCTACATACACTTTTAAACCTCTCGGAAAATCATTAGAGCCGTTTACGAGAACCGTGTTCGCCCAGTTTTTTTTAACCAATAAAGAATTAGCAAGCTGATAATAGGAATTGTAAAAAAAAGTATTTGCACTTTTTAGCACTTTTTAGAATCACATTGCAAGTGACGTAGTTATCATCTTCCTCTTAGCTTTTGTAGCACAAAGCTATTTACAAAGCTTATATGAACTGTCTGTCTGTCTGTCTGTCTGTCTAGTGCAAAATTTTTGCACGTTTTTTATACCCCACCCATTCTCTGATCAAGTGGAAACTTTGCACAATTATTCATTGGCAAGACATGAACCAATAAAAAATAACCAATTAGTCAATTAATTAATGATAATTGATTATTTTGTTTGATACCAGCAAGAAAAAAATTATTCCTTCAATATTCACAGATATGGCTAAATATGTAGGGTTTTGTGCCCTTAGATAATTGTACTCGTTATTTCTCCCTCATCGATTCTCGGATCAATTGAAACTTTAAAAAATATTTTTTTTTCCAAACAAAAACACGAATCAATAAAACAAGTTAACTAATTAGTCCATTAATTATTTTGTTTGATATCGAGTAAGAGAAATAACTTCTACATTGTTGAAATATATTGTTATATGTGGGGTTCTTCTCCTTAGATATTTTTTTTAAGGATTTTTAAAATTACTTAGTTGGCAAGAGTGATTTTTTCAATTTAGCGCTTTTGGTATTATTTAGTTTGTCTATTCAATTCTATACCTCTCACAATCTTCATCTTTTCACAAAGCTTATAGCAACTCTGTCTGTCTGGTAAAAAGTGTTTACACTTTAATTCTCCCACACCCATTCTAGGATCAAGATTAAACTTTGTACAATTATTCATTGACATAGACAAGACATGAATCAATTAAAAAAGTAACCAATTAGACTATAAATTACTGGCGATTTATAATTTTTAAATGGCGAATAAGGGACAATAATACTCCAGAATTCACAGATATGGCTAAATTTGTTGGGTTTACTTCCCGTAAATAATTGTTAACGCTATTTCTCCCTCGCGCATTCTCCGATCAAGTTGAGACTTTAAACACTTATTTATTGTATCTAACAAAACATGAATTTTGTTTGATATCGTATAAGGAGAATAACTTGTACATTAATGTTGCACATAGTTTTAAGGACGGATTTCTTACAATTAGATAAGCTTTGTTTTTGTTTAAAATTAAAAAAAAAATATTTTGCTTCTTTTTCCTTGCGTCCTTTTTTTTTTTTTTTCTTACATTATATCGTCAACACATCTCTCCACATCGCTTTCTCTAGGTTGCCTAAAAATGTATTTTTTTTAAACAATGTAAACTGAAAAATCCAAAAATTGTATGCCACAAGATTCCATAATTAGTAAACAATTATTTATAAAGTTAACGTTTCCATTTTGTGAATGTGTATAATAATACGACATGAGGCTATACAATTATTTGAATTTGAAATGTTTTTGTTAAGTATCAGCATCAGCAGGAATTCTGGAGACCTGTTCTGTATGCTTTATACGTTTCGGCGTTCCTTGATAAATGTAGATTACTGCCAGTGTCTTCATTCCATTTTACAAAGCTTGTATCAACTCACTCTGTCTTGTAATGTTTGTACACGTTATTTCTCCAAAACCCAATCTCGGATCAGGCTGAAATTTCGCGCAATTATCTTTGTTACCTGGCAAAACAAGAATTAATACAAAAAAATAATTAATTGGTTAATTAACAATTGGTAATTAATTTTTTTCTTTCGTACCTCGAACAAGGGAGAAACATTTTACTTGCCTGATGTAGTGGAATAAATTATACTTTATACTTCGTAGGTCGCCGCTTTAAAGTTTAAAGCTAACAATGAATAATTATAAAACCTTCTATTTTCATAAACAATTCGCTGGCATAGTGGTAAATGGATTGGCTTGAGGAGGCTGAGAAGGCTTTAACCCTCGAGTTCGAGTTCAAGTCGTTTACCTTTTTTTAAAAAAAATCGTTTTAAAAGCGATCACCCAGATACACGTTTTTTTCTTCTCTAACCCTTTCCAACACGAGGTGCGGTGGCTGAGCGGTAAAGCGCTTGGCTTCCGAACCGGGGTCCCAGGTTAGAATCCTGGTGAAGACTCGTATTTTTAATTTCGGGAATCAAGGGCGCCTCTAAGTCTACCCAGCTCTAATGGGTACCTGACATTAGTTGGGGAAAAGTAAAGGCGGTTGGTCGTTGTGCTGGCCACTTGACACCCTCGTTAACCGTGGGCCACAGAAACAGATGACCTTTACATCATATTCCCCATAGATCGCAAGGTCTGAAAGGGGAGCTTTAACCTTTTCCAACTGTTCCAGACAAGTGATAGGATCATAGCGCACTGAGAAAGCTAAAAGCATGAAATAGCGCTAAATAAAAACAAGTGGTAAAAATATTTTTAATCACACATATTTATTATTGTTAGTCTAGATCTATTAAAAATTTAATTACAAAAATGTAATTACTTGACTGATTCAAAATAATTGATAGAACAACGCTTTGTTTTTTAAAAAGTGTTTTTCTCATCTTTTTTATTCAATGTAAATTGCTCTCTGGAAGACTTTATTTGACTTTCTTATGGATGACTCATTACTGTTGTGAAAAATGACCAGTGTGTAGTATGAATATGATTACATTGAAGCCTCGCAAGCCATATTATATTTGTTCTTTTACACGATGTTAACTGTTGGGCCACCAAACCTCCTACTACACAGAACAAATTTTGCGGCTTCACCAAGGGAATGGCAGCTGACCATGGGCTAGCGAAAAAAACAACAACTGTATTTACTACATCGTTTATTTTATAATTATTATTATTATTATTATTAGCGATTATTTGCGATGTCCGCTCTCTGACCAGACTGCACCAGAAGGCACAGAACTCTGGCATCACTTTTGTGTGGACAGTTTATTATTTCCCTTCAAGTTTTGTGACTCTCTGAAGCCGCACAAAAGAGTCAGAAGAATGAATTGATCAATTTTTATTTCTTTTGTTCTGCAACAGGTCAGACAGGGGAAATGGAGGGGGGGGGGGATAAAACAAACAAGTTAAAATCAAAAAGAGAAGGTCAATAGGTCTGTGGAACGAGGTCATCAAAACACGTGTGACACAAGTGACCGAGTCAGGTGACCTGACCAAGTGACTGGCAGACTAAGAAATGTTTCTTCAAATATTATATTCTCTTCTTCCGAAGCTAGACAAAATTACATTATAAACTCTAATGATTCTTTTATCAACCAATTACGGACGGGCTAAACTAGGTTACTAGTACAATTAGAGAAGTATAGCTACGCATGTTCTTTGCAGTCACCGAATGGCTATCATTATGCTGAGGTAACATTGATTAATAGTATTCGTTAAAGCTTAAATATGCTAAGTAAAGACTACCACTTGTGTAACATAATTCCGTGATATACACGTTTGCGCATTGATAACCAATTGTTGTCATCAGTTATTCCAGAAGCAGAATAAAAAACGGCTCGAGTTTGGGTCTGTCTGGTTACAAACTATAAGAATTCATGAATATTAAGTAGTAAACCCAGTCCTTTTCTTTGTGACGGTTCGTACCTGTACGGTGGAAAGGCACCTTTTTCAATGTGGGGAAAAAAATATTACTTTTCTTGTATTTTAACGTTTATGATTAGTTTATTAGTAATTAAAAGTTAGGCAATCTATCACTGAGTTCTGGCACCTATTTTTCTTTTTACAAAAAAAAAAAAAAAAGCACTGAGTAGACCTATATAATATTTGTAAAATTTTTTTATAGCACTGAATAATCCAAAATTAGACTTTTCTGTTTATATCACAAATATTAAAGATATTTATGGCAGAAAAACTTTAAATAGGTAACCTTCTAGTGTATCTAGTGTACGGAGTAAAGGAAGCATTGTTTGTAGAGTTTATATTTTCATTTAGTTGGCAGTTTTGATTATCCATTAAGCTTCCGAAACATGACTTAATGTATCGCAATGTAGGAAGTATTACAGGCTCGTTATATAACACTGGCGCCTCTAAAAACGTATTGATAAACACATATTAAACTTTATAGTGGTGATAAAGCAGAAGTGTAGTTGGCAACAACGTCCTTTCCATTTAGCATCCTTGACATTGCTTCATTGCTTATTTGATCTACTTATTTCAAGCTCTCTTTTTAAAAAAAAAAAAATAGAAATTAAACTAACAAGTTAGGGTTAGAATTAAGGTCAGGGTCATGACACTTGTAGCTGTCTCACTCGAAGTATGACTAGATTGACTCAGAAACAGGCATACGACGTAAACATCTTTTTTTTGAAGTAACGTCTGTATTTTATAAGATAAGATAAGATAAGACGCAATGGCGTCATTAGGGTGGGTGTCACCCGTTGCGGTCAGCTCAAGGTGTCACCCTGCCCCCTTCCTTTTTAAATTTTTTTGCTTGTTTGTTTGTTGCGCTGTAATTCATATAGTTTATACTTTCCTACGTTATTTGATTGTACAATTTTAAAATTCAGTTGTTACAATGTATCTACAGTTCACTGGGGTTGTGTAGTCATGTGAAACTCTGCAAGCATCATTGATCTTTGAAATCGAAGACATTGCCATTTATCTATAGATCAATTTTTCAACAATGCAACCATAAGTAAATTACACTGTTTTTTTTTCTGGATTTCAAACTTGAAAACGTATCATAAACTATATCTAACTTCGTGTCTTTAACGATCTCATTTTTATTAAAATTTCGCTTTGTAAAAATATCGTTTGTTTCTCTGTCTCAAAAAGTTCTTAATTTTAAGTTTAAGAATAATTTTTCACATGACGCCATAGATAAGCAGATGGCAAGAAACGGTTAAAGGCTTTGTTAAATTATTTAGATAAATTAATTAAGGTCTTAGTGGCATATGAATCATATTTTGAAACTGAGATCTACAATACTTCGTTGTTTCTTGTTCAATAAAGACTCGTTGATAATATAGTCCCAAATATAAAATATTTTGCTTTTATGGAAACAGTCCGTGCAATATATCCTTCCATTGTTTTTCTTCTTTACATCAATCATAGCAACGACTTTCTTGTCAATTGTATTTGCAGCCGAATGCTCTTGTTTTCCAATTTTCCAATCCAGATGAATTCTTCATACTATTCCTATTTCGGACTTTATTTCAACCACACGTTAAATTAAGTTACAAATTTCTGTTTAATTTCTGTACAATTAGTTGAAAGTAGTCGACAACGAAAGAATACAGTTTTTTTTTTTTGCTATTAAGTGACTAAATCGTCCCTATTAAGAAGCATCAGAACCATTCTTGGGACTAGTCAAGAAGAAAAATCGCCAAGTATATCCTTCGACTGACATATTTTAACATTTCCTTCATCTTGGCTAGAGCTTCTTTTACAGAAAAAATAAAATGAAATCATCTTCAGAAATTTCAGTGTCCACTTTTTTACTATCCAATTCTACAAAATTTACATTAATTACATGTGAGATTTCAATAATATTTTATCCCTGAAGAATGACGTCATTTGTTAAAAAGTGACTATTGGTTGGCATCCTGATGTTACGGTGCTAGCTACAAATTCAATAGATTCGATTAAAACTATTTTTTACTTTTAATCAAAGCTGTGTTTATATACATAAATGCAACCGATATGCACCTAAAAGTAACGTTTCACATTTTCGTTGATATATTAAGAATGATATAGCATTTTAAACCTTTAATTTAAACAATTAAAATATGTTTAGTTGAAATAAAAAAAAAACAATGTATGTAGATCTATTTATTAATTGTGAATAGTTCCAATAGTTAGCCACTGTCGTTTATATTTTTTAATTGTCAGTTATTTACAAAGTGCATTTATTTTTACTTGGGTGTCACCCCCCCCCCCCTAACGGGTGTCACCCGGTGCGGACCACACCCCTTCACTCCCCTAGTGACGCCACTGATAAGATGTATGCCTGCAACGGTTATAGCAAATAACATTTTTGATTCAGCTCATATTTGTGTTCACCCTTCGTCCCCACATTAGCAGACAACAGACCAAAATGGCGGTTATATAATCCGCTCACCGACCTATATAAATTTGTAAGCAGATATTAACCAACCGCCATTTTGAACTTTCCTGTTTCCATAAATATTTGTTTTATCTGAACGTTCAGTGTCTTCCTAAGTAACACATTTCTTGAAAAGAGCACGTGACCTCATCAGTTACTTAGAAGAGCACCAAATCACGTGATTGACATTTGCAGCAGACGACACAGGGTAAGTTTGTTACAGTTTTCTCCCTTACCACAAGGTTTTCCTAGTAAACTTTTATTTGAGGAAATTTAAACAAACCATAATGAAGAGACATGTTATTAAGGTTTCTCTTAATTTTCTCCATGGCACCTTGGTCTACATAGTCTACGCATTTCTCCTATTTCAAAACACAGAAAGAGTTATGTCTGAAGAGTGGTCAGTGGAAACTTCATTAAATATATTTATTAACGTAATCAAATTGTTTCCTGTATCTGGGTCATTCTTCACACATCTTTTTTTCTTCCTTTTTTATAGTTAGGTAAATTCGAATTGGCCGAGGGGGGGGGGGAGAGAATTGGGTACTGACCGCACCGAGAATTATTATTGGAATTATTATAATTATTATGTGTAATCACTATACAATAAATCAGCGTCGCAATAACCAAACGTCATTGGCAAGACAAAATACCTGACACTGAATTCCTCTGAAGAGTGGGCCTGCATAGCATGCTTACAATCCTGATGCATTCTCAGATGCGATGGGGCAGGCCACGTCTGAAGGGTGGAAGACTCTCGCATCCCTAAAAGACTTCTTTTATGGTCAAATAAAAAAGGGGAAGCGATTAAAAAGAGTAAAAGAAGACGCTTTAAAGATACACTCTGAAAGTCTTTAGCCTTGACCCTGCTACGTGGAAGACGGAAGCAGACGACACAGTATCATGGCGTCGCGCTTTGACAACTGAATCAAAAATAGCAGAAGACGAGAGAAGAGCGCTGGAAGAAGAAGAAAAAAAAAATCAAGGCAAACGACACAGGCTCCAGCTGGAATGACCTGCCCAGTGTGCAGCCGAACATCCCGGGCTCACATAGGTCTCTCCAGCCTCATGAGGAGGCATAGAACCCCAGTGCAGAGCCCTCAGCCCCCTGGATGACAAAGTGGTCATCATCGAACTACGCTGGACGAACTATATAAATACATTTTTGGAACAATATATTGTACAGTTATATTTTACAGTTCTGTGTTATTGTTAGATGCTAGCTATACAGTCAAGCGAAATGACAATTTAAAAAAGAAACAAACTAAATGTTTCTCTAATTGTGAAGACCTTTTGATATCATGACTAAGACATGACTAGCAATATAAGCCCATATAGAAAAGACACTCTTCCGAAACTCAGAAAAAATAACAACCTAAAAAACTCCTCCATTCCATTCCATTGCATTCCATTGCATTCCATTGCATTCCATTGCATTCCATTGCATTCCATTCCTTTCCATTCCATTCCATTCCATTCCATTGCATTCCATTGCATTCCATTGCATTCCATTGCATTCCATTGCATTCCATTCCTTTCCATTCCTTTCCATTCCATTCCATTCCATTCCATTGCATTCCATTGCATTCCATTCCTTTCCATTCCATTCCATTCCATTCCATTCCATTCCATTCCATTCCATTGCATTCCATTGCATTCCATTCCTTTCCATTCCATTCCATTCCATTCCATTCCATTGCATTCCATTGCATTCCATTGCATTCCATTGCATTCCATTGCATTCCATTCCTTTCCATTCCATTCCATTGCATTCCATTGCATTCCATTCCTTTCCATTCCTTTCCATTCCATTCCATTCCATTCCATTGCATTCCATTGCATTCCATTGCATTCCATTGCATTCCATTCCTTTCCATTCCATTCCATTCCATTCCATTGCATTCCATTCCATTCCATTGCATTCCATTGCATTCCATTGCATTCCATTCCTTTCCATTCCTTTCCATTCCATTCCATTCCTTTCAATTCCTTTCCATTCCATTTCTTTCCTTTTAATTCCTTTTCATTCCATTTCTTTCCATTCCATTTTATTCCTTTCTATTCGTTTCCATTCCATTCCTTTCCATTCAATTCAATTCCTTTCCATTCCTTTCCATTCCATTCAATTCCTTTCCATTCCATTCCATTCCATTCCTTTCCATTCCTTTCCATTCAATTCAATTCTTTTCCATTCCTTTCCATTCCTTTCCATTTCATTCAATTCCATTCCATTCAATTCCTTTCCATTTCATTCAATTCCTTTCCATTCCTTTCCATTCCATTCAATTCCTTTCCATTCCTTTCCATTCCATTCAATTCCTTTCCATTCCTTTCCATTTCATTCAATTCCTTTCCATTTCCTTCAATTCCATTCAATTCCTTTCCATTTCATTCAATTCCTTTCCATTCCAATCAATTCCTTTCCATTCCTTTCCATTCCAATCAATTCCTTTCCATTCCTTTCCATTCCATTCAATTCCTTTCCATTCCTTTCCATTCCATTCAATTCCTTTCCATTCCATTCCATTCCATTCCTTTCCATTCCTTTCCATTCCATTCAATTCTTTTCCATTCCTTTCCATTCCTTTCCATTTCATTCAATTCCATTCCATTCAATTCCTTTCCATTTCATTCAATTCCTTTACATTCCTTTCCATTCCATTCAATTCCTTTCCATTCCTTTCCATTCCATTCAATTCCTTTCCATTCCTTTCCATTTCATTCAATTCCTTTCCATTTCCTTCAATTCCATTCAATTCCTTTCCATTTCATTCAATTCCTTTCCATTCCAATCAATTCCTTTCCATTCCTTTCCATTCCAATCAATTCCTTTCCATTCCTTTCCATTCCATTCAATTCCTTTCCATTCCTTTCCATTCCATTCAATTCCTTTCCATTCCATTCCATTCCATTCCTTTCCATTCCTTTCCATTCCATTCAATTCTTTTCCATTCCTTTCCATTCCTTTCCATTTCATTCCTTTCCATTCCAATCAATTCCTTTCCATTCCAATCAATTCCTTTCCATTCCTTCCCATTCCAATCAATTCCTTTCCATTCCATTCAATTCCTTTCCATTCCTTTCCATTTCATTCAATTCCTTTCCATTCCTTTCCATTCCATTCAATTCCTTTCCATTCCTTTCCATTCCATTCAATTCCTTTCCATTCCTTTCCATTCCTTTCCATTTCATTCAATTCCTTTCCATTTCAATCAATTCCTTTCCATTCCTTTCCATTCCTTCCCATTCCTTCCCATTCCTTTCCATTCCTTTCTATTCCAATCAATTCCTTTCCATTCCTTCCCATTCCTTTCCATTTCATTCAATTCCTTTCCATTCCAATCAATTCCTTTCCATTCCTTTCCATTCCTTTCCATTCCTTTCCATTTCATTCAATTCCTTTCCATTCCAATCAATTCCTTTCCATTCCTTTCCATTCCTTCCCATTCCTTTCCATTCCTTTCCATTCCATTCCATTCCACTCCATTCCATTCCTTGTTTTTTTTTTTGTACTTCAACTTTCGCACACTCTCTAAACTCAGTACTACATTTCTTCGCCCCCCCCCCTTCGTTCGTTGACACTTTTCCCTGACCTGTCAGCGGGCTCTATGATATCAACCGCCCCCTCCCCCTCAGGCTAGACTAAATGTGTGGTTGGGGTGAACATGTTGGGGGTGCTGGCGGCTGGGGGCGCTAATGATGAGTGTTATAAAGATGTATGGCGCCCGTGCATGCCAAAGATCATCTTGTTTCGGCCACTTTGACAGACAATTGATGCCTTTATCTAAAAATGTGAGACTCCTCTTTTGTCTTGGCCCATGCTTAATGATCGTTTATCATGTTCCCAACTCCAAGCTTAAAAAAAAAAAAGTCCTAACTTCTTTCACCCATCCCTCTAATGTACTTTCTTCTGGACACTGGCCAGTCTCCCATCTTTTATACTTACAGAGCTAAAAATATTTGGTTTTTAAATTACAGAACTGAATATATAAGTGTAACGATGGGTTTGTGAAGGAGGCGCGGTGGCTGAGTGGTTAAGCGCTTGACTTCTGAACCGGGGTTCGAATCTCGGTGGAGAATGGAATTTTTAATTTCTTTGGGCGCCTCTGAGTGGTTAAGCGCTTGACTTCTGAACCGGGATTCGAATCTCGGTGGAGAATGGAATTTTTAATTTCTTTGGGCGCCTCTGAGTCCACCCTGATCTAATGGGTACATGACATTAGTTGGGTAAAAGGCTGTTGGTCGTTGTGCTGACTACATGTCACCATCGTAAACCGTAGGCCACAGAAACAGATGACCTTTACATCATCTGCCCTAGAGACCACAAGGTCTCAAAGGGGAATTTTACTTTACTTTAATGGATTTGTGTAGATAATGCGATTGCATGAATTGTGGTTGAATTGTGATTGAGATTGAGATGTTGCAAGTGGAATTATCAACTTATAATCAATATGTAATCGCTGAAACAGCATCCTAATGCTGGAGATACTAATTAAAAGTTTAAACTCAAACAAAAATACTTTTTAAATAAATACAAAACATTTATTCCAGAACTTACAATCACTATAATGATAAACACAATTTATAAATAATGAATACTGTTTGATTTCAATATATCTACAATGATCACAAAGGACCACAATCAGTTCATGCGTCTCCTTTTATATAGTCTCCAAACTTGGTCTTTCCTTTACTGGAACCAATTCTGGCACCCATAGAACTTTCTTAATGCCCTCCTTGTTTTAAACTAACTATGACTTATGCATGACTAAATGCATGACGCGTAGGACGTAATCATCTTCTTTTTTGAAGTAACGTAAGATAAGAAGACTGATGCGCAATTACACTGTTATCGAATACACCACCAGTGACAAACAAACAAGCTATTTTTAACCATGTGACCTTGACGCTTACGTTACGTGACAAGAATAAATAAATAATGCATATTTTCGATTAAATTTTGATCAAATACGCCTACACTCTATGTCAGGAAGCTCAGTCTATATCTCTGTTGAGGGCATTACACTTTCTGATGTCCAAGTACAATCTTAATCGAAAGTTCAACTGGACACAGCCTGTCCTCAAGATTTCCCCCTTTCACAAAATACTTTCTTTATCAGTTGGAAAGAAAAAAAATATACACTGAATTTTTTTTTCTGTAATTTGTTTTGGGTTAATTCTTACCTAAACTTTTTTTACAAAGCTTATATTAACTCTGTCTGTCTGGGTGGATTCCTTTACACTTTTTTTCTCCCACTTCCCATTCTCGGATCTAGGTTGAACTTCTGCACAATTATTCATTGTCGATGAAAACACACGAATGAATTAAAAGATAAAGCAATTAGTAAATAAATTAGTAGTGATTAATAGTGCAGTTTGATATAGAAAAGGGGAGATAAAAAATGCAAAACTGTGATATATTTAATATTTACTTTATTTTAAAAATGGATTTTTAAAATGATACTATTGTTTTTCCTAAATAAAACTGCAGAAATTCTTCAAAGGAAAATGACGTCTGAGCAATAGTAGTCAAACTGATTTTCCGTATGTTAAGATCATAAAAATAATCTTATCTCTCTTATCGTATTTAACTAAAAACCTAAGGAAGTTGACCGTATTTAAATGCTGCAATTTCTGAGGATTACGGGACAAATATTAAATTAAATATAAGAGCTACGTAGTGGAGAATAGTCTTTATTGTTTATATTCTTTTGTATGTGTCAGATTTGTGACCCAAACCATTGCGCCATTTCAAACTTTGGGTCAAGAACAGAAACTCAACTCTATCCTTTGGAAGATTACAACAAGAGTTACATTCCTTGTTTCTAATTTTAGTTTATGAGTTTCCGTTTGTCCCGGGCAGTCTTCGATTGTCCGAGCTCTTTATTACGTCTGAACCGAGAGGTGTCCAATCAAACAGTACAAGTAGTAGGAATATTGCCACTCGCAGTCCAGTTCTTTGGCCCAGAAGAAAAAAAAATAGGGGTCATCTTCGCTTGGACATTGTGGTAAAATATTGATGTCTTTTTTTTTTCTTCTCGTGGGCTAAAGCTGGACAACTCTAGGGGCCGGACAAGACAGCGAGCTTTATTAATAATCTCCCTTTCTTGTTCTGCCGCACGGAGCGCTGGGGACGATGCTGAAAGAGGCCGGCAAAACTAAATAACATGGCGGTATCATTTCTTCTTGGAACCTCAGGGTGAATACACTGAAAGGAAAAAAATAGATGGGTTTTGGGAAGGGGGGAAGGTTTGAAAAGGCGATTTGTCATTAGTGACGTCATTGATTAAAGCTTTGTGGTTTGTTAGATAGTGAAAGTATGCCATCAGGACTTTTAATGCCATCAGAACTTTTAACACCATCAGAACTTTTAACACCATCATAACTTTTACTACTATCAGAACTTTTAATACCATCATAACGTTTAATGCCATCAGAACTTTTAACACCATCAGAACTTTTAACCCCATCAGAGCTTTTGACACCATCAGAATTTTTAATACCATCAAAACTTTTAACACCATCAGAACTTTTAGCACGATCAGAACTTTCAATACCATCAAAAATGTTAGTACCACCATAACGTTTAATACCATCAGAACTTTTAACACCATCAGAACGTTTAATACCATCAAAACTTTTAATACCATCAAAAATTTTAGTACCATCATAACGGTCAATACCATCAGAACTTTTAACACCATCATAACGTTTAATAGCATCATAACTTTTAATACCATCAAAACTTTTAACACCATCATAACGTTTAATACCATCAGAACTTTTAATACCATCATAACGTTTAATACCATCAGAACTTTTAATACCATCAAAACTTTTAACACCATCATAACGTTTAACACCATCAGAACTTTTAACACCATCATAACGGTTAATACCATCAGAACTTTTAACACCATCATAACGTTTAATACCATCAGAACTTTTAACACCATCATAACGTTTAATACCATCAAAACCTTGTTGTTTATTCTTTTGTCCCTTGCACTGCCATCATTTCGTGTCATTTTATTGTAAAGCTACTAGATCTAGAAATGCAATTTAAAATAAATAAATAAATAAATAAATAAATATATATATATATATATATATATATATATATATATATATATATATATATATATATAATAAATGTATATATATATATATATATATATATATATATATATATATTTGCTACACATTATTATCAAGCTGATATTATGTTGAGAGACTTCTTTTCAGCATTGCTCATTGAATTAACTAGAACCTCTTTGATGTAGAGCAGACACACACTACGTCTATAAAGATCTGGATAGCGCTAAGTTTTTTTTCGGAAGCATATACCAAGACCAGAAGGTTGGATTTAAACCCAGAAAAAACAAACAACAAGTTCTGAAATTTTATATTAAAGTGCATGAACCGCTGACTTGAAAATAAAAACTAACTTGAAAAAAAAAGTGGTGGAATCTATCTGGGAAGTGGGGGGGGGGGGGGTCACTGGTAAGTGGGGGTCACTAGTAATGAAGAATGCTTTAATGCATCTTATATTTTTTAAGGCTTGTATCATTAAATATTATTTAAGCAATGACCTAGTTACATCACTAAGGTAGGCTATATGATGCCTCTACTCCATCACCATCCTTGTTACGCTACTGCAATGGCCACCTATAAACTATGTAAGCTACTAAAAATACAAAATGTAAGTGAGTGTTAAATTAAAAAAATAAAACGAAAAAAAAAACAAACAAACAACTTTTGTTAGTAACTAAAGCACCTTAAAACTAAATTGACCTAGGAACACGAGTAGGACGTAATTATCTTCTTTTTTGAAGTAACGTCTGTATTTTATAAGATAAAATAAGATAACATTTAAGATCCTTCTATTTGCCATCTTGAGCAAGTGATTTCAACATATCCAACCACCCGTAAGAATATGTTTCTCTTCCTCTCTCCCTCAACTTTTAGTTTTACAGAGTGTCCCTATTATCATAGACTCAGTTCTTCACTTCTCCAGTAATCACTCAACAATTTTACTGTAAACAAACTCATGGAGAGATTCAGCTTCTTGTACAAATAAATCAACAGCACAATAGTTGTGTAGATGAGGTTATAGAATCACATCACAGCCACAATAGTTATGTAGATGAGGTTATAGAATCACATCACATCTCAGGCCTCTTTAGTTGTGTAGAGGATGTTATTTTTACAATTTGTTGTGTAGAAACTGTATATGATGCTTACATCACAGCCACAATAGTTGTGTAGATGAGGTTATAGAATCACATCACAGCCACAATAGTTATGTAGATGAGGTTATAGAATCACATCATCACATCACAGGCCTCTTTAGTTGTGTAGAGGATGTTATTTATACAAATTGTTGTGTAGAAACTGTATGTAATGCTTACATCACAGCCACAATAGTTGTGTAGATGAGGTTATAGAATCACATCACAGCCACAATAGTTGTGTAGATGAGGTTATAGAATCACATCACAGCCACAATAGTTGTGTAGATGAGGTTATAGAATCACATCAGAGCCTCTTTAGTTGTGTAGAGGATGTTATTTATACAAATAGTTGTGTAGATGATGCTCACATCACAGCCACAATAGTTGTGTTAGATGAGGTTATAGAATAACATCACAGCCACTATAATTGTGTAGATCTTGTTGTAGAAATAGTTGTGTAGATGATGTGTACAATCACATTACTGCCACACTATTTGTGTAGATGAGGTTATGCAATTAGTTGTGTGGATGAGGCTGTAGAACCACATCACAGCAATGGTGTAGATGAAGTCCTTCAAATGGTTGTGAAGATGATGATGTACAATAGCACCACAGCTACAATATTTGTGTAGATAAGGCTATGCAATTACTTGAGCAGATAATATAATAGAATCACATCATTATCTTTAAAAAGACCGAAAGTAAACTAGAAAATACGAATGAGAAAAAAAAAACAACACAAATCATAAGTGAAATTATTCGCCCAAATTGCAATAACTTACACGTACAAATTAATTAAAATTCAAGAACTTGACTCAACCAATTCCTTCTCATCTCTTTGTTCCCACACCGTTTCTCCCGGAAACTGTTCCCAGTTTTTAATCTGACCTGTCATTAGTGCGGGTCAAAATAAATGAAATATTGAGCGAAAACAAAACAATCCAAAAAAAAAAAAAAAAAACGCATCAAAAATTGCCCTCGTGTCTTGGTTCATCAGAATCTGGAAGCTAGGACAGTAACATTTTAATCTTTTCCCCATCAAAATTGAAATTTGATGAGTTAATCGACACTAGACCAGTTTTAATTCTAGCAGACGACTCCAACAGCTTTTAAAGGGGTTAAAACCCCAGAAAAGAAACACATTATAAACACAAGAAAAACATTTTTTTTTGTAAAAAAATCTGGAGAAAATTGAAATAAAGACGTGCGCCATTTTCCGCAAACAATTTGAATGACAATATCTGGGCCAGGGGCTGACAATATCTGGGCCAGAGGGTGACAATATCTGGCGGGAGCCGTGCATTACATGCAGACTATCTGAAACCATCTCGGGCCAGTGAGCAGATAGAAGCTGACCAGGGGAAACGGGCGTGCCATTATTCACACATCAGTCCCCGATATGATCCGACGCGTGAATAGAAATGATGTGCATTTGAAAGATGGTGTGTGGGAGATGGAGGGAGAGGGCGCCCAATGTGGCAAGCGGGCTCCAGGGATGGCGATGAGATGATGCAGTGACGCAGGGCCAAGTGATGGCCACTGAGGTTAAACGTATTTAACAGCGTGTGAGACCCCCGTCATCAGATCTCTCTCTTTTTTTTTTCTCTCTCTCTCTTCTCCTTTTAAGGAAGGAATGATAGAAGCCTTTGGCAATAATGGCGCGTCCAACATCGGAAAGCGGCCAAACTTTTGAAATAAAAGGGAAAAAAAATAGAATACTTTTGAAACGAGTAATACATAATTGATGTGTGCTAACATTTCGTACGTGGCATATTGGCTAAGAGATTGAATGTACGGCTTATAACGTCAATTTTATATACTTATATTATTTTATTTGTACGTTTCATCTACATAACAAATTGGGGGAAATTGGGTAGTTTCTAAGTAAATTTTCTTCAACATTCTTCTTCTTCTTCTTCTTCTAGCCAGCTTTATTGCTGCTGAGCTGTGAGCTCTTTTGCAGACTGTGCCAAGGAAAAAAAAGTGTGCTGTTTTCTTCAGTTGTTCAGCACTGCCGTACAGGGTGTTGGTTATGTTGGGCTGTAGTGGAAGAAGGGTCTGCCTAAGGTGGATTAGGGAGGGGCATTCAAAGAGGATTCTTCAACATAAATCTGTACAAAAAATTAAACTTCTTATCAGTTTTCATAAGAAACCTCATGCGTTAAAATTGTTTGATTTATAGCTTCACCACACGATGGCCGCTTGGTCGTATGGCATACGTGTCGAGTTGTCGTCCCCTGTCGTCCTGCACATTTGGCCAAGGGTGT
The DNA here is from genome assembly GCF_947242115.1 of Biomphalaria glabrata. NCBI lineage: Eukaryota > Metazoa > Mollusca > Gastropoda > Planorbidae > Biomphalaria > Biomphalaria glabrata. The sequence goes on along the minus strand of NC_074717.1, from coordinate 40,996,254 downwards.
AAAAATCATTTCTCAAAGAACGTCTTCAGCCCTAAAAACTCACGTCACACTATAAAGTGTTTGGTCAAACGTCAACTCCGTAATAAAAACAACGGTGAATACTGTAGCTTAATGTAACAATGAATTGACTTGTTACGTAGTAATTTGTTTTTCTCGTAACATTTACTTTTAGCATTAACTGACTAAATATGCATATTTTTGTTTTCATATAAAAGACATTGATAAAAAAAATTATATTATCCCCCCTCCATTACAAACGTAGTATAAGTGTGTTATATTTAATAACGGAAACAGAAACAAAATCACACAAAACTGGCCACTGTCCGACAGCATGTGGAATAAAAAGACCTTTTTTTAAAACATTTTTTTTTGCTCTTGCATTTCCTGATTTGGGTGAATTTCTAAAAACGGACGCAACTAAACCCAGAAAAGAGTTTCCCAACCAGCCAACGACATATTTTTTCTTTCCAAAAAAAGGAGAGGAGTTGGAAAAATGATTGCTTCAATTGGAGTGACACAAGGTGTCATTGGGCGCTGGGTGCACGCTCTGAAAATGAAATCAATTTTTGAATTGTCCCCGATACTTATCAAGAAAACCCTGTTGCTCTCCCCTTCCCGTCCACTTTTTTTTTTTTAGCCTGTTTTCTCATCATTTTTTTTTTTACTAAGGGCAGAATCGATCTGGTTTTTTTCTTTACTCGATTACAAGAATAGCAGAAATCGACACGTCTCAGACAGAAACTAGATATTAAAATAGAAGTTGTTTTTTTTTTTTTTAAAAAGATAAAATAACCGTGTCGTGAAGTTCTAAGAAGCTGGTAGGTGGCCATTTAAATCAGGAACAATGCCAAAATTTTGATTTTTTTTTGACGAAGCTAGATGATTGAATGTGAGTTTTAATGTTGTATCTTGTCTGGCAGTAATTTGAGATACACGATGGGGTTAGAGATTATCGAGATTTAGAAATACAACTTTTCTTTGCGACGTCAGACCAAGATACAAAAACGTTTCTTTAAATGATAATATTATCAATGAAGATCTGAGAAACTAAATCTAGAAATTTTAAAAGAAATACAAGAAACTTAATTTCTATTCATGCATGAATTTTTGTGTGAATTATTGGGTGAATTGTGTGAATCATTGGTTGAATAGTGTGAATTATTGGGTGAATTGTGGGTGAATTGTTGAGGAAAATTTGGGGTGAAATTCAGGGTGAATTGTTTGGTGAATTGCGTGAATTCCCGTTTCTTATAAAGAGAATAACAATGTTTTTCCTTTGTTAGCGAGCGTTTCATTACAAACTATAGTGTAAACACAACATAAAAGACACTCTCTGCGCCACTAATAATGTAGTGTAACGTATTAACAAGTTATGTTCAACAAGCAGTCAATACAATTATACTGTAGTGTAGCCTTTTCACATATCTTCTACTGCAAGCCACACATTGTGTCTACATCCTCAACAAAGTCCTGAAGGTATATATATATATTAATTTTTATATTTATATATATATATACAGAACACACACAGAAAGAGAGAGAGAGAGAGAGAGAGAGAGAGAGAGAGAGAGAGAGAGAGAGAGAGAGAAGCTTTACCAAAAAATTTGCTATTAGAAATATTTGACTTGTACTAAAGGACACACTGCTAGTATCGATCTTTCGCTTTTTTTTTTTCAGAGTCTCTCAAGAAACATCTACCCATCGTCCATCGACTCACGCCATCCCCCCCCCCCCCCCCCCCATCTTTAGCGAGCGAGCTCCTTCAGTTCTAGCGATGTCCCTTCATTTCGATGGAATCAGAATCGAATCAAGTTTGACATTTGGTATCGTCCCCGATGATTACTATGACATTTGGTATCGTCCCCGATGATTACTTTGACAAAAATCAATGAGCTGCTTTGAAAAAGAAAGCCCGGGTCACGAAGAAAGGCGAGCCCCGAGCCGAGGGTCGCAGTAATTAGTTTATGTCCCAATATTAAGAAAAGAAGTATTTGTGCCCAGTTCAATATTTTGCTACTACAAAGTACTATCATATTTATGTTATATATGTTTTGATTATTTATGTTTAGATTCGGTTTTAGATAATTTGAATTTTGGTTGATAATCAGATATTTGATATTTGAAAATATATATAAAAGACATTTAAAAATTAATGTAGGGACTGTTGGTGTTTTGAATAATGTTTAGATTATTATGTATTGATGTTTACATTAAACATTTTTTTGTATATAAATTTATATATTTATTTATTTACCTATGTATTTAAAATTTAAAATTGCATCATATTTAGTTATTGATGCCAATATTGTTCATATTTAGGTTGCTATAAACACTTAATACACAATCTTTTCTTGTGTGTTTGTGTGTGTGCTCGCAACCATCAAAGTAGCAGTTTTTTAGCGGCCCCCGAAAGGGGAAAAGACGCTATTAGTTTTGTGTGTACTGTCTGTCTGTCCGTCCGTATGTCCCGTTTAGATCTCAGAAACTAGAAGAGAAAAGGAAAATCGGACATAATGATATTTTAGATCATTCAAAGTTCTGATGCAACGGCTACTTTTTTGTTTTCCGAAAATGAACCATCTAATTTTTAAAATTATATGTGCAAGCAGATTTTTCAAAAAACTACACCACTTTTCAATGAAAAACTTTTTTAAAAGGTCATGGACTTCTTCATAATTAAAGAATACGCAGCATATAGATTCTCGCATTGGTACAAAAAATTGCATTTAAGGTCACATGGTAAAAGTGTCAATGGTTCATTATAAAATATGTTCTCCATTTATTAGCTAACTCATGGAATAGAATACTGATTCAAATGTTGCTTTTAAAAAAGAACTTTGATACGAACTTCGTTTTAATTATAAGTTTAAAAATAACGAACTACTTTTATAGGGCGCAGTTTTGACATATCCTCATTATAGGGGCCTACACTTGACAGACTAAATAAGACTAAATAGAGCCCAGATCTAGATATATTTATAATATAATATATATATATATTATAAATGTATTGATAATTTGAACAAAATTTTAATTATTAAGGCAATAACTTATCTTCTGACAGCTTAGTGGTTCAGATTTATTTATTATGTAAACAATAGTATCACAATAAGAAATTAAACTGATACGAACAGCATAGTATACCATTTATCATTTAGTGACCATTACCCGGTAACAAAAGGCCTACTATTCATGATCATAACATTGGCCTTGGTCTAGTAGGCCTAATTTTAAGATTAAACGTCTAAATTCATAGTTCTAGTCTAGATATAGTAGATTCTATATTAAGATTCGATATCTTCTAGATCTAGATCTAGACTTTGATCTATTTCTAGATCTAGACTTAGATCTAGCTTTATACCTAGACTTAGATTTTGAATCTAGATTCAGATCTAAAACTATGTTTAGATCTAGCTAGATCTATGTCTAGTTTTTATGACAAATGACAATGGAGATATTAATTTTTATTTACGTGGAGAAAGTCTTTGAGTCTTGTTAAGTCATTTGTACACTATTCAATGGACCTCATTCACCAATCGTAAACAAACATTTAGCCACGTAAATCTATATATCTTCTATACAAATTATGTAATCCATAAAGGCTGTCACGTGATAGGTATTTTTAATTGTTTTATCAATATTATGACGTGGTTAAATGTGTTTATTTATGATTGGTGAATGAGATCCATTGTAACTTAAAGTAGGTCAAGAATTATTTTTTTCGTGTTGCCAATTTGTCTAATTTTGTAAGAAGGATAAATCGTTTTTTGGATTCTATTTATTACATGTAACATGTTATTAATTTTTAATGTATGTTTAAGGTTAATAATTATTATTTTAAAATATATAAGTGTACGCTAATTGAATATATGGAGATGCTGTGGCTGAGGGGTAAAGCACTTGGAACCGGAAGTCCATTTTTCCAATCCTGGTGAAGACTCTAGTTGGACCACTTCGGGGGCCGATTTTGAGTTTGTGTTTCCACACAAACTGTCTTTGTAACCTTGTCATTTTTAAGCCTTTGCGAATATCTTTCTTAAGACAAATTCTATACTCTTAAGTGAGCAATTCATGGATATATATATATATATATATATATATATATCTACGTCATCAAGCCACCGTACTCGTGGTCCACCTTTGGGGCGTCTGCCGTTTGTTTTTTTGCCTGTGAACAATCTTTGCTCCTCTGTTCGCTGACATTCTTTCGAGGTGACATGCCCGACTTTATCTGTTCCTTTTTATTTGCCTCACAAGGGAGGGGGTCTTCATTTGGATGGAAAATTTCTTAATCCTGTTTCCTCGTGTATAACAACATAATTTTTTTCTGAGGATTTTCTTTTCTCAAATAAGAACTAAATGACTAAATAACTAAATAAGAACTAAATGACCAAAGAACTAAATGACTAAAGAACTAAAGAACTAAATAAGAACTAAATGACTAAAGAACTAAATAAGAACTAAATGACTAAAGAACTAAATAAGAACTAAATGACTAAAGAACTAAATAAGAACTAAATGGCCTGCCGAAAAAAAAAACTTTGAAGAAAATGTTTATTTAAAAATATTTGTTTCGTTTAAATGATCAACGCGTTAATTCTTTTTTTTTCTAAGATCCCTTGAAAAGCTCTTTCAGTGTTTCTGTACAAACCAACCTCAATGTAAGTTAAGGAGCCAGTAGTTTTAGAAACAATAGCATTTGTCTTGTTTACCATCGAGTTCCAAGGCGAGGTCATCACTCACTCTTAAGACCTCACCTACTGTTTCAATTATCTAATGCACAGAATATGAGCATATAAACCCAATGCTGTTCATGCCACTCGTCAAATGCCGGCCCAATTTCTCGAATTCAAGAAACATTTTTCAACACTGGGCTGTCTTTTTCCCCCGACTCCCAAGTATCCCGAATCCCCTATTGCTTTCCTCTGCCCCTGCCCCACCCCTTTACTTGGACAGAGCGGTATACTATACGCCTTCCCCCGCTGACGCTCGTACTTTGACTCAATCCCCTTCAGCCCCCCCCCGCCCCCCATGGGCACTCACACAATCTATGTTGGTTCGAGCATTTTCTTTCTCCTATATTCTTCGTCTTAAGCATCATTTTTCATTCATTTTGAGAGATTTTGGTTGGCAAAAGGAACTGGTTGGTGGAAGGGCCGGGGGGGGGGAGAAAGAGACAAGGGACAGTAGAAGACATATTGGGGGGTGGATTGAAGCTGGACGTCAGGGGGGGGGCGTGTGTGTGTGTGGGGTTGAGGTGAGCTGGGATTATCACGCGCATGCACGAGACCCGAAACTTGATGCGAGAGCACGCAGACACATTTTGGAAGATAGAGAATCCCTTGTAGGCCGGAAGTGGAGATGATGGAATGCCAAGCTGCAAATGGCCGCCATAGAATTAAATTGAAGAAAACCATCAGGCCTGAAGATATTTATCTTCATCACAATCTCTTCGGACGCTTCCAATCACTTGACATTCTAAATATGATCTAACCCTAACCTTAACTGACCCACTCAACGTCCACCTCCCCCTCACCCCCCCCCCTCTTTTCAGAAAGGCTGAAAAAGGAGAGGGAGGGGGGGGGAGTCGGGAAAAGCCCCCAACTTCCGGGCGTTATCTATTCATTAATATTCTATCGGAACTTCTCAAACTGATACCTTTAAAGTGGTCGTCAGGATGATGTAGCGAGACTTTATACCGACGACTCTCAAAATATAACTAAGGGATTTTTCTCAACAATAGACGAGTCTTCATGTTACGATAACCTAATTTTGGAAATTGAGAGGGTGGAAGTCAACATTGCCCTACGGTAACAATGTTATCATGTGTAATTTCGGGATACACGATATTAGCACATATCTTGAAGAGAAGAGATAAGAAATTAGAATTGTGAAATGGTAGCTTACAGCAAAGAATGAACATAGTCAAGGATGGTAATTCCCGCAGACATCGTGTTCAATGTAAATAGACGTAAACCAAATTTATTTTTAAGAAAATTATGCTTTGAAAAATTTTAACAGTAAAACGGTTTTTGCTAAACATCCAATCAGGTAGTTTATTTTTTCTCAAAGATATAGATTAACTGTCGAATTTCTTGGGAAATCGTCAAAGCCATTTTCAAAATACCTGTCCAGTTTCCAGTTTCCAGAAAGTTATTTCCCTTTTTAACCCATGAAGAGTTTCACGATAATAGAAGGAATTAAAATAAAAAAATAAAGTATTGGTGTGCTCCATTAAACTATTCACTCTTAGAAGTGCAGGGATGGCGATATGGCGTAGGCAACCATAGTTGTCCACTCTCCTGGTCAGTAGTTGCTCCTTCTAGTATTTCAAGAGGCAGGCCAGTTCACTCCTTTTCGATGTCCAGCCAGCTATTCTTGAGGCAACACTATCATCACTATGACCCCATGGTGCTCCGATGGATTATCTTCTTATCTTATTATATCTAATATCTTACATATTAAAGACGTTACTTCGCATTTCATATGTCAATCTAGTCTAGCATGATAATCAATGACTTAAACTCTGCTAAGTTGTTGGTTTTCCTGGCTGATTCAGGCAACCCATTAAGACTAAGACTAAGACTAAGACTAAGACTGCTTTATTGATCCTTACGGAAATTTGTTGTGATTACAAGGACTCGTTTCTCATATAAAGACAACACAACAGAAAAATACACATAAATACAACAGACAACATAAAGAGTTCATTCAGCGACTACACACAGGTATCTTGGTGCATTTCATGTTCCCTGATCAATGAGTGGCGGTGATAGAGTCTGACCGAGTGAGGTACGAACGAGTTTTTGTACCGCTCCGTTCTTGTTTTGATTGACAGCAGTCGCCCACTTCGCGACGACCTGGCGTAGTTCTGATGGAGCGGGTGGCCGTTGTCTTCCAAGATTTTTTCGATTTTTCTTAGGCACGTTTGTTCAAAAAGTTCCTTTAAATGTGGTAATGTTGTGAGTGTAATTTTTGATGCTTTTTTAATGATGTTTTCTAGACGTTGCAACAGTTTAGATGAGGCGTTGCCTTGCCAACAACTTATTCCGTATGTTAGCATTCTCTAATGGCTCTGAGGAAGAAGGAGCATTCGTACTTCTTCTAGTGTATGGAATATGAAATGTGACTCTTTCTTTGTGTCTTTTAAGTTTGTCTTTGTGTGTGTGTGTGTGTGTGAGAGAGAGAGAGAGAGAGAGAGAGAGAGAGAGATAAGGAGAGAGTTTAGTTAGTCACTTGTTTTTGGGGAGTAGAAGAGGATTAGTATTTGTTTGCTGTCACAGAGTGTTTTTTTTCCTATAGTTATTAAACTTGTTATTTCCTAGGTAGTTGGATTTTTTTCTGGTTCATTTAGTCACAATTTAGTGTATATGTATGTTAATTAGCGTGTATTATCGATGTCCAGTCATTTAAGTTACAGTAACACGACAACCAACCATCTTTAGTTTCTCCCACTAAAGTCTAGTAACCAATAGATTAGGATAGACTCAGGGGCAACCTAAAAATTCCCAAAATTCAAATTGGCAGTCTTCACTAAGATTCGAACCCAGGAAGCCAACCACTCATCCAACGCACCCCATAAGAAACTACTAACATAAAAGAGTATAACTATCTTTCTATTCTCCTCTACTTCAATAACAATTAACACGTCGAGATGTTCACTTTTGATCCTTAAAAGACGTTTCTTTGGGTTATCTGGGTAATTAGTCTTACCATCATATTGCTTTAACTCTTTCTCTCGTAACTGACGATACCAATGTTGATTCCACCAGAATGTGGTAAATAATTACGGAGAGAAAGAGTTAAGCTAGGTTTCTGCTTTATCTTTAAGCAGTAGTCTATAATTTATCATTTTCTTTTCTTTGTTTTTAAATTGTTAATTGCCAAAAAAAAATGTAGTTGACTGAGTGTGTGTGTACTTGCGGACCAATGTGACGCGTTAATGGAAAAATACTATTTTGACCCTCGTATTAGTCCAGTGACCTAATTTTGAATGTACTGTAAAGAACAGGACTCAACAGAGTAATCGTATTGATTTTTTTTTCACACCACCAAAACAGAGGGTAGAAAATAAAAAATATCGATACTGACACCAGAAAAGTCCTTACAAAATAAGCAGACGACTTTCGAACATAAATGCATTATTGATTTGGCTAGAATTATCTTATCTTGTTTTATCACGAACATTGTATAATTATTAAGTTACCGCCCTTGGGGGATCTTTGCAGGTACATGGCGACTGTTTTTCTTGTGAGGTTTTCTTCCTTTAAGTTGGCTTTCGCCATTTTTTTTTTCAAATTTAGAACCGGACTTTTGGTTGCAAAACAAAGCGTTGCTCAGTACAAGTCTAAAAACTGGGATCTGTCCACTTTGTGTCACAAAAAAAACAACAACAAAAGAATCCATATTTTTCACCCAAGAGGTTGGTCATATGAAGTTTTTAAGCAATATGAGACGACACGTAGATAAACTCATGACAGACATGTCATTTGGATGGACTTATTATCTCATTATCCTCTGTTCTGACATTATCCTTATCCACGGAATTGTTATATCTTTTTTTTTAAAGGCAATAAGGCCTATCTGTTTAACTCTTTCTCTCCGTAATTATTTACCACATTCTGGTGGAATCAACGCTGGTATCGTCAGTTAGGAGATAAAGAATTAAGACTTTTTTTTTAGATTAGCTTGTGTTTATGTTTGTAATGTTATCAAAGCGCATTGAGCCTACATTTTGTTTGTTAACAGCTGTCTATAAATTAAATTATTATTATTATTATTAATCCATATCCATGGATATAGCACTTTTTCTGATGTCATCCATAGTCACAGACTTGTACAAGGGTAATCCAGGCTCATGACTTCATATCCCCCTTTCATACTTAATCCATAAACATATCCATGGACTTATCCCCTTTTCTGATGTCATCGTATCCATGGACTTATCCCCTTTTCTGATGTCATCATATCCATCGACTTATCTCCTTTCTAGATGTTATCACATCCATGGGCTTATCCACTTTTCTGATGTCATCATATCCTTGGACTTATCCCCTTTTCTGATGTCATCATATCCATGGGCTTATCCCCTTTTCTGATGTCATCTTATTCATGGACTTATCCCCTTTTCTGGTGTCATCATATCCATGGACTTATCCCCTTTTCTGATGTCATCATATCCATCGACTTATCCCCTTTCCTGATGTCATCATATCCATGTACTTATCCCCTGATATGATGTCATCATATCCAAGGAAGCTATATTCCTACTCTCTATCCTTACTTCTGACATAATCTATATCCTTGAGCGAGTTATCCTCTCTTAAGACGTAATCCATATCCGCTGACGTGTTACCTCCTCTCCTCCCCCCTCCCCCACCCCCACGTAGTCTCCCTTGTCCATTAGCCATCATCTTCATTCGGTAATGACCAGATCACGTGGTGTTATAAAAGTTTTGGCGGCAGCGGGCCCAAAATTAAATTACTTCTGGCTCAGGAATGTTTGCATCAATTATGAATGAATGAGGCGTGTTCCAGGCACTGCATGGTGAAACAAAAAATAAGATGGGAAGAGGCGGGCTCAGAGGGCACTACACAACTATGCATACACACTACACAGTGTCCTGTGCTCACCAGCTCACTACACGCATCAAGACGCACATAGCAACTCACACAACCCAATGACAATGTAAATGAACGACAAATGTTTTATTCTATGGTCACAAAATGGTGGGTTGTCACGGTTAGTTTTCGACACTAAAAAAAATGGTTCAAAATCCAATCGGGCTTTTCCAAGTGAAGAATGTTTTCAAATCTTTGGTTTAGGTCATCTAAAGTGCTCAATACCAAGTGGAGAATACCAATACGTAGAAGGTCTTCAAATCTTTGGTTTAGGTCATCTAAAGTGCTCAATGCCAAGTGGAGAATACCAATACGTAGAAGGTCTTCAAATCTTTGGTTTAGGTCGTCGTAAGTGCTCAATACCAAGTGGGGAATACCAATACGTAGAAGGTCTTCACATCTTTGGTTTAGGTCATCTAAAGTGCTCAATACCAAGTGGGGAATACCAATACGTAGAAGGTCTTCAAATCTTTGGTTTAGGTCATCTAAAGTGCTCAATACCAAGTGGGGAATACCAATACGTAGAAGGTCTTCAAATCTTTGGTTTAGGTCATCTAAAGTGCTCAATACCAAGTGGGGAATACCAATACGTAGAAGGTCTTCAAATCTTTGGTTTAGGTCATCTAAAGTGCTCAATACAAAGTGGGGAATACCAATACGTAGAAGGTCTTCAAATCTTTGGTTTAGGTCGTCGAAAGTGCTCAATACAAAGTGGGGAATACCAATACGTAGAAGGTCTTCAAATCTTTGGTTTAGGTCATCTAAAGTGCTCAATACAAAGTGGGGAATACCAATACGTAGAAGGTCTTCAAATCTTTGGTTTAGGTCATCTTAAGTGCTCAATACCAAGTGGGGAATACCAATACGTAGAAGGTCTTCAAATCTTTGGTTTAGGTCATCTAAAGTGCTCAATACCAAGTGGGGAATACCAATACGTAGAAGGTCTTCAAATCTTTGGTTTAGGTCATCTAAAGTGCTCAATACCAAGTGGGGAATACCAATACGTAGAAGGTCTTCAAATCTTTGGTTTAGGTCATCTTAAGTGCTCAATACCAAGTGGGGAATACCAATACGTAGAAGGTCTTCAAATCTTTGGTTTAGGTCATCTAAAGTGCTCAATACCAAGTGGGGAATACCAATACGTAGAAGGTCTTCAAATCTTTGGTTTAGGTCATCTAAAGTGCTCAATACCAAGTGGGGAATACCAATACGTAGAAGGTCTTCAAATCTTTGGTTTAGGTCATCTAAAGTGCTCACTACCAAGTCGGTAATACCCATTCAAAAAATGTCTTCAAATCTTGGGTTTAGTTAGTCATGACTCTAAAGGGCTCAATACCCAGCCAGTTGGGAACATCCAAGTAAAGAATGTTCCCACCATAGGCATATATATATATATTGTATCTAGACTGGACATGGAGATCTTTTAAAACTACAAAATAAATGTCGTAAATTTAAAAAAAAAGTTTCAACAAGGCTTTGTTTGTAAAGTAGCTACAAGAAGTAAAGTTTTGTTTTTTTTTTAACCCTGACCTATGTAACATATAATTTAATTTTTAGATCTAGATCTACTAATCTAGTAATTAAACATAAAAAATAAGAGTGCTCTCGTCTCATAATTATTATTTTGCAATTTTTAGATACATAATCTAGAAAGATCTAGGTAATCAATCTATTTAAATGTACATAAGATGATTAAAATAACAGACATTATTTCGATCAAAGAATTTTTGAAACCTTATCTCAATGAAAACTAACAGGAAATGGCTTTGTTTCATATTTTAGCGTGAATATATGTATATATATATCTTGGAAGACAACGGCCACCCGCTCCATCAGAACTACGTCAAGTCTTCGCGAAGTGAGTGACTGCTGTCAATCAAAACAAGAACAGAGCGGTACAAAAACTCGTTAGTTCCTCACTTGGTCAGATTATATCAACGCCACTCGTTGATCAGGAAACATGAAAAGGATCAAGATGCCTGTGTGTTGTCGCTGAATGAACTCTTTATGTTGTGTCTGTTGTATTTATGTGTATTTTTCTGTTGTGTTGTCTTTTTATAAGAAAAGAGTCCTTGTAATCACAACAAATTTCCATATGGATCCATATGGATCAATAAAACAGTCTTAGTCTTAATATATAGTTCTGTGATTAATAGCCCATTCTAAAGAAAATCCGAGAAATAATTTTGCATGATTTCTAAACTTTGAAAACTAAAGATTATTACTTTTCTAAGATAGGAAAGATTGATTGGGGCGACTTCCCTTAGAGCTTGAAAAAGAGTTACGTACATAAAAATACATATTTATAGTTCTGTGAATCGATCAATAGGGAATAAGAATTTGTTTCCGGTTTTCAGTCTAGATATAATATATACATAGACATAAATAAATATAGACTGGCCGATTAAAGAGTTTTATGAAACGAAAATTTGTGACTTGCAATTTTGTGTACTTTATTATATAGTAGGCCTATAATAAACCTATATATAGACAGAGGCACACGACAGAGCATCATGGCGTCACGCTGTGAAAACTGGCGCACAGGTTGCTGAGGAAAAACGAACAACGCAGGCAGAAGAAAAACGCCAGAAAAGAAAAGCAAGACAAACGACACTAGCTCCAGCTGGAATAACCTGCCCAGTGTGCAGCCGAACATTCCGGGCTCACATAGGTCTCACCAGCCACATGAGGAGGCATAAAACCCCAGTGCAAAGCCCTCAGCCCCCTGGATGACAAAGTGGTCATCATCGAACCACGATGGACGAACTATATAATATAGCATTTATGAGCAGTATAAAAGCTAAGTATTCATATCTATTTCAGCCACACACCTATATATATTGTTAATAAGGAGGCAGTGTAGTTTTGTTTAATCACTAAGAATGAAGATCATGCAATTTTTCATAATTCGGAAATCCGACAACAATAGATATACATGTTTTCAAGTTACATGAAGTTATTTCCTTTTTCCAGTCTATATTTATTAATGTCTATGAATATATATCAGTCTATGGTTTACAAATCTTTGGTTTAGGTCGTCTAAAGTTCTCAATACCTGGTCGGAAATATCCATACGAAGAATGTCTTCAAATCTTTGGTTTACATCGTGATATAAAACTGACATTTCATCCAAGTTATTTGAATTTCATGTTTCTCCGGGACCTCCTAACGGTCGTCTCGCGTGCAATAGTTTGAGAACCACTGAGCTAGAAGAAATCATTGCAGAAGTTATTTTCATTCATAACTACAACGTGAAAGAGTTAATTAGCCAACGCTTCAGCGGACTTTTAACTTTCTTGCATAAGTTTCTGTTTCACAAGGACGATGGCAAAAGGTTGAAAAAAACAACAACACTCTGAGGAAGAATTCAGAGACTTTCCATATCACAAAGAACGTATCCTATTAACCTAATTGTATTTGTGCTAGAACCCATATAATCTGCACAAATATTGGCAACGACTTTTTTTGTTTCTTCTTTTAAATCAAAGAAAACAATTAGGAAAACAAAAAGTTTGCTTTGTTGAAACAAACAAATTATTGAACATCAAGACATGAGAAAAACAAATTATGGCCAGATTTTTTCAGCAAGAAGGTTTTGTCTTTCGAATTTAAAAAAAAAAATCTATTTCTCGCGTTCCTTATTCTCTTTTTCTTTTGCATTTTTTAAAATTATCATTTTTGTTTCCATGTCCAAACCTTTAATTTTTCAAGCTTTTCGGAAGCTCCGTCAGAGTCGGCTGAAGTAATCATTCATGGGCGGATCCCCTCAGCGAGGGTTAATTCGATTAGGTGGGGTCGCTGTATGAATATGTCAATTATTCACACTTGGTGATGGGGGGGAAAAGACAAGAAAAAACAACCCAGAAAGATGTTTGGAAGGACGGGGGTCATGAAAATCGACCTCCACTATGTTTTCATTTTCTATTAGCCGAAGTTATGGAATCAAGTTCGGCATCATGGGCTGTTTGATTCAGAAAAAGCATTCACACACAATCTCTCTCATACCCACACACTTTCTCTCTCTCTCTCTCACACACACACACACATGAGCAAACACGTATTTCTTCTTGCTCTTCTTCGATGTCAGTTTAAAAAAAAAAAAGAAAAGAAAAGGAAAGAGAAAAAAAAAAGCCTCGCCTGAAAAGAGAGAGAGAGAGAGAGACCGCGCTTCGGGAGACGTTGAAGAATGCGAGGAGAAAGATATGTTTTGTTGATGCTACCTCTTGCATTAAAATTTAAAATGGAAAATAAAATCAGAAACGGAGTTAGGAATTCACAATTTCAAATTGAGTTTGAAGCTCATTTTCAGATGAATCATGGGCTTGCTTTCAGGGCTCAAGGTTGTGCCAAGGACATCTCATGGATGGGAAACTTAATGCATTTTTTATTTTTTAAATGTCTGATTGAAAGGGAAATCAAACAAAAAATTGTTACAAGGGTCATGACAGTTACTGTAACAATTCATATTTATATATCTATTGATTTACTTCCAGTGCATGTGGATCTATCAATTCTGGATTGCAGATGGCATACATACCAGAAGTAGAACGAAGGAGGGAGGGGATCAGTGCCTGATGATTACAGGTGCCCAATTAGTGTGTGACCACATCTGTGTATCAAGGATTGGCCTCTTAAGTCACATGAGAAGTTGCAAAGGAGAGTTCCTATACTTTTAAGGCGTAAAATGCAAGTGAATGCAAGTAAACCCTGGACGCTGAAAGCATGGCAACACTACAAAAAATCTGCTAAATTCTTGGGAAAGGAAAATCCTCAGAAAAATGTATGTTGCCATGCATGAGGAAATCGATGGAAGACTTGCACCAACCAAGAGATGTACCAGAACCATGAAGACCTCTCCATAGTGACGGAAATAAAAAGAGACAGATGACGTTGGGGGGGGGGCAGGTCAACTCGAAAGAATGGCAGACAACAGAGTAAAGATTGTTCACCGGCAAAATACTAAAAGGCAGGCGCCCCAAAGGTGGCTGTAAGTGTTAAGGAGTCTTGGTATGTAAATATGTAAATATAATGATCTACCTAATTGCATTAGTTCAGGAACAAAAGTCAGATTATTTGCAGACGATTGAATAATACATTGAGCAATAAAAACTAAACAAGATAATGAAGTTTTACAAAAAGAATTAGAAGAATTACAGAAATGGGAATCAAAATGGAGTATGTCTTTCCACCCAGAAAAATGGCAAGTATTAAGAGTCGCAAAAAAACTAAAGCAACTAAAAACTACTTTATTCACGGTAAAACAGTCACGCATACTAAAAATATCTAGGTTGTCTAGGTGTATTAATAAATGAAAAGTTATGATGGAATTGCCCTTAGGGTTTATTAATAGAATTTTTTTTTACAAATCAAACAAGAACATAAAATTATAGTGTTAGTTTTATATCGTTCGACATCTGGTCATTTCATTTCTACGTGTCTTTTTAAACATAACATCGAGTTTATTTTTATTCAAAACTCATTTCGTTGAAATATATTCAAGTTAATGTTACATGTGAGTGTATATGCCTTCAGGGTTTCATTGGACTAACTGTTTGGGGCTACAACCCAACGACGACCCCACCAACAATATGTAATTCAACTCATCATCACCAAACTCCGTGGGGAGTGTGGGCTTGAGAGGCTCCAATCCTCTCTCGTAAAAACAATGGTCAGAAGCCTTAAGTTGAGCGGCTCAGATAAATAACTCTCACCATGGAAGGCATTCGGTATTCCATATGTTACACACACATAGAAACAAAAGCAAATATCAGACAAGCCTCTGAAACGAAACATTACAATATAGAACGCGATCTCTTGGACCGGAAGTAATAAGACAAGAGATGATGCTCCCAAAAAACACGAGGAAAAAAAAAGCCCCCCCCCACCCCATTCCCTGCACTCACAACCATCAATACCAGGGGCCACATACAAGACGAGGACCTGCTGTCCAGGACCAGTGTTTGTGAGAGGGGGAGGGGGGGTTGATAATAAGCAATGGAGATGACTGATCCAAAGAGTAACCTCCCCTAAATCACCCCCCCCCTCCACACTCTCCTCTTCTTTTTCTCCTCTCCAAGGCCCAAGTCCAGTTCCCACTAGTCGATAGAAATAAATTTCCATTAATGTTCGTCTCAAACCATCCTCTATTCTGGACGTATTCTGTCTGGACTGGACAGCGCCTCACTCGCCCCTCCCATTGGCACCATCCTTCCTAAAATACATGTACCCATAATTCATTCTTCCGGTTTGTCGCCCCCCCCCCCCCCGTTTTTTTTTCCTTTTTAACATCCCCCATTTTTGTAAGGCATTACATTTTTTTGCGCGTGTCATTTCCATTGCGAGTCCAGCACCACATCACACGCGGCCTATTTACCGACACCCTCCCCAGCTGCCCCCCTCCACAACCAGCTCGTCCTATTCCACTTGTCCAGTTAAAATCCAATAAATACCCATAGAATAACTTAAAATAATGTCAAATAAGAAATTCGGCAAATTGTGTTTCAGGGCGTCTTACTCGTTGTTTATGGGCGCCATTCTACGCCCCCCCCTCCTTGTCTTAACCCCCATTACTCCAACGTTCCATATCTTCTTCACTCACTCCCTCTCACTCTCTCTATCTCTCTCTCTCGGTATTTTTTAAGTCCTTCCCAGCATATAGAGACTTTACTCAGAGATACTGTCACAAACACAAGCTCGCACGCACGCAGCCAACTACTCTGTGCTCATCATTCTTGCACAATACAAGGAATAAGTTATGGCGATGGTGAGACAGGGCGGAGGGTGGAGACAGGGCGGAGGGTGGGGAAGGGCGAGCTGCTGGCAGGGAAGCAAGTGGATTTAAAGTGCACTAAAATGAAATAAAAGACTAAACTAACTAGCTAGTGAAATGGAAGACTAAACTAGCTAGCTAGTGAAATGGAAGACTAAACTAGCTAGCTAGTGAAATGGAAGACTAAACTAGCTAGCTAGTGGAATGGAAGACTAAACTAGCTAGCTAGGGAAATGGAAGACTAAAATAGCTAGCTAGTGGAATGAAAGAATAAACTAGCTAGCTAGTGGAATGGAAGACTAAACTAGCTAGCTAGTGGAATGGAAGACTAAACTAGCTAGCTAGTGGAATGGAAGACTAAACTAGCTAGCTAGTGAAATGGAAGACTAAACTAGCTAGCTAGTGAAATGGAAGACTAAACTAGCTAGCTAAGGAAATGGAAGACTAAACTAGATAGCTAGTGAAATGGAAGACTAAACTAGCTAGCTAGTGAAATGGAAGACTAAACTAGCTAGCTAGTGAAATGGAAGACTAAAATAGCTAGCTAGGGAAATGGAAGACTAAACTAGCTAGCTAGTGAAATGGAAGACTAAAATAGCTAGCTAGTGAAATGGAAGACTAAAATAGCTAGCTACTGAAATGGAAGACTAAAATAGCTAGCTAGTGAAATGGAAGACTAAACTAGCTAGCTAGTGGAATGGAAGACTAAACTAGCTAGCTAGTGGAATGGAAGACTAAACTAGCTAGCTAGGGAAATGGAAGACTAAACTAGCTAGCTAGTGAAATGGAAGACTAAACTAGCTAGCTAGGGAAATGGAAGACTAAACTAGCTAGCTAGTGGAATGGGAGACTAAACTAGCTAGCTAGTGGAATGGGAAACTAAACTAGCTAGCTAGTGAAATGGGAGACTAAACTAGCTAGCTAGTGAAATGGAAGACTAAACTAGCTAGCTAGTGGAATGGGAGACTAAACTAGCTAGCTAGTGGAATGGGAGACGTACTAATAAAACAAATAAAAAGACAAAACTAAATTTGAAGATGTCAAGAAAGAATGTGTGGCTGAGTAGCGTAATCCGCTTGGCTACCTACCAAAGGGGCACGAGTTCAAATCTCAACTGGAACTAAGCTATGTTTGCTGAGCGCCCTAAAGTCAGTTCGATACCTTCTCCACCGACATGTACAAAAGCGATTCGTCATAGAAGTGAGCTTTTGTAACATTAAAAAAAAAATTAGTTAAAGATTTATAGATCTAGCCCATTTAAAGATTTAAATACCAACGAAATCAATGAGGCCATAAAATGTAAATACTACCACCACGTGACCTGGAAGAGCTACCGAACAACTTTATGGAAATGAATGTCCAACTCATGAACCTACAAATAATTTGGTAACATACTTTACTCCAGCACGAAAAACTTTGTCTAAATAATATAATGAGATAATTTGTTCCCTTAAAAATATTCATATAATGAGATAATATGTTCCTTTAAAAATATTCATATGAGATAATATGTTCCTTTAAAAATATTCATATGAGATAATATGTTCCTTAAAAATATTCTTATTATTAGATAATATGTTCCTTAAAAAATATTCATATAATGAGATAATATGTTCCTTTAAAAATATTCATATAATGAGATAATATGTTCCCTTAAAAATATTCATATAATGAGATAATGTTCCTTTATAAATATTGATATGAGATATGCTCCTTTGAAAATATTCATTATTAATAATTAATTACCAATAGCTAATTAACTAATTAGTTTTTATTTATTGATTCGTGTGTTGTCAGATAAAAGAAATAATTTCAGCTTGATTCGAGATTGGGTGTTGGAGAAGTAACGTGTACAAACCTTTAACCAGACGGACAGACAGACAGACACTACTCATGCAGAAAGAGGTATTCCCTAGATCTTCCCTTCTCTTTCAAGCCAAGGATTGTAATGCAGTTTTGTTTTGCTTGACATATTTCGCAGGATGGCTGGGGGATGGCGGGGAGTTGGGGGGGGGGGTGGAGCAGGTTTCGAACCCGGGCCCACCAAGACGACAGTCCAGAGCGCGTACCACACGACCAGGCAGCCATTTCTATTATTACATAGCATAAACAAATTTTACATTAAAATATTTTAAATCCGATGGAATGGAAAAAAAAAAAGATTTTCATCTCAATTTAAACAATTTCAACATCTTCAATCAGATTAAAACAATCATGAATGTTTCAATCCCCAGCAGGCAATGTTTTAGCATGGAAAAAAAAATTAAAAAAAATATAATTCAATCAAATTAAATAAAAAAAAAAAAAACAGAATAAAATGTAACATTTCTTACATTGTTATGAGGACACAATTTTCAAACAATTTTTATTTGTCTTTTGGAAAAATAAAAATCCTGCGAGGCATCATGGGACAAAAACGTATACACAACAAATTATTTGAAATGAACCAATGGGCAGAGCTATAAGGGTTAATGAACTGAAGACCTTGACCTTTGGAGAAAAAAAATGTTGGACGAGTCCAATTAATTGGCTTTGTAAATAATTACGTTTTCGAGGGATTTTTGTCAAGGATATTTTCTGGAAAGACTTTTTTTTAGGGGGGCCTCAGTTTTACAGCATGGTCAATTTAGCGTCAAATATTAAATTTTTATGGAAATAAATTACACACGAAACAAAACTGTTTTTAAATAGATGGAGCTGTGTGTGTGCGTGTGTGTTGGAGGAATGAAATTTTTATAAAGTTCGAAAAAAGAAACCAATAAAAAAATATTTATTTGAAATTAGTGATCCTTATGGCAGGGGAAGTTGTATTTTGTTTAAAAGTTTGTTTTCTTTAATAGTTGTTATAATAAGAAGAGAAAGGGGGGAGTGAGAGAGAGAGAGAGAGAGAGAGAGAGAGAGAGAGTTAGAGAAAGGGAGGGAGAGAAAATTAAAAATAGAGATATTTAGAAAAGTACAGAGAGATAGAGAGAGAGAGAGAGAGAGAAAAAGAGAGAGAGAGAGAGAGAGAGAAAGGGAGGGAGAGAAAATTAGAAATAGAGATATTTAGAAAGGTACAGAGAGAGAGAGAGAGAGAGAGAGAGAGAAAGAGAAAGTTAGAGAAAGGGAGGGAGAGAAAAAATTAGAAATAGAGACATTTAGAAAGGCACAGACAGAGAGAGAGAGAGAGAAAGACAGAGAGAGAGAGAATGACAGAGAGAGAAAACTAGAAATAGAGATATTTAGAAAGGTACAGAGAGAGAGAGAGAGAGAGAGAGAGAGAGAGAATTAGAGGGAAAGTAATAAAAAAAGAATTAGAGAGGAAAAGACAGAAAGAGAATTATACCGGAAGAGACACGAGGAGAACTAGAGAAAAAGAGAGTTAATGACGTTAAGTCTCTAATCTTGTCAGCTGTGATGAATCGTACACATTTCATTAGATTTAGTTCTCTCAGAACAAGGCAATTAGTCTGTTGACTTTTCGACAATACTTTTAAAAAAATCTAATACTAGATTACTTTTTCAACTACAGCTTTAAAAATGTCGATTACGATTACCTTTAAATATTAACCCTTAAAGTGCTGAGCTTTTTTACAATGAGTGCATACAAAATGGAATTACAATTCTAGTGTTTAGAGGCTAAACAATCACACGCGTCTAAAGGGTTAACTAAATGAGAGTTTCATCTTCTAGGTCTTGAAATGTGATATCTTTAGTGAGCATGTAGATGGCGCTTCTTCCCCATGGCAGGGGTGTTCGAACTCGCCGTCAGCAGGTTGAAGTTCCTATGCGCTAACCTCACGTCCATCCTTGCCAAAGCCGTCAAAGGCATAGGTGAGATCTATTGCAGCGGAAACGGATTAGTGCGCATGTCAGCAGACGTTGTGTGTCAATGTCAGAGTGTTTGTCGGATGCCGTAGGCCAATGCAATATAACGTGTGCGCATGCGCGAGCGTGTTTGTGTATGTGTGAGTGTGTGAGAATGTAAATACTTCATAGTCTTCAGAGAGAGAGACAGAGAGAGAGAGAGAGCAAGAGAGAGAGCGAGAAAGAGAGAGAGAGCAAGAGAGAGAGAGAAAGAGTGAGAGAGAGATTGAGAGAAAGAGATAGAGAGCAAGAGAGAAAAAGAAAGAGAGCAAGAGAGAAAAAGAGAGAGAGAAGAGAGAGATAGAGAGAGATTGAGTAAAAGATAGTGTGAGAAATAGGCAGAGAGGAGAAGATAGTGAAAGGGGGGGGGGGACGAAGGAAGAAAAAAAGGATAAAGAGAGAAAAAAATAATGAGAGGCAGAGAGACGTGGGAGAGAAAATGGAGAGAGGCAGAGAGAGTGTGTCTGAGAGAGACTTTCTTTTTTTTTCTTTCTTTTCTTATCATAGACAAGTAGCTAGGAAGAAAATTCCCCTCCTTACCAGCCCCACCTCCCTCTCTCTCTCTCTCTCCTCTTTATCTCCCCTCCCCTTCTGTCTCAGTCTCTTGTTCTTGTTGCCACCACTGCAGTGTAAGATGACATTAATGCCATGACATTTAAGATGTCCATTATCACTTGTACGTGCTCACCCCGGCCCCCCTTTACTCGCTCTCCCCCATACACACACACGCACACACATCGCTCCCCCCTCTCTCTCTCCATTCCTCCACTCTGTCAAGAGACTGGAGGAAAATCTGTTCGTCTGGACAGGGATACCAGACATCTGGATTAGTTTATGAACAAAACAAGAATAACAAAATAATAAGTCACCCAACAATAAAAGCTAATGCAAAGTCAAGCTCGCGTCACGATTGGTAAAAAAACATAAGGAGAGGTGGTGATTGTAAGACGTGATGATTGTAAGATGTGATGATTGTAAGACGTGATGATTGTAAGATGTGATGATTGTAAGACGCGATGATTGTAAGATGTGATGATTGTAAGACGTGATGATTGTAAGATGTGATGATTGTAAGACGCGATGATTGTAAGACGTGATGATTGTAAGATGTGATGATTGTAAGACGCGATGATTGTAAGATGTGATGATTGTAAGACGTGATGACTGTAAGACGTGATGATTGTAAGACGTGATGATTGTAAGACGTGATGATTTTAAGACGTGATGATTGTAAGACATGATGATTTTAAGACGTGATGATTTTAAGACGTGATGATTGTAAGACGTGATGATTGTAAGACGTGATGACTGTAAGACGTGATGATTGTAAGACGTGATGATTTTAAGACGTGATGATTGTAAGACGTGATGATTTTAAGACGTGATGATTGTAAGACGTGATGATTTTAAGACGTGATGATTGTAAGACGTGATGACTGTTAGACGTGATGATTGTAAGACGTGATGATTGTAAGATGTGATGATTGTAAGACGTGATGATTGTAAGACGTGATTACTGTAAGACGCGATGATTGTAAGACGTGATGATTTTAAGACGTGATGATTGTAAGATGTGATGACTGTAAGATGTGATGATTGTATATGATGATTGTAAGTTACATAAAGATGTTATGATTGTTAAGATGTGACGTTTGTTAAAATGCGATGATTTTAAGATGTGATCATTGTAAGATATGATGATTGTAAGTAAAAAAAGATGTGATGATTGTTAAAATGTGATGATTGTTAAAATATGATGATTGTAAGATGTGATGATTGTAAGATGTAATGGTTGCATATGATGATTGTAAGATGTGATGATTGCAAGATGTGATCATTGTATATGATGATTGGAAGTAATATTAAGATTTGATGATTGTTCAGATGTGATCATTATAAGATGTGATGATTGATATCATGACTGAAAATTACATTAAGATGTGATTATTGTTAAGATGTGATGATTGTAAGACGTGATGATTGTAAGATGTGACGATTGTAAGACATGATGATTGTTAGACGCGATGATTGTAAGACGTGATGATTGTAAGATGTGATGATTGTAAGACGTGATGATTATTAATCTTCAGAATCGAAGAAATTGCCATTGTAAGATATGATGATGCCCATGATAGTAAGATGTGATGATTGTATGATTTAATGATTCTATGATGTAATGATTGTAGGATGTGAAGTTCCTAAAATGTGATGAATATATTTGATGATTGACATTAACATGGCAAGATGTAATGATCATTAGATGGATGACTGTAAGATGTGATGATTGTAAGATTTTATGATTGTAACAAGTTATGATTATAGGATGTGATGAATGACATCAACGTTAAAATGTGACGATTGTAAAATTTGATGAATGTTTGAAATTAAAGAAGTAGATAAGATAATTAGTGTGCATTTTTCCTACCCTACTTTTAAGCTCTCCAACCCATTAGGAGCTCATCATACTATAAATGTGGATAGAGTATTACAGGTTCGCTCTGTAAGTGTTGCTTAGCTAAAAACAAAAGGGAAACTAACTAGAACTTATTTTTAAAAAGTTGACATTAACATCAAATACTACTTTTGAGATATTTAGCTAGCAACAGTTATTGTTCAATTTAGCGTCCCTAAATTATTTTTTTTTTTCACATTTTTTTATAATCTTCCTCTTTTTATTTTCGAACTTTGTATATAGTCTCCATCACAACACTCCACATTACTTCATATCGCTTTACTTTCTTTGAATATGTTTCTGTATTTTACTGTATTTTATTGCATAAAGAAAGTAAACGAAATCATAGGAATCATCGTCCAGTAAGAAGCAGATAATTGTAATGAGCTCTTCACTTTCATATATTCCTTAGTCTGTTTGACCGTTGGGACACCACACAAGATTTGTCGACTGTCTTTCTCCATTTCTCTCTATTTTTTGCCTTGGATAGAGCCTTGGATAGAGCCTCTTTCAATGGCAAGCCGGTCTGTTCTTTGATGTTGTCTTCCCATAGCTTTCTCAGTCTTCCTCTTCTTTTTCCTGGTACTGTTCCCTGAAGGAAGATCTTTGCGAGCCCCAAAGACCTTGTAATATGGCCATAGAGTTTTAGTTTGCCTTTTTATAGTTAGCAGGTCATTGTGGGCTCCCTGTCTCTGATCTCTTCGTTTATGATGTGGCCTTTTAATGTGATACCTAGGAATCTTTTGTAGTGTTGATGTGTGTTTTATATAGGTTGTACCACTCAGTGTTTGGGAGTAACCTCCCTTGTAATTGTTGTTATCAACCAAGATGGCGTAAGAATAAACAGCTGATTGTCGTGTATAGCTAACACTAATAAGAGTTTTTGGTATTAATCACTTATGATGCGGTATTTAAATGTGATAGCTTGGATTCTTCTTTAGCATCTCCATTCCATTGCTAGGATCCTTCTATCTAGTTCTGCAGTCAGCGTCCAAGGCTCGCAAGCATATAGGAATGTGGCCAAGACCAGGGAGCGCATCAGTTTGATTTTGGTGTCAAGGGCTACGCCTTTGTCTTTCCATAATGAGTAATGAGCTTAAGTATGGAAAATCAAATTTGATTGTTTATAAACGTATCAGTGGAGAATACAAAGACAGTAACATCTCTCACATATACACCCATATACTCTCCCTCCATCTAACACACACACACACACGCACGTAGACAAAGACACACAAGTCAATCTATATTACTCCCATTCCACTCCTACATTCAAATTCCAACCAATCAAAGCTGAATAACAAAAAAAAACGTAAAATTCTAATGGGCCATATGAGATCTAAAATCGAAATGTTTTATGACTGTGTGTTTCTTGGGGGAAAAAGAGGGGGGGGGGCGAGTATCAAACCTGAGATGATAGTGAAGGATTATGGTCTAGTGCGAGAGGCCAATACCAGGTCTTCGCCTTGCCAAGCGAGTATCGCCCAAGACAAGCAGACGAGTAGTCCAGACTTAATACCTCCGATAGAACGTGTCCCAATACCAAGCATTACAAGTTATTCAAATTGTATAAATCAAATTTCTCTCCCTTATTCCGGAGTAATCTCTCTTGTCTGACCCCCGTAGAGATTTCTGCATTGAGCCGTACAGGAACACGGCAGTTATCCTCCCTTGTTTGGTCAATTAATAAAGGGCAAAATAGGACCTTGTCCTTTCTACCCCCTCCCTTCCCCCTTCACCCCAAGGGCAAAAAGCTTGGGCCTCGCTAATCCCCCTCCTGGCTCGTGGATGAAAATTTTATGTCGAATCACAAGTGATGAGGTCTGAAGCGGGGTTCTTGCATGCAAACCAACCGTATGCCTTGGACCACGGTACTATCGATCCAAGATCAATACTAGTGAGATCGATGTCTTCTTGTTACTTCGTGCATATCTGAATTCTTTTTATGTTTCCTTATAGCTTGTTCATCAAGGTGTAGATCTGTATTATTTATCATTATCTTATGATTAGTAGAACTAGTATGAAAGTCTTGTTCTGTTATGGTAGTCAAAACATTTGAAATAGATTGGAGATTTATTATGCGGTTTCGGAAAACCATCATTCTGTTTTGTATTGGGAGATATGGTAATGCAATTTTTAAATTAAAAAATGTTTATTTCAAGAGGCCTTTAAATGGTACATAAGAATGCCTGATTCTATAGTCAAAATAGATTTCGATTGAGAAATGTTCAGCCAAGTTTAGATAAGAAAATCCTTTTTCCAAATAATAAGTATGGCTTTAACAGAGTTACTTTAAAAAACTATTAAATTTTATTATTTAACATTTTTCAAATCTAGTAACTAATGGATTTATATTAAATAAATATTAGGCCTAATATTTTTTTAATAATTCAGATGTAATAGTTTTACCATGGACTGGACAGGCCGAATTCTCTAGTTCACTTGATCTGTACGGGACATTGAACATGAAGTCTCAGGGGGGATAACCCATGTATTACGTATGAAAAAAACCCTGCATGCTCTTGTCAATCGAGTTTGTTTTTTTTCCCTTTGAATGGAACGCGTCAGAATTTTAAACTTTCAAAGCACATAGAACTAGAATTCTACCAACATGTGCCTTTTCCATTCCGATACTTCAGGCCCAACAGCTCTCCTTCCCCTCTACGCACGCACACACATACAAAGCGATGCTCGCATTGGCTTGTTGACCTTCCCCTCCCCCCCATTTTTTTTCTCTTTTCATGATCTCCCCCCTTCAATTTCAGTTTTCTTCCAGATGATGACCCCAGACCATTTTTGGACATCACTTCAAGCCGAGCACAAGAAATGGAAGCGAAGAACAACGACAAACAGAGGGAGAGAGAAAAAATATTAGCTTCCTAGTCTTACACGTTTTTGTCTTGCAAAAAAAAATGTTTGAAGTTTGGCTGAGACCTTTTTCATATGACCCCCCCCCCCACCCCACCCCCATCCAGCTTAAAGACATCTTTCTTGGCGCCCTTCTCTTGACTTGTTCGTGGGGAGGCGAAAAATTTAAACTCGCCCTTTTTTTTTTTCTCAAGCTATTGCTTCTTCTAAACTTTTTTTTTTCGGTTTATTGTGTCTTTAAATCTTCTCAAGCGACAAACACCAGTTCGAAAGTTTGATTTTCGAGGCATTGGGGGGGGGGGCTGTTGGTTGGGGCGCTCGAGTGAGACATAAGCCCCTTGATATGACGTTTTGTTGCCCCGGCACGTTGGAAGAGATACTATTATAATAGCCATGATTGGGCTGCTAACGACTTTTGGTGTTGATCTTCTGACAGACTAGAGAATGGATGGAAATGTTCACATTCAAATGTCTGCTATAAAACACACACTCGAGCACACACACACACAGACGTACATGCACACGAGCAGAAACAGACAGACACACGGACGCACACAATCATTGTTTACGACTTTTGGTATTTTTATTTGTTTCTTTTTTTTTTTTTACACAATGACGAAGAATCAGTTAATGTTTTTTTTTTTCGGTCGTTGGTTTGTAGCTCCAAACAGCTAGTTCACATAAACCAACGCAGGTGTATTATATTCTTAATGTAAATCTTAACTAAACACAAATAAGCTTCCCTTCAAACAAAATGGACAATAACTTTTATTTAATGTATAAATAAACTTGAAAATAGGATTTATGTAGAAACACAATGAAAGGATGATTTAAACAAGATACAACTCACTAAAACGGCTCGTCTTTTCTGTAAGTAGTTTCTCGCGAAGTCTCTTCTTTTCAACTTTCAGACCCGTTTTTGTCAACTTGAACTTCCTAACAGACCACCTCGTCCTACACAACCAAAACATCCGCTCACTTTTTCAACTGACCACCTCGTGATTTCATCAAAATCTATTCGTCCTACACAACCAAAACATCCGCTCACTTTTTCAACTGACCACCTCGTGATTTCATCAAAATCTATTCGTCCTACACAACCAAAACATCCGCTCACTTTTTCAACTGACCACCTCGTGATTTCATCAGAATCTATTCGTCCTACACAACCAAAACATCCGCTCACTTTTTCAACTGACCACCTCGTGATTTCATCAAAATCTATTCGTCCTACACAACCAAAACATCCGCTCACTTTTTCAACTGACCACCTCGTGATTTCATCAGAATCTATTCGTCCTACACAACCAAAACATCCGCTCACTTTTTCAACTGACCACCTCGTGATTTCATCAAAATCTATTCGTCCTACACAACCAAAACATCCGCTCACTTTTTCAACTGACCACCTCGTGATTTCATCAGAATCTATTCGTCCTACACAACCAAAACATCCGCTCACTTTTTCAACTGACCACCTCGTGATTTCATCAGAATCTATTCGTCCTACACAACCAAAACATCCGCTCACTTTTTCAACTGACCACCTCGTGATTTCATCAGAATCTATTCGTCCTACACAACCAAAACATCCGCTCACTTTTTCAACTGACCACCTCGTGATTTCATCAAAATCTATTCGTCCTACACAACCAAAACATCCGCTCACTTTTTCAACTGACCACCTCGTGATTTCATCAGAATCTATTCGTCCTACACAACCAAAACATCCGCTCACTTTTTTCTCATGATTACATCAGAAACTCGCACATACGCAACACGCCATCCATCTTAATTTTCTGGGTCTCATAACGTCACGAGCAGAGTCGGGTGATCAAACAGGGATTGGGGAAGTACGAGGCATCTCATCTTTTAGTTGTAATCTTTGAAGATGGTCAACTATTTACTGTTTTGCAAGGTGTCAAGTCTAGTAAGATAGTCTCAACTGATATACTCGTGTCTTAAATATTGAATCATGTCAGAGATTAAAATCTGCGGCGTATTTAAAGTTCATGATCCTTAAAATATGTTGTTTTTTTTTTTTTTTGGGGGGGGGGGGTGGCCAAGCGGAAATGCGTTCGGCTTCCGAACCAGAGGCTTTTGGCTAGAATCCACCTATCTCTAGTTGGGAAAAGAAGGCCATATTGTTTGGCTGCTTTGTTTTTGATTTTGTAGGGGCTAGATACAGTAAACCAATGGCGATATACTTAGGCCTACATTGAAAGAGCATAGCACTTCTTATCTTTTTGTTTAATCTCTTTAAATACAACGAACTCTTTAAACACAATCAATTCTTTAGACACAATCAATTCTTTAGACACAATCAATTCTTTAGACACACTAAATTCTTTAAACACAATAAATTCTTTATAGACACAATAAACTCTTTAAACACAATAAATTCTTTAAACACAATAAATTCTTTAGACACAATCAATTCTTTAGACACACTAAATTCTTTAAACACAATAAATTCTTTATAGACACAATAAATTCTTTAGACACAATCAATTCTTTAGACACAATAAATTCTTTAAACACACTAAATTCTTTAAACACAATAAACCTTTAAACACACTAAATTCTTTAAACACAATAAATTCTTTAAACACAATAAATTCTTTACACACAATAAATTCTTTAAACACAATAAACAATAAATTCTTTAAACACAATAAATTCTTTAAACACAATAAACAATAAATTCTTTAAACACAATAAATTCTTTAAACACGATAAATTCTTTAAACGCAATACATCCTTAGACACAATAAATGCTTTAGACACAAAGAGCAAGTAAAAACAAATTTGACAACAAAAACTTTATTTCCCAAACAAAGACAGAAACTAATTCGGAATGATCTCTGAGGTTAGAACATATCTATAATCCTAGTAAAGGTCAAATTCAACGAATCAGTTATATTTATAATATTTTTTGTTAATTGTCATTAAGGTTCTGAATTATCACTTGTTCATTTAACTTTGTCTCTCACCTATTCCTTAGACTGTTGGACCGTTGGGGCACCACACATGACGTGTCGGTCGTCTTTCCCCATTCCTCTCTGTCTTGAATAGAATCTCTTTTAATGATAAACCCGTCCATTCCCTTCGCTTTCTCTGTCTGCCTTTTCTTCTTTACCTGGTTCTGTTCCATGCAGAAATGTCTTTGCGAGCCTTGTGGACTTCATGATATGGCCATACAGTTTAAGTTTGGGTTTTCTGACTGAGGGTACTGGTCAGAAGGTCATCGTGGGGCCAAATAACCATGGTTACCATAGTGATCCTGTTTCGAATTTCTTTCTATTCCATATCTAGAATTAGAGGAGAGGATCCCAACCATGTTCAATTATATACCCAAAGAAATTGTATTTTTAAAAAACTTTCAATCCCAAACAATGGTCACACACAGCCAATACGTGTGGGCAATGCAATACAAAAAACTTGTTGCGTTCTACGTTTGATTTTAATTTTGATATAGGTCGGTGTCCCAGAGTTCAATTAACATACAAAAAATGTCTAACAATTCACGTGTAATTTAAGTAAACATTTTCAGAGAAGGGAGGAAAAAAAAACGAACTGTACGTGAGTTCTTAACTAAACGTTTGTCGCCCCCCCCCCTGCGCCCCGCCCGCCCCATTAGCGCTGTCAGTTGAAGTCCGAGCTCCCATGAGGATCGGAGCCAGTGATGATGAATTGCTAATAGATTTCATCACTTCTGCTGACTAGCGACCCGAGTTACTCCCCCTGGGCCATGGTCGTCTGCCCTGATGATTAGAGATCCATTAGCCAAGAGCCAAATCTTCCAGCTTTCATTTCGGATGGTGACGGTACCAGGAGGTAGAGAGGGAGAGAGAGAGAGAGAGCGATGAGAGTAGGGAGAAATGAGAGAGGCTGAGAGGTAGCGGGAGGAGAGAGAAAATGAAAGAATAAAAGAGAAATGAATCAAATCGTCATAAGGAGCATTGGTCCGCGGGCATTGTCTTTCTATCGTCTGCTGGCTGATCCACCTATTGTCGTGTGTCGTCTGCTAAGTAAACAGTGGCGGGATGACGAACAAATGCTTCAATAAATGTGGATAAAAACTGAAAGCGCCATTCTTCATAATAATCTCATCAAATGTCATCTCCTTGTAAAAAAAAAAAAATTAACAAATTAATGACCGAGAGATTAATTGCAGCTTAACATAATAATTAATTTCTGTTAAAAAGACCAGAGCACCCAGATTAAAACAATGGCGGCTAGTTGAATTTTTTTTTCCATTTCATTTTAGACGTAATCAAACATTTGAACATTGAATTAGTTGTTAATGCTTGCGAATCCGAGCTTCTGAAAAAAACGTTATTTTTAGTTTTAGTCAGAGAAGAGCGCAGGTCAAATAAAGTTACACTAAGAGGCGGTGGTCAGGGGGCGGGATGGTGCGACACTGAAGTGTGAAACATTTCTTTGTAATGAGCTTGATTTTCGTAACAGCATCCTAGAGTTTAAGAGGACGCCTTGAAGTGGGCCTGTTTTGTTTAGGCAAAAGACGTCAATGAAACAATGGTGCGCCACTTTGAAGACATTTACCGTTTTGACGTGAGAAATACGGACGGACTATCATTCACGTCACTATAGAATCGCATTGGCGGAGACGCATTGAAAGGTCTTCTTCTAGAAAAGTTTTGAGTCGATCTCGTTAGAAGAAAGTGAGTTGCTATTTTTTTTTTTTTTTTTTTAACAGTAATAGAAATATTATTTAATATCAAAGACATACTACCTAACCAATGAACCCCCTAAAGACAGAAAAATGATACAAGTATACTCTACTCCAGAACAATCAACACAATATCAGATATCCCTGACCCCCAACACCCTATTTTTTTATTTTTTTATTTTTTTTTTTTATTTTTATAACTTTTAATTTAAAAACCAGGTAGTAATTTTTTTTCATTTAAATACTGGTATTGCTAATTAAATAAAAAATCTAGCATGAATAAAAATGCATTCATTCTAAACACATATAAGATAATTTCAATAATTAATTTTAAAAAGGCAAACAGAAAAATATAAACCCATAATAATCCCAATTATGGCTGAATAGTTATTTAAAATAACAACATATAATCATTGTAAGTTAATTATTGCAGAAAAAAAACTCTTTTTTATAACTCATTTGCTGCAAGAATAAAATAAAAAATATACAATCTAACACATTTTATTTCAATACCTAGGTATGCTGAGCTTACAAGTCATATTGAATGAATGAAAAATTAGGTATTCGGCAGTAGAATTGTAGCTAAGATAAAACCTTGGCTTGAGCATCAAATGTTGATGAATGGATTTTTGATTCCAGTAAATGATAATGCATATAACCTTCTTCAATCAACAACACAGTCAACTTGAAAAATGATGTGAAGATATTTGGTCAACAAATGTAATGGAATAATAAATTAATGCTCTTAAAAACAAAACATAAAACACTGAGTACAAAATAAGAAGCTTTTACAAAAGTAAAGTTCTGATGCAAAGAATTCAACAACCAGTCTAATGATAAGTCTTGAAACAAGTTTTAAAGTTCATCTTTGACATTTAACTGGAATGTAGTTAAAATATTAAGTCTATTACTGAGCTGTTCTTTCTTCTTATCACTGACTTTTCCAGAACGCAATTTTTCAATGCGCGACACTTCAGTTTTGACAAAATCTGTTCCCTTTTCTAAAATCTTTTTCATAGTTTTGATATAAGTATCTGCTGATGTTTTCTCTGCTGTATCCGTTAATTTCTCTGCTGCCTTTTCTGCTTGCTCTACAATTGCTGCTTGTTTATCTTTTGGTGCAGTGAAAAACTCATTGACAATTTTATCAAATTCCTCTAAACTAGTCTAAACATCCAGGTCTACCCAACCAAAGACCAGTTTCCCTAATGACAAAGTTCTTGATATCATCAGCATTTTCCACACTAGCTGTATATTTGATAGGATCATCTAATTTGCCATTAAGAAACAGTCTATACGCTGGGAAGTTCTCCTTTTTAACACCATACTTTTCTGCCAGATCACTGTTGTCTTTGTCTCCATAATCTGCAACTTGAACTTCAGCTATCAATAACTCTGGCTGCTGTGTACTTGATTTGGCCACTTCTTTGAAAACATCTTGTTTCTTCCCATAAGGATATGTTTCATCAAATTTGACTAATACAGCCTTGTGTTTTTGTATTATCTTATCAAATACTCCTGAGTTTAACGCTACAGATCCAACAACTATTTCACCATAAACATGATGAAAAATTGCAGCAAAGGCTATTAACGAAACGCTAACCATTGTCACAGAAGAAGACATTTAGAAATTAAAACGAAATGACCTATTTTATAAACAAAATTCATTTGCGCTAACAAAAGTTTAGTTTTTTTTTTCATTTTGTACATAAGATTTTGGATTTAAACTTGGTGTGTATTAATTATTATATCTCTGGCATTATAATGTGTTCGTGGCTTTTAATATTATCTTAAAACGAAATAATAAAAAAGTATTGTAATATTTAGCGCACACAAAAATGATTTGAAATACCTCCAACTAAAAAAAAAATTGGGAGGGGGGGGGGGAGGAGGGTAGTGTGTATGTTCTTAGTAATCTGACCTTTCACAGTTTCTATGTTCTATTTGTTTCAGTTTTTTTCCCATAGAATTATTACACCCTATCCTATATAGTCACAGGAAGGCAGGGGATTGAGACGGGCATGATTTAAACCCAGAACAATTGAGATAACATGTCACGAGCACATACCAAACGACAAGGCAGCCACAGCCATCCGTAGTTCTTAATGGTCAAAATTATTAAAACATTTTTTGGGGGCTGGGAAAAGAGGGGGGGGGGGTGGAGAATGTATAAATAGTATAGCACAATGAAACAAAAAAAAAAAAAACAATGTTCATTATTTAAAAAATTTGTGTTTTATTAATTATCGTTAGAACTTCTCGCGCCAAAACAGTTTGCGCCAAAAAGGCTGCGCTAAAATGTCGCGTACTATTCCGAAAGGCTCACTTTGTACATGGCGAATATTGGCTAACAGAACATATTCGCAACAAGATTTTCTTCTGGACCAAATGTTAATTTGTTACATGATCGAATTATAGTCCATTGGTTGGCCAGTATGAGGATCGAACCCATGACACCCACGTTCTTAGTGCGACACTATCATCTTCGCTGACAGTTTCGGGAATGTCCCGACTTCTATTCACCCGACCATTTCTTGTACAACTTGAATATCGAACTCAGGGCTGAAGCCTCCACAAGGGGACAAAGTCAGCTTATACCACCACATCAGTCATGTACGATTTCTTACCCTTGTATGATACCAAATATAATTATTAATTTACAATAGTTAATTAACTAATTGGTTAATTTTTTAAATTTATTCTTGTTTTGTCAGGTACAAGAAATAATTGAGCAAACTTTCAAAGTGATCCGAGATTAGGTATGGGAGAAATAACATGTTCAAACTTTTTACCCGACAGACAGACTAAGTTCATTATAAGTTTTGTAAAAATACTGATAGAAACAGATATATATTAAATCTTAACAATATATGAGAAAGAAAAAGTGCTTATTTATTTATTTATTTGCGTAATGTTATCAGTATAAATGATGTATGTATTCTACAGTGCTTTGATATTATTTATAATTTATCAAACCACCCGGCACCCTAATGTCTCAGGCACTAAGAAGATATGACAAGAAAGCGCTGTCTCGGCACGTTCCCGGCAACTTTTGATGACGCGGTAATATTGTATTCTCTGCGTTAATCTCTAAACAGAATATGTCAGATTATCCACGAATGATCTTGACCTTGTTTTGTGAAATCTTGAAAAATTGATCTCTAACCAAACAAAATATCGACGTCCTGACAATCTCTGGAGGGGATTAAGCAAAAAAAAAAATAAATTTAATTTCGGATTAACGATCTGTTTGAATAGGAAGAACCACACACATATTTCATTTTGCTAAAACAAATGTCGTGTTTCAAAGCTCGAGTTATAATAACCGGGAAAACCCAGCAAAAGACTATCTTTAAAGATTATCTATGTATTCTATGATCCTGTTTAATTACTCAAGATTAGATCTAATATGAAATTCTGTAGAATGTTTTAATTTTTTTTTAAATTTCTTATTGTCTCTCTGGGTCTAGAAAATGGTTGTAGGTCGAGGTATGGAGATATTACGTGCATGGGGGCCCAGAGATTATAGGACAGATATATCTTCCACTTGTTGGTTTTGGGGTTACCATATGATCCAGTTGGACAGGTACTTCAGGTGATATTTTCTTAATATGAATCACGATAGTTAATCTGGCGTTTTGGAGAGGGTGGGGTAGAGTGGAGTTGAGCTTGCTTTTTTTTTTGTAGTCTGCCATTCCAATCGTGCTGTTGTTAGTATAGATAGTATCAATGAATTCAATTTGATGAAATTAATATTTTTAAATGTACTTCTAGCTTGAAGGACTGGCTCTAACTCTACAAAGAGAAAAGATTATTTTCGATATTGTTAACTCTTTCTCTCCGTAATTATTTACCACATTCTGGTGGAATCAACGCTGGTATCGTCAGTTAGGAGAGAAAGAGTTAAACAATTTTTGCACAATTGTAAAGCAGACTTCCCTTGCATTAAAAAAATGATTATGATCAACAATAAACTACAATATCCCATAATGTCTTTGTTAATGATCTCTTATAAAGAAGTTACAATACTTCTCAACCCTTTTCTTTGAATATTCTTTAGCCCGGGCAATGGTTCTCAATCTCAACGTTGCGCTCGGGGGGTAATGATCGTTTGAGGATCGAATTGAGACTTTACGTAATTAATTATTGTACCTAACAAAACATGAATCAATTTTTAAAAAAACCTTATTAGTCAATAAATTATTGGTAATTAATTATTTTGTTTGATATCAAATAAGGAAAATAACTTGTACATTATTGAAAGATATAGCTGTAAGTGGGGGGTTCTTCCCATTAGATATGCTTTTTTTTTTTAAAAGGATTTTTAAAAATATTGTGTTTGTTATAGATGCAAAAATATACTTCTGAACTCAATTAAACATAACATCTATCCGAATATAACATGAATTGTCTTAAATAATAAAAATATTAAATTATTATACACAAAAAGTAAAAAATCAAATATAGTATATTTCATAAAACTATCAGTCAAAACACTATTTTAGTATTCGTTACTCATTTGAAAGAAAAAAAGTCATGTATTGTCCTAACAATACCATATGCAAAGAAACTGTCATAGATTGGCCTTATAACTTATAATGTAGAAAAAAAAAGTTATGGTTAAGAAAATATAATGACCTTTTAACAGCAAAGGAAAAGGAAAAAAAATGTTTTATAATGAATGTCAATATCATAAGCATACAACAATAACTAAATAACAAACCCTCGTCTTTCTTTACAGCTGTCTCGTTCTTCCCAATTCTGCTGGCAGTTCTCTCCCCTCCAAGTCAGTTTTCCCTCGTTATATTTTGAAATGTATGGCAGGTCCAGCCAATCAAATTGCGATATTTCAAAAGGGAAGCTTTAGAATGATTGGAAGGTTTCCTGAACAAAAAAAAAATGGAATAGGAAAAAAAGAAAAGGAAGATGACCCTTAATTTTGGGAGGGACAATGACAGGTTGTCATCGCAATGTCCATGTTGCAGATGGCTGCGGAGGTAGGGGTAGAGTGCGCGAAGACCCAATTATTTTTTATGTGCCAATTAAAGCCATCAAGTTGTGATTCAGGCTTGATGCCGTTCTTTCTCTCTATTTATGTATTTCTCATTTTCTTTCTCTCTTTCTCTCTATCTCTCGTTTTTTTTCTGTCTCTCTCTCTCTTTATCCCTATCTCTCGTTTATTTTCTCTCTCTTTATCTCTATCTCTTGTTTATTTTCTGTCTCTCTCTTTATCTCTATCTCTCGTTTTTTTTTGTCTCTCTCTTTATCTCTATCTCTCGTTTATTTTTGTCTCTCTCTTTATCTCTATCTCTCGTTTATTTTCTGTTTCTCTCTTTATCTCTATCTCTCGTTTATATTCTCTCTCTTTATCTCTATCTCTCGTTTATTTTTGTCTCTCTCTTTATCTATATCCCTCGTTTATTTTCTGCCTCTCTTTTACTCTATCTCTATTTTATTTTCACTCTCTCTCTCTCTTTTCTCTTTTCTTCTTTTATTTTCTGTTTTCATTTCTCTCTCTCTCTCTCTCTCTTGCTTTATCCATTTCCTTTTCATCCCTCTTTCATCTTCTTTTTTCTCTCTTTTTCTCTATCTCTCTTTTCTCTTTCGCTCTTTAACTTTTTTCCTCTTTTATTATCATTTAGTTGGTTTATCTTTTTTATCGTTTAGAAGAAAACAAAACAAATGATTGCAGACTTTAGAAAATTGTAAAGAGTTTTAAAAGCAACATTTTCAATATGGACATTGATATTTACTCGCTTATAGTATTTTTAAAAAGTTGTTGTTTTTTTGTGTGAGACAAACCTTGGTTTAAAAAAAGTAAAGTTTCCCCTTTCAGACCTTGCGATCTATGGGACAGACGATGTTAAGGTCATCTGTTTCTATGGCCAACGGTTAACGTGCAGGGTTTCGTGTGGCCAGCACAACGACCAACCGCCTTTTACTTTCCCCAACTAAAGTCGGGTACCCATTAGAGTTGGGTGGACTCAGAGACGCCCTAAAAATATGAAATTAAAAAATCCCAGCCTTCATCAAGATTCGAACCCAGGACTCCAGGTTTGGAAGCCAAGCGCTTAACCACTCTGCCACCTCGCCCACCAAACCTTGGTTTACACTTTTATATATTTATTGCCTATTGATAATAATATTTCACTTGAAGATGTTTCACTGTTTACTCAATCTCTAACTGTCGTACAATTGCAAAACACACCCTGCCATACATTCCTCTATTTCAGACCAGCTTGAAACAGAACTAAGATCTAGAACTCTCAACTTGTAAAGAAACACATGCCCTAATATAATCAAAGGCACTTGTCCAGCGCCACAGGTCATGAACTAAAATCAATACAAGTTCCTATACGACAACTGCACACCATTTGTACACGTCATTCAGTGTCTCTATCACGTGACCCCATCAGCCATCTTTCTGCTACTACTCTCAAACCCAATAATCTCGCTATTTCTTTTTTTCAAGGAAAACAAAAAAATTCAATTCCACTTTAATCTGGTTGTCACTTGACTATATAATTGAGAACCATCGGTAGAATTTTATTCTTTTTCCAAAAAGAGAAGATAATAGCATTGGCACGCAGTGACATCCCCTGAAGAAAATAACAAGTTATTGTTGGTATGTGAGTCAGTTTGTTTGGTAACTACGTTAGGTTGGAACAAAAATGTATTTTGTTACCAAAAAAAAGAAGAAGAAAAGGGAGAGAATGTCATCCACTCTCCAGAGACTTAAATAAATTGAAAACTTAGTACAAGGGTTAGGGTTAGTGTTAGGGTCTGGTCTTTGTTTCAAATTATTTAGTAGTCAATTGGTTCCAGATGGCAGAAATAAAAATAAATAAAAAAATATTTTATGCAAAAAGTATTGAAAAAAGAAAATGAAATGACTTAGAGATGGGGGGGGGGGGAGGTACGAAGAGAAAAGAGTATGGAAAATGGGGGAGAATGGAGTAAGAATGAGTTCGCTCCTCCTAGTGGGGCTAAAACACATGGAAGAGCCTTAAGTCTATTTTACACATCCCCCCATTCAAGAACGAGAGAGTGGCTCAATTGTTTGTTTTATATAAATTTCTTTGACTTTAGTCACGTCATTTTGTTTCTGCATGTCTAAGTTGACAAAATATGTAGGTCAAAGCTAGGCCTGCGTCGTCGTATGAGATACTTCCCCCTTTCTTAATGTTCAGGCTCGTTGACAAGTCCTATATGCAATACATTGTCTATTTCAAAGATAATTGTTTTGTTAACCTCAGAGATCCAGTTTATCACGTGCACAGAATGCTTCAGAAAGTTGCTAAGCAACTGATTATATCTGAAGAAGACACTTCAGAAGACTGCTAGATAGAATCTTAGAGTAAAAGGGGCTTTTTTTTTTTGGCATGTCATATAAAAGGTTGTATAAGAAAAGCATTGTTTAATTAAAGACAACTAGAATGGTACGAAATTAGCAGTAGATCGTCAGAGCTAATTCAGACTTTCCTACAGGGTACTGAACCAGGAGGAGGAAAAGCAAGCAGAAAAGCAACGTGAAAATAACAGCGAAATAGACTGGTTCTATTCTGTTTGAAACTTACTCGAAAAAAGTGTCATTCAGAACAAACGAGCATTTAGTAACAGCGAACAGTTACGTGGCGAATGACGATGAAAGAGAATTGAACTCCGAACTTTGGTATCTGATATTCAAAGCCTACATGAGTCACGACCTGTTCGTCTTTAAAGAAAGCAGTAAGGGAGCAACGTCCATCGGTATTGGTCAGCTTGAAGTTCTTCTGTGAAGTACTGTATTGATGGGAAAGAAAACAACTAACGATGCACAAATTGCTTTGAATTTCATCTCACATGTACACTTTTACACTTCTCTCGAATGTACAACTTTTACACTTCTCTCGAATGTAGAACTTTTACACTTCTCTCGAATGTACAACTTTTACACTTCTCTCTAATGTACAACTTTTACACTTCTCTCGACTGTACAACTTTTACACTTCTCTCGAATGTACAACTTTTACACTTCTCTCTAATGTACAACTTTTACACTTCTCTCGACTGTACAACTTTTACACTTCTCTCTAATGTACAACTTTTACACTTCTCTCGAATGTACAACTTTTACACTTCTCTCGACTGTACAACTTTTACACTTCTCTCGAATGTACAACTTTTACACTTCTCTCGAATGTACAACTTTTACACTTCTCTCGAATGTACAACTTTTACACTTCTCTCTAATGTACAACTTTTACACTTCTCTCTAATGTACAACTTTTACACTTCTCTCGAATGTACAACTTTTACACTTCTCTCGAATGTACAACTTTTACACTTCTCTCTAATGTACAACTTTTACACTTCTCTCGAATGTACAACTTTTACACTTCTCTCGAATGTACAACTTTTACACTTCTCTCGAATGTACAACTTTTACACTTCTCTCGAATGTACAACTTTTACACTTCTCTCGAATGTACAACTTTTACACTTCTCTCGAATGTACAACTTTTACACTTCTCTCGAATGTACAACTTTTACACTTCTCTCGAATGTACAACTTTTACACTTCTCTAGAATGTACTACTTTTACACTTCTCTAGAATGTACAACTTTTACACTTCTCTCGAATGTACAACTTTTACACTTCTCTCGAATGTACAACTTTTACACTTCTCTCGAATGTACAACTTTTACACTTCTCTCGAATGTACAACTTTTACACTTCTCTCGAATGTACAACTTTTACACTTCTCTCGAATGTACAACTTTTACACTTCTCTCTAATGTACAACTTTTACACTTCTCTCGAATGTACAACTTTTACACTTCTCTCGAATGTACAACTTTTACACTTCTCTCGAATGTACAACTTTTACACTTCTCTCGAATGTACAATTTTTACACTTCTCTCGAATGTACAACTTTTACACTTCTCTCGAATGTACAACTTTTACACTTCTCTCGAATGTACAACTTTTACACTTCTCTCGAATGTACAACTTTTACACTTCTCTCGACTGTACAACTTTTACACATCTCTCTAATGTACAACTTTTACACTTCTCTCTAATGTACAACTTTTACACTTCTCTCTAATGTACAACTTTTACACTTCTCTCTAATGTACAACTTTTACACTTCTCTCTAATGTACACTTTTACACTTCTCTCTAATGTACAACTTTTACACTTCTCTCTAATGTACAACTTTTACACTTCTCTCGAATGTACACTTTTACACTTCTCTCGAATGTACAACTTTTACACTTCTCTCGAATGTACAACTTTTACACTTCTCTCGAATGTACAACTTTTACACTTCTCTCGAATGTACAACTTTTACACTTCTCTCGAATGTACAACTTTTACACTTCTCTCGAATGTACAATTTTTACACTTCTCTCGAATGTACAACTTTTACACTTCTCTCGAATGTACAACTTTTAAACTTCTCTCGAATGTACAACTTTTACACTTCTCTCTAATGTACAACTTTTACACTTCTCTCTAATGTACAACTTTTACACTTCTCTCGAATGTACAACTTTTACACTTCTCTCGAATGTACAACTTTTACACTTCTCTCGAATGTACAACTTTTACACTTCTCTCGAATGTACAATTTTTACACTTCTCTCGAATGTACAACTTTTACACTTCTCTCTAATGTACAACTTTTACACTTCTCTCGAATGTACAACTTTTACACTTCTCTCGAATGTACAATTTTTACACTTCTCTCGAATGTACAACTTTTACACTTCTCTCGAATGTACAATTTTTACACTTCTCTCGAATGTACAACTTTTACACTTCTCTCGAATGTACAACTTTTACACTTCTCTCGAATGTACAACTTTTACACTTCTCTCGAATGTACAACTTTTACACTTCTCTCGACTGTACAACTTTTACACATCTCTCTAATGTACAACTTTTACACTTCTCTCTAATGTACAACTTTTACACTTCTCTCTAATGTACAACTTTTACACTTCTCTCTAATGTACAACTTTTACACTTCTCTCTAATGTACACTTTTACACTTCTCTCTAATGTACAACTTTTACACTTCTCTCTAATGTACAACTTTTACACTTCTCTCGAATGTAGACTTTTACACTTCTCTCGAATGTACAACTTTTACACTTCTCTCGAATGTACAACTTTTACACTTCTCTCGAATGTACAACTTTTACACTTCTCTCGAATGTACAACTTTTACACTTCTCTCGAATGTACAACTTTTACACTTCTCTCGAATGTACAATTTTTACACTTCTCTCGAATGTACAACTTTTACACTTCTCTCGAATGTACAACTTTTAAACTTCTCTCTAATGTACAACTTTTACACTTCTCTCGAATGTACACTTTTACACTTCTCTCGAATGTACAACTTTTACACTTCTCTCGAATGTACAACTTTTACACTTCTCTCGAATGTACAACTTTTACACTTCTCTCGAATGTACAACTTTTACACTTCTCTCGAATGTACAACTTTTACACTTCTCTCGAATGTACAACTTTTACACTTCTCTCGAATGTACAACTTTTACACTTCTTATCGTGCTTCGTGCCAAGTTTCAAATGTTTAATTATTCTTAAGGATATCATGTGGTCAACGGCCAAACGACTTAACTTCCTCAACAGAAGTCAGGTAACCATTTGAATTGGCTGGACTTAGGGGCGTCCTAAAAAATCCCAAAGCTCAAAATCTCAGTCTTCACCGGGATTTAAACTCGATACCTCTAGGTTGGGAAGAGCTTCACCACTTAGCCCACACACCATCGATTTGTTCAGTTCTGCTATTCTAATCCCTCTTTTGTTGTTTTGTATCTGAACCCTTGAGCTCCTTGCTCTGACCCCCATGTCATTAAAATATCATCCCATCTCTGAACCATGTTGTTGATATTTTTAAAGAAAAAAAGATGAGAAAAAAAAAAGAAGGATGGGGGTTGTGGAAGAAACAGTCAAAAAGTGAGAAAGTGAAATGGCGCGAAAGTCACCCCACGCCACACTGCCCGTGTTAGCCCCCCCCCCCCCCAACTCCTTTTTTTTCCCGAATCAGAGGTCCACCGAGAAGCTTTCAATAGTCACAGCCTGGTTCATGTCACCAGCAGCACTTATGATATCTCGGGCCATGACACGGGGAAATTGCAGGCTCCCAGTTTTGACAGTGTTATAGCAATTTACAGGAAGCACTGCCAAGATGGACCAGGCCACGGGTTACCAAGGTTTATTGATTTCTTGTCAGCCCCTACAGAACTAGGGGCCACGGACGACGAAAAATGGAAGAAGAAAGTGACAGAGGGGGCGGGGGGGGGGGGGGGACAGAGAAAGGGGGGGGGGTATTTTTTATTTTGGGTTGGACGGGGCGCTGGGCGTGAAGGACCGTCTACGGCAAGTCAGTGGAAGCTTGTGGAGGTTTTCCCTCATATTCCACAAAATTCACATCACGATGAAACAGAGAAATTTCAGCTTTGGACGACTGGTAAACTGAAGAATGGCAAAATATATGAAATGTTTGAGTTTTCCCCCCCCCTTCATAATTTCCCAAACAAAACAAAAAAACAACAACAAAAAGGTTTTGTTTAAAATTAACCTAAAGATCAAATTTGAAGGTGGTGACCATATGATGTAGTCATTCGATTTTGAACCATTGAGTCCCGAATTCGAATTGAGTAAAAGAAAGAAAGTTCCATTATATATTTTTTTTGTCTGAAAAAAAGTAAATTTTATTGGTAGTTGTACTTTCCACATGATTATATCATCAATCCTTGGTCGCATAAACAGGTGGGCGTTTCGTCATCTGCCCCATAGACCGACAGTTCTTAAGTGGGATAAATTTGCTTGTAAAAGAGTCAGCTTTTAATTATCAATCGCTACAATCTTTATGTATGTTAAAAAATGATAAAATTATCAGCAGCTACAATCTTTATATAGGTTAAAAAATGATAAAGTTATTAACAGCTGCAATCTTTGATGTATGTTAAAAAAATATATACTTATCAGTAACATGTTTTACAAGTAATATTTTACTACATTTTACTATAATATTTCTTCTTACTCTTGGTAATCTGCAACTATTGACCAAAGGTAAGCGATGTTTACAGCCATCGGCGTGATTGCCCAGGGAGATTTAGTTCAGCGCGCCCTCCCCATTCTCTCGTCTTCTGCTTAGGGCGCCGAATTACTTTTAAAATCACTATTCAGACAAATCTATCAATTATATATGGGGCATTTAATAAATTAGCATCAGCTACCATCTCTTGAAGAATTGTTTCATGAAAGATACCTTTCCGAAACACACACAATACTTAAAGACAATCTGCACCCGTTAAACCACAGTTACATCAGATCTTTAGTGGTCGACTTCTCTTCATTAAGGCAAGAACATAAAGATTTTAAAACTCTACATTCCACTTTAATTCAAGGTGTTTCATGATCATTAGTCGTCACTGAGAAGTACATAGAAGCCTAATTCATAAAGCGCCGATTGTGTGTTTCGTGTGTGTAAGTGTTGTGTGTATATGTTTGTTTCCATGTACATTGTTGAAGATAAACAAGGTTACATAGACAGTTTGTGTGGAAACACAAACTCAAAATCGGTCCCTGAAGTGGTCCACCCAGGCAGGTAAAAAGGCAGGTTTCAATATTTTCAGAAAGAATAGCAGGTTGAAATTTTATCAATGGCAGAGAAGATTTGAGAAAGAAGGACAACAGATCTTGTCTAGTGCCCCAACGGTCCAGCCGACAAAAGGATAGGTGAAAGTGAAGGAGAATTTCGATGTGAACTTGGCCCAACTAATGTTATATAATGATTATCTAATTGATCTAATTGTCTGTAAAGGGCCAATCTCTTATTCAAAGCCAAAAGAAAAAATTAAATTTCCGTAATAAAAAAAAATTCTCTCTTTCCTTTAGTTCAGTGTTAAATTGATGCGTGTTTTCATATTGCACTTCACGCGATAATATGGAAAACTATTTAAAAACTGCTTGCATAGGTGATTTTAAAAATTAAATTTGTCATTTTTAGAAAAGAAAAAGTAGCCGTTGCATCAGAACTTTGAATGGTCTAAATATTGTGATGTCGGATTATCAATATCTTTTCTAGTTTACGAGATCTAAATGGGACGGACGGACAGACAGGCAGACAGACCACTCTAAATTAATAGCGTCTATTCCCCTTTCGGGGGCAGCTAAAAATAATAAAAATAAAATCATCTTATCAGCCCTATCTTAACATAAATAATTTCACACATTCATTTTAATATGTAAAAAGAAAATCTAGCAGTCTTCAGTTTGTATAAGCCAAGCAAATGGAAAGAGAAACCAATCAACAATCTTTCCATAGAAAAGTAAACCTCCTATTTCGCATTGAAACGCTTTTTTTTTTTTTGGAATTCGTCTGTTTGGCGAATCATGGTCGAAAAATATGGGAGGCCAAATCAAATTTAACCCTGGCATCTCTCCGTGTCATACAAGATTATTAAATGTAATTCATATGTTTTCAATAGAGGGAGCAGTATCGCCATCCGAGGGTTAATGTGTTTGACAACGACGAGGCGAGGCGAGGAGAAGGTCATGTCTGCAGGGCCGGCAGTAGCCCATAATAGGATTAACCCTTCACAATCTAGCGTAATGGCGGGAAAGTATCTCG
The DNA here is from genome assembly GCF_947242115.1 of Biomphalaria glabrata. Classification (NCBI taxonomy): domain Eukaryota; kingdom Metazoa; phylum Mollusca; class Gastropoda; family Planorbidae; genus Biomphalaria; species Biomphalaria glabrata. The sequence continues at coordinate 40,952,346 of NC_074717.1, read as the reverse complement.
AAATGGAGAAAAAAAAAAAGGAGGAGGGGGGGGGATGTGAGAGGTGAGAGTAGCTGGCGGAAACTGTCATAAGTTTGTGAGACAAGCGACGATAATCCTTGCCCTGAAGGAATAGCCGCTCTGCTGAGTTATCTGTTACTTTCGGAAACAACTTTTTTTTTGTATATGGGAAATGTGGAGATGATTGATGTTTTTTTTTTAGAGTCTGGGATGAAAAAAAATATTACAGGATGATTTTTGTTTTTTCCTTTTAGTGGATGGTATTGTAGAGATAAAGAGTAGATAATGAAAATGTGGCGTGACACAGAAAAAGAGTTGAAAGAAAGAGTTGAAGAAACATAAAATGTTGCTATTTTTCATGTTGAGATTTGGAGCCGTTTAAAAAAAAAAAGACAATTAATCAAAACTTACTGAAACTGAAAATTGTTTGTAGTTTCATGATCAGAAGACTCGTGGTGGCTGAGTGATAAAGCGCTTAGCTTCCGAACCGAATGGTCTCGGGTTCGAATCCTGGTGAAGACTGGGATTCTAGATTTCGTGGTCTTTTTAGGGCTGCTCTGAGTCCATCCAGCTCAAATTGGTACCTGACATTAGTTGGGGAAAAGTAAAAGCGGTTGGTCGTTGTGCTGGCCACATGACACCCTCGTTAATATCCTCGTGGGCCAGAGAAACAGATGACCTTTACATCATCTGACCTATAGGTCGCAAGAACTGAAAGGGGATCTTTGCCTTTACTTTACTTTCATGATCAGAGTCAACCCAATGTCCAGTTGAATGCAAGACTTAGACTTAGGTCCCACATCGCCTTTCAAATACTAAGGCGTCAAACTCATGCACATATAGATCTTATGCGATTTCCAAAGCCTCTTTCCAGCTGGTAGTAGAATGTAAGAAGTATGAAACATAAATCGGGAGTTCGATGAACATTGAATTGAAAATTGGCTTTAACTTAGACCTGAATATAGACCTGAACATTGACATTAACGTAGACTTGAATATGGATATGAATATCGACTTGAATATAGATATTGTGGCGGACTAAAAGGGTTAATGTGTATGCGACCTACTGACACACACAACTCATGCCAATCACACTGGTCAAGGGCTGTGGAATAAGGGGACTGTACTGCTAGTGCACGCAAGTATGACCCGTGCTGTGGTCATGTGACCGAAAGCCTTTACGGTCGAGAGAAAATGTGTAAAGAAAGGACAGTAGAGTCCAAGACAGCAAGAGAAGGACTGTGCTGTACCTTGTGAGTCCTCGAAAATGTAGCTGTACGAGTTAGAAAGACTTGTAGTGATTAGTTAGGCAGTTCTGTAGTGTAGCAAAGCATTCGAAGTTAGTGTAGCCAATTGTGTTAATTGGCTGTTGATGTATTTGTAAATAAACCGCCACATTGTTACTTGAGGCTCTTGTTGTCAAGTTCTTGTGTTAGATTTGCTGTTGTGTTTAGCAGTGTTTACAGAAGGCCTAATAGAGAAGATCGTAACAATATCAATATCGACTTGAACATTGACATTAACGTAGACCTGAATATAGATATGAATATTGACCAGAACATTGACATTAACGTAGACTTGAATATAGATATGAACATCGACTTGAACATTGACATTAACGTAGACCTGAATATAGATATAAATGAACATCGACTTGAACATTGACATTAACGTAGACTTGAATATAGATATAAATGAACATCGACTTGAACATTGACATTAACGTAGACCTGAATATAGATATAAATGAACATCGACTTGAACATTGACATTAACGTAGACCTGAATATAGATATAAATGAACATCGACTTGAACATTGACATTAACGTAGACCTGAATATAGATATGAATATCGACTTGAACATTGACATTAACGTAGACCTGAATATAGATATGAATATTGACTTGAACATTGACATTAACGTAGACCTGAATATAGATATGAATATTGACTTGAACATTGACATTAACGTAGACTTGAATATAGATATGAATATCGACTTGAACATTGACATTAACGTAGACTTGAATATAGATATGAATATCGACTTGAACATTGACATTAACGTAGACTTGAATATAGATATGAACATCGACTTGAACATTGACATTAACGTAGACCTGAATATAGATATGAACATCGACTTGAACATTGACATTAACGTAGACTTGAATATAGATATGAATATCGACTTGAACATTGACATTAACGTAGACTTGAATATAGATATGAATATTGACTTGAACATTGACATTAACGTAGACTTGAATATAGATATAAATGAACATCGACTTGAACATTGACATTAACGTAGACTTGAATATAGATATGAATATTGACTTGAACATTGACATTAACGTAGACTTGAATATAGATATGAATATCGACTTGAACATTGACATTAACGTAGACTTGAATATAGATATAAATGAATATCGACTTGAACATTGACATTAACGTAGACTTGAATATAGATATGAATATTGACTTGAACATTGACATTAACGTAGACTTGAATATAGATATGAATATCGACTTGAACATTGACATTAACGTAGACCTGAATATAGACATGAATATCGACTTGAACATTGACATTAACGTAGACTTGAATATAGATATGAATATCGACTTGAACATTGACATTCACGTAGACTTGAATATAGATATGAATATCGACTTGAACATTGACATTAACGTAGACCTGAATATAGACATGAATATCGACTTGAACATTGACATTAACGTAGACTTGAATATAGATATGAACATCGACTTGAACATTGACATTAACGTAGACTTGAATATAGATATGAATATCGACTTGAACATTGACATTAACGTAGACTTGAATATAGATATAAATGAATATCGACTTGAACATTGACATTAACGTAGACTTGAATATAGATATGAATATCGACTTGAACATTGACATTAACGTAGACTTGAATATAGATATGAATATCGACTTGAACATTGACATTAACGTAGACTTGAATATAGATATAAATGAATATCGACTTGAACATTGACATTAACGTAGACTTGAATATAGATATGAATATCGACTTGAACATTGACATTAACGTAGACTTGAATATAGATATGAATATCGACTTGAACATTGACATTAACGTAGACTTGAATATAGATATAAATGAATATCGACTTGAACATTGACATTAACGTAGACTTGAATATAGATATGAACATCGACTTGAACATTGACATTAACGTAGACCTGAATATAGATATGAATATTGACTTGAACATTGACATTAACGTAGACTTGAATATAGATATGAATATCGACTTGAACATTGACATTAACGTAGACCTGAATATAGATATGAATATCGACTTGAACATTGACATTAACGTAGACCTGAATATAGATATGAATATCGACTTGAACATTGACTTTAACGTAGACCTGAATATAGATATGAACATCGACTTGAACATTGACATTAACGTAGACTTGAATATAGATATGAACATCGACTTGAACATTGACTTAACGTAGACCTGTGTATTGACTTGAACATTAAAAACTTTAAATTACTTTTAAAAAAAATTAACACCAGCTTGAGCTGCAGCTGAATGAAGGATTCAATATTGTCAGCATTAATATAGCACCAACAATAAGATAGCAACCAACCATAAGATAGCAACCTTATAAGATACGTACGCCCTCTAGCAAGACCAAATAATGACAAACAATTGAAAAACAAAACTACAAAAGCAACACAATACAAAAAACAGACAACACAAAAATATTTAACAAAAAAACAACAACCATGACGTACACCAACAACAATTAACAACAACAACAATCATCAGACCAGCAAATACAAACCACCAAGCAAACATAAGAACTACAACCAACAACAACAGATGACTATCATAAATAAACAATAAATAGAAAAAAAAACATATACATAACAACATATGATCAACAACAACGAACTACTAACGACAAATATCGCGATTGTTAATTGTCTCAAACAGATCAGCCGGAACGACAGATCGTTATGTAGGTCCGAGTTTGAAGCTCCAGCATTCTAAAATATAACATTCCACTAATTCCAACATTCTGAATACAACATTCAACTAATTCCAACATTATTCTACATCCCCCCCCCCTGATCCCTGGTGATCCTTTCTCTCAGGGCCGGCGCAGTCTGGCGTAATAATATTATGACCTGGAACAAGACGTCGTAAAATATGTGCAAATCCATGGTGAAATCTCCAATTTTCCGCCCGCTGTTCCCAGCATTATCACAAACTGGCCATTCGAGTCCAGTTGGATGGGCGCAGGGTATGCTTTACGGTATTTATGTTTACGTGGGGTGTATCCGTGTCGCAGACTCGCCCCTGGCAGCTTATGTCTCATTTTGCCAGCCATTATGACTATGAATTATTCAAAGTCCGGCCAGAGAAACCTCGGTCATTTCTTTTTCCCCCTCACTCCTCTTCCTCACCCTCCCCCTCCCCTTCCTGGCCCCTTAGCGTTTATGTGAGTAGAAATTATGGCTTCCTATCATCGCTGGAGCCAGATCGACACCTCAGCGCTCTCGGCCGGGGACATCAGGATGATTTTTATGGCCTTAAGAGGCCGGTCAGCAATCCTGTCCACCCCTGTCCACATCACTCCGATCCTTGTCTTGAATATAACACATCTGCATCGCCTCCCTCCTCAGCCATGTATTGGTTCCTTAACTTTGTTCAGAGAGTATAGGTTCGATATGTCTCTCTCTCTTTCCTTCATTCTGCTAGTCTCTCTTTTTCTATAGCCTCTCCACCTCTTTCGTCTCTCTCTTTTCTCTCTAACACTCTCTACATACTCCTCTCAATTTAAGCCGCTCACCCTCTTCCTCTCGAATCTCTCACCCCTCTTTCTTCTATCTCTCTTTGCCTCTCTACTCACCCCTCTCTTTCTCTCTCTACTCAGTCTTCTCTTTCTCTCTTTCCCTTTCTACTCACTATTCTCTTTCTCTCTCTTTCTCTCTCTTTCCCTCTCTACTCACCCTTCTCTTTCTCTCTCTTTCCCTCTCTACTCACTCTTCTCTTTCTCTCTCTTTCCTTTTCTACTCACTCTTCTCTTTCTCTCTCTTTCTCAATCTTTCTCTCTCTTTCCCTCTCTACTCACTCTTTCTCTCTCTTTCTCTCTCTCTCTCTTTCTCTCTCTTTCCCTCTCTACTCACCCTTCTCATTCTCTCTCTTTCCCTTTCTACTCACTCTTCTCATTTTTCTCTTGCTCTCTCTTTCCCTCTCTACTCACCCTTCTCTTTCTCTCTCTTTCTCTCTCTATTCACTCTTCTCTTTCTCTCTCTTTCTCTCTCTTTCCCTCTCTACTCACTCATCTCTTTCTCTCTCTTTCTCTCTCTTTTCCTCTCTACTCACTCTTCTCTTTCTCTCTCTTTCTCTCTCTTTCCCTCTCTACTCACTCTTCTCTTTCTCTCTTTCTCTCTCTTTCTCTCTCTTTCTCTCTCTTTCTCTCTCTTTCCCTCTCTACTCACCCTTCTCTTTCTCTCTCTTTCCCTCTCTACTCACCCTTCTCTTTCTCTCTCTTTCCCTCTCTACTCACCCTTCTCTTTCTCTCTCTTTCCTTTTCTACTCACTCTTCTCTTTCTCTCTCTTTCCTTTTCTACTCACTCTTCTCTTTCTCTCTCTTTCCCTCTCTACTCACTCTTCTCTTTCTCTCTCTTTCTCTCTCTTTCTCTCTCTTTCCCTCTCTACTCACTCTTCTCTTTCTCTCTCTTTCTCTCTCTTTCTCTCTCTTTCTCTCTCTTTCTCTCTCTTTCTCTCTCTTTCTCTTTCACATACACACCATCTTTTTTTTCTCTCTCTTTTCATCTCTCTCACCATCTCTCTCCTTTTCCCCAACCGTCTCTCTCCCTATCTCACTCTCTCTCCTTACGTCTCTCTAACCTCTTTTCAGATGACCAACATCTAGGGTGCTACCAGGAATAAGCTACGATATTAATCAAGCCTTTCTTTGATAATGGAATAGCAATCATTATTTCTCTTCTTAACGGTGTTTTGTTTTTTCATACCGACCACCACCCTTCACTTCTCTCTCGATTGTCCACTATATTCAACTCTATCTCACACTCGCCGTCTCTCTCCTCTCTCTCTCTCTCTCTCTCTCTCAATGGGTAATTGGTATACAGAAGACATTAAGTTATATTCGCTGACCATAGGCGACCTTGTAAATGTGTGAGTGTGTGTGTGTGACAGAGCGTGTGTGTGTATTTGTGTGCGTGTGTGAAGGGTGGTGGTGAGTGAAGTGAAACTGAGCTCGTGTGAATTTGATGGAAAATCCTGACTTATGGAGTATTGATTTTGTTTTGGGTTGTGGGACCAGTAGCATTCCCTCACTCTTTCTATCCTTTTATCTCTCTAGTCCTCTTCTTTCATCTATCTGTCTATCTATCTATCTATCTATCTATCTATCTATCTATCTATCTATCTATCTATCTATCTATCTGTCTGTCTGTCTGTCTGTCTGTCTGTCTGTCTGTCTGTCTGTCTGTCTGTCTGTCTGTCTGTCTGTCTGTCTATCTATCTATCTATCTATCTATCTATCTATCTATCTATCAATCTATCTATCTATCTATCTTTCTGTCTGTCTGTCTGTCTGTCTGTCTGCCTATCTATCTATCTATCTATCTATCTATCTATCTATCTATCTATCTATCTATCTATCTATCTATCTATCTATCTATCTATCTATCTATCTATCTATCTATCTATCTATCTTTCTATCTATCTATCTTTCTATCTATCTTATTATCATTGTTATTTCTATATAACATGCTTCATTTCTATCAAGAAAGGTTTCTTGTAATAAGTTCTACGGTGTATCTCTGGATCCCTTGTGCGTTGGCTCAATATTCAATTAAAAGGAAATTCTAAAAAAATCTTTCGATTATAAGATTTACATTTAAAACATATTAAAACTTAATAAAAAAAAAAAACGGTAAATAAAAAAAAAAACTAACAAAAAGTGAAGCAATGTTGCAAATAGATAATGCATACGAAAATAGACAAAATGCAAGAAAGATCTAAAACATGTTTGTATCAAATATTGAATTAACAATAAAACTTTTAATTACACAAACAACAGGAACATTTGGAATGAAAATTTCATTTGAGAAAAAAAAACTGTTTTTTTTTTTTTACTGCACAAGAAATTGAAAATTTGTTTGCTGTTTTCTTTTTCTTTCTTTTGTTTTCTGTTATTTTTGCTAAGACATGCTCATTAAATCCATGTGGTATGAAGACAATTTTTGTGGATGCAGCTATGCAATATGCGTGGGAAAATTTTTATATAAAATTGTGTAAATAGAATCGTATTGATTTAATCAGACCTGCTGTTATTTCTATATCTAGGGGTTTATAATTGAAAAAGGGGAGTACACAGAATGAAGCCGATGGGGGAGTGGTCATGAGGGAGAGGTAGGGTGTGGTCATCATGTAAGGGTGGGGGATTCAGAAAAGCATAAAGAATATTATCAATTCTGTGGTTGTTTTTTTTTTTTTTACATAAAAGTACGTTATGACATGAGATGTTGTGTCAGAAGAGAAGCAGAGATGTTGTGCGTAAAAAGAATCAGAGATGTTGTGCGTAAAGAGAATCAGAGATGTTGTGAAGAGAGAGAGGCAGAGATGTTGTGAAGAAAGAGAGGCAGAGATGTTGTGAAGAGAGAGAGGCAGAGATGTTGTGAAGAGAATCAGAGATGTTGTGAAGAAAGAGAATCAGAGATGTTGTGAAGAAAGAGAGGCAGAGATGTTGTGAAGAGAGAGAGGCAGAGATGTTGTGAAGAAAGAGAGGCAGAGATGTTGTGAAGAAAGAGAGGCAGAAATGTTGTGAAGAGAGAGAGGCAAAGATGTTGTGAAGAGAGAGAGGCAGAAATGTTGTGCATGAAGAGAATCAAAGATGTTGTGAAGAAAGAGAGGCAGAGATGTTGTGAAGAAAGAGACTCAGAGATGTTGTGAAGAAGAGAATTAGAGATGTTGTTAAGAAAGAGAAGCAGAGATGTTGTGAAGAGAAGCAGAGATGTTGTGAAGAGAGGCAGAGATGTTGTGAAGAAGAGAATCAGAGATGTTGTTAAGAAAGAGAGGCAGAGATGTTGTGAAGAAGAGAATCAGAGATGTTGTGAAGAAGAGAATCAGAGATGTTATGAATAAAGAGAATCAGAGATGTTGTGAAGAAGAGAATCAGAGATGTTATGAAGAAAGAGAGGCAGAGATGTTGTGAAGAAGAGAATCAGAGATGTTGTGAAGAAGAGAATCAGAGATGTTATGAATAAAGAGAATCAGAGATGTTGTGAAGAAGAGAATCAGAGATGTTGTAAAGAAAGAGAGGCAGAGATGTAAAGTAAAAGTAAAAAAAAAGTTATTGAAAAAAAAAAAGAGATTTTTAAATGTACTGTAGTATCAATCAATCCATTGACCTCAATCACTCAGACGGTTCTATGACAACACTGCTACTATAAAATGTATTTATATTCCCACTCCCCAAACGGCCTTACAACGCACACACTCGCAAACTCAATTACCACTGACGTCACAGACTACAATCCTGCAATCAAATTACAACACACACACACACACACACACACACACACGCACGCACGCACACACACACACACACACACACACACACACACACACACACACACACACACACACACACACACACACACACCATTATGAGCACGCTATATGGGTCCGACTGGAGCATTATTCAAATATGAAATCTTTCCTTCTGGGTTTCCTTTGGCATCACGGAACAATACAAAATAAAAATTACATTTCACCGCCCTCTTTCTTCTGCCCCCCCAAGTGGGTGCTTGGCGGGGCGCACATCACACTATTAGCTCATAACTCATAACGGCGGACCTTGTATTCTCGTCGCGTTTCCACGATCAAAAAGAAACAAAAAAATTCTGATGTGCTCATAAAAAATGCGAAATATGCCCACTGCTACGTGAAACAATGTCACTTCCGCTATTACAATCATGAAGAAACTAAAGTTTCGTGTTTTTTTTTTTTACTTCATTTTTTTATCAGCCCTATCGTCTGCGTCTCTTATTCTCTCCCCTTCCATTTCACCTCCGTCCCCCACCTCACTTACTCAACAAAACCAGGAACTACCGCGAGGTTTGAAAGATGACCATTATTTCTGATGTCTTGATTACAATGGCATATGGACGTTTCCAGAATGGAGCGTATGACAAGAGACTTGCTGACCGGGGGCCGCCATCTCCAGGGACCAAGGCGCCCCCCCCCCTCCTCCTTTCGCCAACTTATAACCTTCCCCATATTGCATTGTTTCTCGCCCCACGTCTCGTCAGGGGAGCTCATACGCGAATAAACTCGCATATTATTACAGCGTTTCTTCGCCAGTTATCCCTCATGTGGCTCTTAGATTATTATAGCGGGGGATTTATGATGGCTATAGAGGCCAGGGTTTTATGGCCATCGCTGGAATTTAAACTGTAATAAACAGAGTTGACCCCTTATCCTTCCACTCTTTACGAGACCAGCTTTCTCTCTCTCTCTCTCTCTCTCTCTCTCTCTCACTTCTCTCCTTCCATCAGTCTTCCAGTTCAACGCTTCCTAAGCCGACTGTTTCTGCCACGTTCTTTCTTTCATTGAATTTGATCTCTTCATGTTTCTCGATGCCATAGAGTGATGGACTGAGTCGTGTTGGGAGGGCGATATCATATGCTCCGGGGGGGGGGAGAGCACAACGCTTTATTCTGGGCACCGTGAAGGTAGAAGAGAGAAAGAGGGCAATTCTTTTGTACAAGCCACAGAAGGTAGATATTCAATAGGCAATGTTATGTGCTCAACAGAAAGGGCAATATAGAATGATAAAGCCTTTTAAGCAATGTTGTTTTGGGGAAAGCTATACTTTATAACATCATCTGCTCCTTCGATGGCAAGGTATGAAAAGGAGACTTACTTACTATGGTTTATGATGACATAGTTATATACTGACTTTGTTGACAAATTTGGGGGTGGGGTAAGAACAATAGTATTCAGTAAGCATGGATGTCAGATGTGTGGCTACGTGGCCTAAGCCGCCATGTCTATCACAAGGGGCTCGAGTACAAGTCCTGACTCTGAGTTTTGTTGACCTAAAGCAGGGGTTCTCAACCTGTGGGACGCGACCCCCTTGGGGGTCGATTGGCGATTTGCCAGGGATCGTTTAAGACCATCGAAACTATGGATTTTTTTGTCTATTCTTCTATTGCTGTATGTGTGTGTGTGTGTGGGGGGGTCGCGGCAGAGTGGGGGATTCTAAAATGGGGTCGCCGAGCTTAAAAGGTTGACAACCGCTGGCCTAAAGGCTGCACGGAAACCTGGCCCACAAAAGAGATTGGACCCTAACGCCCTGAGCACTCTAAGCATGATAGACACGCTATACAAAAGCAAGTGAAGAAAGTTCGGTCGTTTCGATTGTCCCGGGTTCAAACCGCTGCCATCTTCCGTCGTCCTGCGGAAGGTTTGGTCTAGGTCTCTACGATGTAGATTTTCTTCAATTGAGTAAAATCCCTAAATTTAGAAAGTAGCAATTATACATAAAACACTGAACCATTATCTTCAAATACAAAATCACATCCTAATAAGATACTAAGAAAGACGCAAAGAAAAAGGTACATTCCTCATCCCATATGCTAGGACAATTTTGTACCAATGCTCCTTCTTCCCTAGCGCTATTAGGGCATTGAATGGGTTGCCTGAGCCAGCCTGGAAAGCCAGTGACATGGCAGAATTTAAGTCATTGTTTAGCATACATGACTAGGTACATGACGCGAAGGACTATTATTTAAGATGAGATAAGAAAAGAATTTTCGAAACATGTAGACTTTGGCCTACTACAAATATTAAAGTGGTCTATCCGGATATAAACTTATTTAATGAAACTAATACAGAGTTTAGTAAACAAGGGGAATGTCTGTTTCAAAGAGCCAGTAACCTCATGATCTCTGCGTCTCCATCAAAGTGTTTGAAGGTCAGAAACGTTCCTCGGACATGCTCAGTCACCAAAATGGCCAGTTATTGACTCGCATGTGTGAATAATCAATGCACAGGGGCTTAATTTGCGAGCCAAAGAAAAAAAAAACACTAGAATGCTCGATCTCTTCTTGAGCAGGTCAGTTTACAATCGGAAATCTGAGGCGACCCCCACACGCTGAACATGCCCCCCATGCCCCCCACTCTGTAGGTCAATCACCGTTCAGTATTGCCAGAGTCTCTGACCCTTAATGGCACAAGAGCATACGCGAAATTAAAGAAAGGTTACTCTATCTCTTTAGTTGCAGTCTGTGTAATTACTACTGATTAATCTCCCTTTATGAAATGTAATTGACTTTCTGATATCTGCCAGATGCCCACGGCCGTTTTCTCATTTTTGCCCCATTTCTTGCCGGACATTGGTCTGAGTCTGTCGGACATGTCTTGTGGTCACTCCTGGGATTTTTTATGTGTCCAGTGCGAGAATAAAGCAATGGTATTTCATTGCCTGGTGTTGCTTGCAGAGTCCAAGAGATAGAACAACATGGCTCTATAAAACGGCTTTAGCCAACTGACTGTCTGGGTGCTGCCAAGGGAAGTAATTCCACGGCTGTGCAATCAATGAAAGGGGAACAAGTTTTAAAAACATTCTTCACTAATAATCTACCAAAAAGTGAGTCACTACAAGGCTATATACGATAACATTAAACATTAAATGAGCTTGAATATTCAAAATAGACGGAGATTGACTTTAATTTTTGTTAAAACACATTAGTTAGTTAGTTAGAATTTGGCAGAATTTAAGTCATTGGTCATTGGCAAAAGACAGAGAGAAAGGACGGTCGACGAATCCTGCGTGGTGCCCCAACGGTCCAGCAGACTAAGGGATAGGTAAAAGGTAAAATACATGTTTTTTAATGCGCAACTTGTATTCGTATCATCCCGTAGGTTAGTCCATCGTTATAGTAATACATGACAGTACATTTTTAATAATGTTGCATTTTCTTTCTCATGAAGTTCAATCTTCCCGAAATTGAGGCCAGTCCTTCCACGAGACTGTATTACTGTATCTTTCATCTGCCTCTATGTTGTTTTTTTTTTTTTCTTCCAGGAACTGTTCAAAGTAGGAAAGCCTTATGAGACACTGAATGAACGTACCATCAAGCTAGTAGTGACGGCTGACTGGTCACGGGCCCACAGGTAATCCAGGTAAAATAGACCAGAGAAATATGGTAAAAGTGTCAAACACGTTGCGTTGTATTTGGTCCCTCACCCCCCCCCCCCCCCGAGTAAGTAGGTAGTTATTATATATCCTTTAAGTAGTCATTTGATATTTTAACAGGTTCAATGGGTCCTTTGTTTTTTTATTTATTTAGTTTTATTTAAAAAAAAAAACATTCCTGTAATCTCATACCTTTTAAAATTTTTTAATATATTTTTTTGGTTTTATGATAAAAAAAAAACCCATTCATGTATCATCCTCTCTCACTCCTTCTCTCTAACTCTCCTCTCTCGATCGTATTTCCTCTCTCTCTCTCTCTCTCACCGCCTCTCTCTCTCTCCCTCTCTCTCTCCCTCTCTCTCTCCCTCTCTATCTTTCCAGATTCTATAAAAATGTTTCATCCATTTAACTTCTCCAGACATAAACATCTTTTCCCCTCTCATTCAAAACTCCGCGGGACCCCCTTCCCGCACCCCGGCCCCCAAGCATCATCTTCCCCACCCATCTCCACAAGCAATCCCCTATCTGTGTCCCCTCTGCGTGTGTGTGTGTGCGCGTGTGTGTGCATGCACCAGCCATCCCACCCCTGCACTTGCACTGAACACAAACTCCTTCAGACGCCGCCAACACCCGTGTTAATTTTGTCACAGAATGCTCTTGGCATCTGTCATTAATGGTCGCTTGAAATTTAAATTTAAAAAAAAAATTAACAAAAAAATTTGTTTCGCTTCGGTCGTCATTTATTTTTAAATGTAGTAATGCTACTCAGTTCTAGCTGCAAAAGGCCGGAGTTGTCAACACAGACCAAAGAAATGAAAACTATTTTCTTTACTTCAACAGATTGGCACATTTTTTTTTTTAAAAAACTGCGTGAAAAAAGTTTATATATATTGTGTGTGTGTATGTTAGAGGTTAATGGACATTTTAATAGAAGGAATCGCTCCAGGGATTTAGAGGCTTGTTAGAGAGCTAATAGACTAAATAAAGTGTTGCATGAACAGCCATTTGATTTTTTTTTGTTCTTTAATTTGGCGTCTCGAGCGAGAACTTAGGGTTAATAACAGGCGCAGTAAAATGTGTAATAGGACTATTTTTTTCAACTTTAGCGTCTTCTAGACCAGCTTCATTAGAGTTTTAGCGTCTTCTAGAGCAGCTTCATTAGAGTTTTAGCGTCTTCTAGAGCAGCTTCATTAGAGTTTTAGCGTGTTATAGAGCAGCTTCATTAGAGTTTTAGCGCCTTCTAGAGCAGCTTCATTAGAGTTTTAGCGTGTTATAGAGCAGCTTCATTAGAGTTTTAGCGTGTTATAGAGCAGCTTCATTAGAGTTTTAGCGTGTTATAGAGCAGCTTCATTAGAGTTTTAGCGCCTTCTAGAGCAGCTTCATTAGAGTTTTAGCGTGTTATAGAGCAGCTTCATAAGAGTTTTAGCGTGTTATAGAGCAGCTTCATTAGAGTTTTAGCGTCTTCTAGACCAGCTTCATTAGAGTTTTAGCGCCTTCTAGACCAGCTTCATTAGAGTTTTAGCGTCTTCTAGACCAGCTTCATTAGAGTTTTAGCGTGTTATAGAGCAGCTTCATTAGAATTTTAGCGTGTTATAGAGCAGCTTCATTAGAGTTTTAGCGCCTTCTACAGCAGCTACGTTAGAGTTTTAATATCTATCCTATAGCAACTGCATTATTGTTAAAAACTATTAAATTTGACTTTCAGCATTTGTCTTACAGTCACTGCATTTGATTAACAAAAATATTCTTTAACCCTCCCCCACCCCCACCGCCATTCCATTATGAACACAGAACTATTTTAGATTAACCCTCTATTACCTGGACATAACGTGTTCATCTATTAGTGCCACACATCTAGACAGAACACTGTGTGACTCTGTGCTCGAGTGCCCTAATGCCTAAAGTGTTTGACTCCTTAAAAGAAGCTTTGGTTCAAATCCTAGAGGAGTCGTGGGTTTCCAGTCAGGATTTTATCATTGCAGTAGTCCAGCTAACACTAGCGCCATTACACTGACCGCCTCGTTTAATTTTTATTTCCTTATTCTGTAATCCAGTTGTATTAAAAAATCCTCAGCTAGATGGCGCCAGCTGCTTCTCTAATGGTATCATCAAAGAAAATAAATTAAATCTGATGCTCAAGACGTGAACTCAGTGATGTATCTAGGTATCAGAGGCGTAACTAGGGTGGGGGGAAAGGAAAGGGAGATTTAGAAAATCCTCCCGGGCCCCCACTTGAAGTGGGCCCCCCAAATGAGTCTTTTTACATTAAATACTAGTCCGAAGATATATTTGAATGCAGTATTTCCCGTATTAATTATTACGCAAAATGAAGGTCACGCCCCCCCCCCTCCGGGCCCCCAAAATGATGGAAAATTCCTAGCTACGCCACTGCTAGGTATTAGGGCACAATCTGAAGAGCAACTCTACCTTCCTCCTCCCCCCCCATGATATTATTTACTTTCCTTTTTTTTTGTCAGTGACAACAACAAAGACACCCCCTTCCCCCCCCCCACACGTATGTGGCTGACGTTTTTTTTTTTTCGTTTTTTTAAAAGGCTCCCCCCCCCCCCCCCCGCACTTTCTCCATCCCAACGAAACGAGGTTTGTGATCGCAGAATCTTCAGGCGCACACACAAAAACAAATTTCCATTTTAATCTGGTAGACTGGGAGGACCATAAAACTCACTATAATGGGTGCGGTGGGGGGGGGGGAGTGTCTCCCAAAAATGGCGTTGACAAGAGAGCGTATACGGGAAGATCTGGACAGGACATACAATAGAAAGATAAAATAACAATGAAGAAAAAAAATCTTTTTTTTTTAAAAGACAAAAGTCTGATACAGCAAACTAGGAGATGATTGAGCTTCAAGTTGACAACTGGGCGGCCTCATTTGAATGCTTCGGTGGTTCTCGTATTCTAACGTTTGGGGAGGGTCAGACTTTATAATAATGGCAATGTCTTCGATTCTGAAGATAAAGGATGAGTGCAGTGTTTCGCAGGACTACGCAAACCCACATTTTATATATCTTAAAAAAACAAACAGGTATAAATTGGTTTGGAGTATGAACATTATTGGTTATATATGTTTCCAGTTCAAATGATTGAATGCATATACTTTAAAGAGGTGAGTTGGTTATCTGTCGACTAAGGACTGCCAAAAAAACAACAACAATAATTGGATACAGGAAAGGCTGTATCAGTTACTGAGGTTTTTGTTTTTGTTCTTAGACAAACTTTATTTTTTCATTTTAATATTTTGTTCCAAATATGTAATCAGAAGAGACTTCTTTCTATGAAATTAGAATAAGGCTTGTATGTATACAATTAAATGTGGCTTGTATCTATGCAATTAAATGAAGCTTGTATCTATGCAATTAATGAGGCTTGTCTACATTTATATATAGCCTAGGCGCTAGAAAAAAAAAGTGTGTATATTTTTATTTAAAAAAATAATGAGAGATGTAATCGCGATTGAACGGTACTACCCCGCCACAGCCCAGCCCCCCCCTCCCCCCCCCCCAAAAAAAAAAATTTGAATTGGACTCTTCTCTGAGGAAGCCTTAGAGGGTGGTGAGTGGGGCAAGCGCCCCATGTTGCAGGCCTAGATAGGTAGCCGGGCGGTACATACCACTCATCCACACAGTAAAGTGACCTTAAGTAATAGGTAAGTAAAAGGTAATATCGCAAAGAGACGAGAGAGACAGTGACCAGCTGTGAACAGTGAACAAAGCATGGGCCTCAGCTTTGGAAGAAAAGCGTGACATACAAATAATGGCCGGCTTCTCTACCACCAAAGCGAAAGCCATCTTAACCTGCAATATATGTGGACGAGAGTGTATTCCCAAAATAGGGTTTCACAGCCCTATGAAAAAGTGTTCGAGATGAACCACATAGTCGCTCTACTACTGAAGGAGGCCCGAAAATATCACAAAGAAACGAAAGCTGAAGAAAAAAAAAAGGAAGTTTTTTTGGTTATTAGAATTTAATACTCTACAACCTGCAGCACCATTAACATCAGCATCATTGGGGCATCGAGTCTACTTGTGTGAGTGTATTGCGTGCGATCATTCTATATAAAAAATTCTAAATTGTCAGTTGTTTTTTTTTCTCTTTGGCATCTGAACATGACATCACTTTAGCTGACAAATCTTTCTCCGAAATACATTTGATACAATTCTCCCCAATAACCAATTCTTAGAAAGCGAAATGGCCAAAAAAAAAAAACAACAACAAATTTTGTGATTGTAAGGGCGCCACTGAGTCCACCCGACTCCCTGAAATAAGTAGAAGAAGTAAATGAAGCTTAGAGAGAGTAGGGAGCCACTGAGTCAACCTAACGTCCTAACGTGAGAAAGCTTGTAGAAGGCACGGTGACACTTAGTCCATCCAACTCGCTGATAATGCTATATAAAGTAAGTTTGGAGAACGTAGGGCGCGCCACCAATCATTTATTGCCCTAAACAAACCATAATAGTTTTGATTTTTGGCTCCCCTTCCCCCACTTCCCACGGTATACGAACTGGTTTACCTAAAGACTAAAACCATCAACACCCGTGTGCTTATTCTCTGAGACCCAGTTCCCTCCAAGTTCAATACAGGTACACGTGTTCGACTCACCAGGTGACTTCTGTGACGTCTTATAATCGTAAGTTTTCCGATACATTCCCGCTATTCAATCTCCAGTTTGGTCAAAACGAGCAAACAAGCGCCACTTGAATCCGACATGTTATACCCAAACAAAACGGGCCAGGAGTACAAAATTTGAACAGTTAGCAGCAAATCCGTAGCCCAACATTGAAATTTACAATAACTCTCTGCCGTCATTAATATAGAAGCCAGTGCCAACTCTCCCTTTTTTTTTTAAACGTCAATACAGATTTTTCTTATTGACGACCTCTGAATGCATAATATTTGCATAAACTTTGTCAGTGATGCCATTATGTTAAGAAAGATGGGCACACTGAACGAACTCGTGTTACCTGTAGCTCAGAATCGCTGCATAAATAGAGCATTTAAGGTGTTAATCTCTGCGTATACACCGACCGGGGGGATAGTCAGAGGTAAACCCCACATCTGTATCCGCCCAGCAAAGTTCCTAAAGCAAAACGAACTTAATGACCTCTCTGTTTAGTCACCCTCCGCTTTGTACATTCACCACATCCTCCTCTTGCATTCAACAACAGCACCTCAGACATACTCCTCACTCCTCATCAACTTTAAAAAAAAAAACGCCCCCCACCCAAAGAAAAAAGTAAAGTAAATATCAATGATATTCATCTTCAGTTTTGCTGCCTGGGCGCTGTGTTTTTTTTCTCTTCTGGTTCCTCCCCTTTACCCCTCCCTATTAAGACGCCGTCGACATCCGCCTTCATCTTCGCCAAGTATGACGCGCGGAGTTTGATTGGAATACTTGATTTCCATGGGGGGTCGTTTTTCTTCGGACATATCAATATCTTTTGGCCAGATTTTCTTTATGGTGTCTCTGCCATCTTGTCATTACTGTTCTTGTCTGCTGGCTAAAACTTCCGCCAAAACGTCATTGTACACAGACAGCTATTCCAAGCGTTCAGTTTCTTTCAAGTAAATCAAACACGATCAGAAACGGTTTGCTGTTAAAGTTTTGTATAATGTCCTTATGAATGCTTTGCTTATTTGTAAATAGTCCATTATTTAAAAAATAACTAAAAAATAACAAAGAATAATGAAACATGATGAAAAAAACTAAAATGAGATAGAGATGGGGAGGGGGGAGAGAGAGGGACATTGAGTGCTGTAAATTTATTCTTACTTATTTTTGTAACAGCTTTTAAGGAACATGGAGTTTAGCTAAATCGAAAGCAAAAGAATAATACTAACTAGACCAATGAGGTATGCTGCTTTTTTTTTTGTTTAGCGCCATCAGTTACTGGCTAAAAAGAAATGAGATTCTACATAGATAAATCTAAAAGAAAGATCAATATGAATGCATTTAGAACTAATGGAAGAAATTAAGAATAGTCTTAGATAGAACCGGTCGTGACCTGTTATGACAAGCTTAGACCTATGGCGCTATGGTGGAAACAGTCAATAGAGGAGATGTTTAGACATATAAGAAATAAAAAAAAAACGAACCCAAGTAGAGTTTCTTAAGAACTGAGATCATTGCACTGGCGGACACCTACACAGCTGATGTGGTACAATGAAGGAATATGTGGGAGTTTCCAAAGTATTCTCGGCCTTCGGCCTCGCTTCTAATCCGAGCGTCTTGGGATACGAGCCATCGGTAATAGGGATGTTATAATTTACATCTGCTTGGATCTTTCCCAGACAGACGTTTGTTAAGACAGGCAGAGGGAAGCAATCTTTTTCCCTAGGCCTATAGTTCCAAGACTCTTAGACTCAACTCTGAAAACACTTACTAAGAAGAAGAATACTTAATGTGCAAGTTTTGACTTAAAGCAGTGATGCCCAACCTAATTCGACCTGCGGGCCATTTTAATTTCTGACACTTGTGTCGCGGGCCACATGAACGAAAATGTACACACAACAAAAAAAAACGAAATGAAATGTACCTGAATTTGAAACCTATTAGATTAAAAACCCGTGGAGCAAGTACTTACATTAAGAAATTGGATATATGAAGATTTTTTTTCACGCGTCAGAAAATGGCTTAATTTCTGTACTTAAAATAAGAGCAACATTGTAGCTAGCTTTGACGTCGAATCATTTTCTTGTCGCTTTTTGGTAAATATTTCCAACAATCCTCCAATCTCTAGGCGTAGTCTAACAATCTTTTTATTCGCGGCTCAAGCCAAGAATATCTGTTTCATAATGACGTTTATATTTTGATCTTTTTGGAAACAGCCACACTTTTTTATAGATCAAATTGTTGGCTTATTATCATGATCCACCAAAAAAGTTCAGATCCGTTCTCTTTTTCAGGTAGATTCTCATTTCATAAACACACTAATGTTAAAAGTCATGGTACCAATCAATTCAAGAAAAAATAAGGGCCCTAACGTAGGTAAAGATACATAAGTCAGCTTTTTTTTCGATGGGGTTGACTACACTTTGTGCCGACATTTCGGCGGGCCGGATGGAACCACGTCGCGGGCCGGATCTGGGCCGCGGGCCGTATTTTGGGCATCACTGACTTAAAGGATATAATTTGAAATGTGATGCTCTCTTTAAGGGTAAGGACCTTTGTGGCAACACAATCTTGTTGTTTTGTAAATCCGGCTTTGTCTTAGACCAATTTTAAATAACAACAATAAACACCAATAACAATTATTTAACTGTTGCATTGACAACTAGAAGCCAAAAGGGTCGGACGGAATGGGTACAGACGAGGTATAAATTGAGTCCACAATTGCAGATATTCTGACAACAGCGACATCAACTAAAGATTTTTAAAAGCTTTAAAAAAAATTCAAAACATACGGAATAAGACTATCCTCTTGATTTAAGAAAATGATTTTTTTTTATCGATTACTTTGGTGATGTATCGCTTCGTATTGTCCCGGTTTGTCTGTGGCTCTGCCAGTACAAAGTAACCAAGCATCCTACGCTTCCTATCTGAATCAAACAAGACACAGACCTGGTTAGTGACAACTATTTTGTTCTATTAGTTTGCCTCTTGATTCTTGTTTATTATTATTTCTAATTTTTTATGCTGTTCAGTGGCATAGCTAGGGTGGGGTAGGAGGGGGTAGAATTTGAGAATCCCCCATGGGCCCAATCCTCTAATGAGTGTTTTTACATAAAAATTTAAATATTACGCAAAATGCAGGGGCCCCCAAAGAGGGTCAAGCCCTCGGCCCCTCAAACGATGGAAAATTCCTAGCTATGCCCCTGTTGCTAATTGTTTCTTATAAAATGTATGTATCTCAAGATTATATGTTTTAAATCAAAGTCTGTTTTCTTCCAGTTCACCGAGTTCTTAAGTTTGCATCTAGCTGAATTTGTTTGTAAAATAATCAGAAAGACATAGATGTTTCTATGGTATCGTCAGCTAGCTCTGATCACTTAACACATCAATTAGGCCCTATTGTAAAGTGTCACGTAACATGAAGCAGCTGTTGCATTAAGTCTATTTTTAGATTATATATAAGCAGAGCAATGTCATGGTTGTATGTTGTTGAGGAGCAATGATAACATTATATAAAACGATGACGGTATTTCCATAAGCTCTATTAATAGTTTTGGACGTCACTGAAAAGGGAGGCTAGAGGTAGTTTTTAAGGACTGGGATATTAAGTTTCATGAAGGCGACGAGTAGAGTAAAACATTTTAGACCTAATAGTATTTTCCATTTATGTAGTGTCTATATTATTTAAAAAATGTTATGCTTGCATTGGTTGTGGCAAAATATGTAGGTCAAAGCTGGGGCTGCGAGCCACATCAAATACTGCATTCCTCATTAACCTTCGGACTCGAAGACAAGCCTTATCATTATTATTATATTAATTTATGGGATTCCTAGCTCCAGAATTAAAGCTTTGTATTTTTCTTTAAAAAAGATTCAGTTTTTGATACTTTGAAGTCCTATCTCCAGCATCTCAATATTCTTTGAAAAATCAGAAATTGGCTTTAGGAGACATTATACCGAAATATTACATTGGAAACGCATTGTCTGATGAATTGATGAACACAATCTCCTCGTATCATCAAGACATCGTTGTCATCTGGCACACAAACATATTATCACATATAGCCTCAGATATATCGTGCAATTTAGAAATGAGGCTTCACTGACTATGGGACATTACTTATGATGGAGGTATTTCTATAAATAGCTTTTAAAAAAACATTTGGTGTATCCGGTGTGCAGCAATACGGAAGTGTTGTTAAGCTAAGTATTTTTTAACATGTAGAGGATTTTATAATCTATTGGACTTGAGACCACTTAACACAATCGTCATCCCAATAGCAACGCATGCTTGTGAGACAGAAAAGTCATCTGCCAACTCGAGAAAGACTAAATAAGGCTCAACAAAAAATGGCTATTATAGATTTTAGGAGTCAGTTACAGAGATCGGGTGACAAACAAAAAAAAATCCTATGCCGAACTGGAAACTCGACCACTTGATGAGGTTGTGACCGTGCGTCGCATAAGGTCTGCAGGACATGTCCTACGAAAGAATGAATTACGCATACCAAGAGTTGCAATAACGTGGAGGCCAGTACGAGGAAAACGCAAACAGGGATGTCCTCGTATAACTTGGCTCCATACTTTCATGGAGGACCTCAGAACAGTGGACACCAGGTGGGAAGAGGAGTCAGAAATTGTCAGTGACAGACAGCTTGCCGCCTAATGCTCCGAACGGTGCGAGAGGATCTAAGTCTAAGTAAGACTATAATTTTCATAATAAAGTTATTCACAGCAATATGTTCTTTCATTTACAATACATCTTTTGAAGCTGTGGCTATTTTGTCCATCCAGTGTACACAATAAAGGAAGCATTGATAAACTTATGTTTTTAAAGATATTTGATTCTTTGTGAGCACCATCTAGCACTGCTAAATCACAGAAAACCTGTTAATTGTAAAGGTCATTGAATGTAGCGCCCCCTGGAATGGATGGCTATATTTGAATTTGTAAGATTTTTGTTTCGTTTACTCACACTATGTACATAAATTGTAAACGTATCTCCGAAAACCATAAAGAAGTTTCAATCAATTCTGTTATATAAATCGCGAACTATAATAATCATGCGGAGGTATTAGCACACATTAAACCATTAAAAGAAAATATTGGTTAACCATCCATAACCTTAGGGTTAATAAATTATTGTTAAACGAAGAGAACTGCTGTATCACAAAAAAAACAACAAAAAAACAACTAACATTTAAAATGAACCACTGATAAATGAATGTAGATGAACCACTGATAAATGAATATAGATGAACCACTGATAAATGAATGTAGATGAACCACTGATAAATGAATGTAAATTGAAATACTGAGTCAAAGATAAACCAACGGAGACGCTGAATGGTGCAGAAACAAAAAAACTAAATGGTGCACCAAAAATAATTAACATAATGAGACTTTGATAAACGAACAGACATGATGAATCATAAAAAAATAACCAAACATAAACCATGAACCATTGATAAACAAGAATAAATAGTGAAGCATTGATCTTGTTCCTTATGAACCATATAGAACAACTCAAATAAATAGTGAATCAAAATACACAAACATAAATAATGAGACCTTGATAAAATAACTTAAACAGTGAACCATAGATAAACGACTATAAATAGTGAACCCTGAATAAACGAACATAAACAGTGAACCATAAATATCCGAGCATAAATGGTGAATCAAAGTTTAAAAATTGATGATTAAAGAGAATGGAAGAGTCGCGTCAAAGAAAAAGAAAAACACAGATAATAGGTGGAGGATTACAGATCAAGAGGAAGACATCAAGCATATGATGAGGAAGAAAGGGATAACCAGAGAGGAGGAGAGAGCGCGTTGAGGAGTGAGCAAATATTGAAAGAATCGAACCCCCCACGAGATGATGGGTGAGTATTTATTTTTCTAAGCTGAAGAGGAGACGCCTCCGCGGGCGTGAGTAGCTACATCATTAGATATTAGAAACATCAAAGCTGGGGGGGGGGGTAAGTGCAGTACACGAACGCCCTCCCACCTAGCCCGCAGCGTTCCCCCTTACTCCAGCCCCTGGCTACTCCGCGATAAGCCCCCTTCGGCGTTTTGTGAAGACAGAAAGAGTTATATTTTTTTTTGGAATGAATTTTCTTTATACATAATACACTCGTTATTGGAGACCTCTTGAAGCACCTTATCTAATGTTGTAGAATACTCACTTGTTGGGTTCAAGCTCCAACTAAACTTTTGTGGGTCTGTTACATTATTATGATTTTGCTTTTATTGATAGAAATTTATGAGGCTCTGTGGCTGAGTGATAGAGTGCATGAATTTTGAATTGATGGGTCCTAGGTTCCAATCCTGGTGAAGACTGGGATTATTAATTTCGGCATCTTTAGGGCACCTGTGAGCCCACGCAACTTTCAGGAGTACCTGAAATTAGTTGGGAAAAAGTAAAGGCGGTTGATCGTTGTGATGGCCACATGACACCCTCGTTAACCATCGGCCATAGAAACATATGACTTTTACTTCATCTGCTGTATGCCACAGAAACATAACCGTTACATCAGCTGCCCTTATAGATCTCAAGGCCTGAAAGAGAAACTTTAAGAGTAATAAATTAAATCATTGGCATTTAAATATCTACTTTCTCCCTTAAAAACTTGGTCCCTGGTGCTGCTATTTATTTATGTCTAATATATTTATGTATCACATTTAAATATCTGAAGAAGTATCTATTTATAGGCAATGCAGGAAAAAAAAAGACTTTACCCCCACCCCGTATTTCCCCCTTCCCGAAAATGTTGAATCTCTACACTGCAATATTCAATAGCGCTAATAATGTGTTGTTGTTTTTTTAAATTGTATCTCTTCTGGATGTATGTTGGACTGACTGTATATTGATGCGTGGGCGACGTCATTCCGACCATAGCTATTGCCCATGCCGAAATCTCATTTCTGTGCTGACCCATGGTCACTTGCCGACTGAAGGAGGCCACAAACCTAAGTTAAGACTGTTTTATTGATCCTCATTAATTTTTTTTATTATTATCTACAATTGTTTGTCTGTTTGTGTGTGTGTGTGTGTGTCGATGTCCATCTGAATAACTAATCAACTGTCCGTAGTATCCTTTTAAAAGTACTACCTGTAGTCACAGAGATGCCAACAAATTCCCTCCGAAGACATACAGATAGATGGAAGAAAAAGAGTATAGATAGACTTTGAGTAAAGTCAAAAAAAAAAGGGGGGGGGGGAGGAGAGAAATGATACAGTTGTCACAAGGAATTCAAACCCTCACACAAATACAGTCCTTACTTCAGACATCTACCTTCTGAAACACTAGATCCCCCCGCCCCCCAGCCCCCAGCAACAGCTTCCACGATCTCATCGCATTCTCTTTGAAGAAACTGGAACCTCAGAGAGTTGAAACAGCGCTCAGTTTGTTGTCCTAGCGATTATGAAATGAAATGATCGTTGACTCTTTTTACTTCAAGAGCCACTCCCCCCCCTCTCCCAGTTGTTTTTTGTGTTCTCCCTACCCCCCCTCCCCACTTTCCCACACCTCAATGAGCCAAAAGATAGCCTCTCCCCCTCTGTAAGTGATTTAAAAATAACAACTACCCAACTGTATCAAAAGGTTTGAAACAAAATATATATTTATTTTCGTTTCTTTCTCCGTTCCCTTTCATGTCGTCCGTCTTTTTTTAATCTTTTAATTTTATTTATTGAAAGTTTCAAATTAAGGTAAGAGATAAGATAGATAGGGCATGTACAAACGATACGGAGACAGTAAGTTTTAATTCCGGAGAAAGAAGAATCTCTTCACCGCCCTAAAGGGAAAAAAAAAAGCGTCAATGCTACGTCAGTATCCACCAATCATATTGCAGGGTGTGGCACAAGCACAGCATACACACTTTTAACTCAGCAGACGATATCTCGAAGCGATGTAGATTCTCGCAAGAAGATGGTAAATATGGTATAAATGACGTTTGTTCAAGGGGTCGTAACCGAAGAAAAAAATAATAGAAGTATTTTGAGTTGTCTTTCTTTTTTTTTTTTTTTTTGAGAGCAAATCTTCTGAGTTCGGTGGCCGAATCGTTTATTTTATCTAGGCTCTTATTCTCTACCATTTTGATATTTTCGTTCATAGACTAGCTCCAGATCTAAATCATATGAGAGTTAAAAGGGTTTGAGAAGAAAGAGGCGGACCGGGGGGGTGGGTGGGTTGGGGGGGGGTGGCTTTGGAAAAAAAATAGTCTCAAAGACGAGTGAGTTCGTTCCTCTTGTATGCACCTCGTCTGATGTTCGTGGTTTAAGATGGCGACATAAAGTGGGAAGATTGTCTGTTGTTGTCGAGGTAGAAGATGAGATTGTCTGTTGTTGTCGAGGTAGATGATGAGATCATTTTAGGAGCAAGGTGAACGAGATCCTTGTCGAAGGTTTTAGGCTGAGTCAAAGCATGGGAAGAATTTTTAGACTGACTGAGATTGTTATAGACAAGACTCAAGTCGACAATATTTGACCCTCGTGTGTTTCCATACATTTCTGTATTCTATTTCCTTAGATATGACGTCAGATTTTTTTTAGATGTTAGTACCTATGATTTCTGAAACAATTCGAAATCTATCTATCTATCTATCTATCTATCTATCTATCTATCTATCTATCTATCTATCTATCTATCTATCTATCTATTTATCTATCTATCTATCTATCTATCTACTATCTATCTATCTATCTACCCAGGTCAGGGTCCTAGAGAATGCGGGGCCCTATGCGAAACGGATTGTGCGGGGCCCAGTCTGGGTAGGAATAAGGATAATTTCAAAATTTAGATTTTACATTAGAAAATACTTTCGTCTTTGCAATAAATTTGTATTATTCAAATGAAAGCTGACAATGCCGTTTATTTTTATCGCGCGTACCATTGGCACTCCAAAATGACACATTTGTCTATTTTTCAGATTTGTATGAGTTTTTCGTGTATATTTTGCAATTTCATGAGATTTCCAAAATGCCTTGGAAAATCAGGAGGCCGAAGAAACTGTTATTATATATAAGTTATAATGGTGTAATTGAATAATTTACATCTAGAATTAGCACGGGGCCTTTGAAAGTGCGGGGCCCATTGCGGTCGAATAGGTCGCTGTGGCCTAAGGCCGGCCCTGTATCTATCTATCTATCTATCTATCTATCTATCTATCTATCTATCTATCTATCTATCTATCTATCTATCTATCTATCTATCTATCTATCTATCTATCTATTATCTATCTATCTATCTATCTATCTATCTATCTATCTATCTGTCTATCTATTATATCTCTCTCTCTCTCTCTCTCTCTCTTTCTGACTTAAGTCAGAAGTCAGTTTAGCAGCATTTCTTTTTTAGAACAGTAAGGGAGAAGGTTATATTGGTCTTAGAGTTTTGGTTTTACTTTCTTAATAGTCTTTAATGAGCTCTTCTGAAATAACTTTGTTTATGACGACAAAGAATAAACTCTAATATTATTGTATTATTTTTCATGTGGACTTTTTGTTTTGTTTTTGTTTTTTACAAAGCTTATATCAATTCACTTTGTTTGTCTGGCCAAAGGTTTTTACACGACACCCAATCTCGGATCAAGCTGAAATTTTGCACACTATTTCTTTTACCTGACAACATAAGAATCAATATAAAAAACAAAACAAAAAACAACAACAACAATTAATTATCTATTGGTAATAAATTATTTTGTTTGGTATCTGAAACAAGGGAAAGAAATAGTACTTGACTGAAGTGGTGATATAAACTGAATAAGTCCCCTTTCCAAGGGAAATAAATAGTACAGTTTGTCTTTAAAGATCTGATTTGGCACCAGTATTTTGTTCGGGTCTCTTTATAAAGTATGCAGCTTCAAAGGACAGTCCACAAGGGCATGCTTTACTAGTTCCATTTAATATCTTCCAGAAAATGCGTTGTCTAAATCTGTTGCGCCTGTAAGGAGACAAAAAATCAAGCCTTGATACAATGTATTTGAAATGTTTTATATCAAGCCCTTTCTGTGTTAACTAATGACCACACAGCATTGGTCCCCACGACGAGCCACTGCTACATCTTTCCGTCATCCACCCATCAACCCATCATATCTAACGCCCTTCTGTCCAGTAAATAATAAAAAAATGACCTCTTCGTATCACAAGATCGACTGACCACACATTCATTTCTCACATTATCCTCCCAAGAAGCTCCCCCCCGCCTCTAGAAATCGCTTCCTCTCGCAAGCGAAGACAACCCACTATTTAAACATACCGCCTCCCAAAGACTCTGGTCAGGAAAGACAAAATGGCAAAAAAAAAAAGGAAGAAAATTCAGAAACTATAATTTCATGTCTGTCCAAATTTCTGTAGAAGCAGACTTGAGCTTGGGGATTATGAAGAGAAGGTCAACAAGACTTTTGGCCGGGAAGTTTGTCTTCCTGAGCAATTTCTGATGTCAAACAGAGCATTCTGTTTGCTCTGGAAAATTGTTTTTCTGTTGGAAGGAAAGATTTGTTCCCGTCATATCTCCTTCTTCTTTTTTTCCCCTCTTTTTTTCTTGACTGTGTCCAGCTGGACGGTTGAAGAGGGGGGGGGGAGCCTCAAAGTTTTTCGATGTCCGGATGTTGACAATATGGAGAAGACAATTACCAAGAGATAGTCGGGACGCGAGACTGGGCGCCTGGATCTTTTGGTGTGACGTCATAAGTCTTGAACAAGGCCGTAGCGCTTGTCTGATCTTTTGGTAATCTATTCACTAGACATACTCGTGCCTTATCTGACTTTGCACGTCCGATGTGGTGGGTACGACTGTTCCAGGCTTTAGGATTTATTAAAGTGTTTATAAAAAAAAAGAGAACAAGCAATAAAGAAGTTACCTGTACACGTTCTCAGTCCCATGAGTCAGTCAATGAATGGACAGGTGAGAGCTGCAATCAAGAAATGTATAACGGACATTAGACGACTGGATGAAAACTTGACTGGATGAAGATTGGACTGGATGAAGACTTGACTGGATAAATACTGGACTGGAAGAAGACTTGACTGGATGAAGACTGGATGAAGACTTGACAGGATGAAGACTTGACAGGATGAAGACTTGGTTGGATGAAGACTTGACAGGATGAAGACTTGACTGGATGAAGACTTGACTGGATGAAGATTGGAATGGATGAAGATTGGACTGGATGAAGACTTGACAGGATGAAGACTTGACAGGATGAAGATTGGACTGGATGAAGATTGGACTGGATGAAGACTTGACAGGATGAAGATTGGACTGGATGAAGACTTGACAGGATGAAGACTTGACAGGATGAAGACTTGGTTGGATGAAGACTTGACTGGAAGAAGACTTGACTGGAAGAAGACTTGACAGGATGAAGACTTGACAGGACGAAGATTTGACAGGGTGAAGACTTGACAGGATGAAGACTTGACTGGATGAAGACTTGACAGGATGAAGACTTGACTGGATGAAGTTTTGACAGGACAGAGTAATCAGGACAAAAAATTACGAGAAGCATATCCCGAAACTCAATGTTGTCGACAAATGCCGAAAATGTGGAAATGTGGGCGAGTCGATTGAACACATTATGGCAGGATTCCAGCCCTATCAGAATCAGCCTACCTAGGTCGCCATAACCAAGTTGCAAAGTTAATACACCAACACCTGGCTTTGACGTACAATTTGATCGGTAAGGACACTCCTCCTTATTATCAATACTCTCCACAAGAGGTTCTCGAGTCTACTGAACATTTGCTGTGCTGGGATAGGCCTATTCTGACTGACAAAACGATAGATTTCAATCGCCCGGATCTGCTGTTCATCGATAAAAAAGAAAAAACCGCTACCATTATCGACATCGCCGTACCACTGTCTCATAATTTAAGAAAAACTGAGATAGAAAAACAAAGAAAATATGGGAACCTAGGCTTGGAGATTAAGCGTCTATGGAAATTGTCCAAAATAACAATATACCCCATTGTTATATCAACCGAGGGGATAATAACAACTGACCTCACAGACACCTTCAAGGCCCTTAACATTCCTAGGAGCATCCTCGTTGCCTGTCAGAGGGCGGTACTGCTGCAGACCTGCCAAATCACCAGAAAATTCCTCAGTGGAAACTGTTAAAGGGACTACGATGAATTTTGTTTCTCTTTAGCGAAACTCGACCCTGGCAGCGCCAGAGAATGACTACTCGTTCATTTCTAACATAATAATAATAGTGGAATAATTTGGAAATCAAAGTAAAATATAATACTTTCAGAAGTAAAAATGTGAAAGGCATTTTATTGCGTAGGAATGTGAAAAATTTTCACAAGTTCACTTCACTTTTAGTGTAAAGGAGGGGCACTAACTCTCGCCAAATGAAAGGCATAGAAACAAGGGGGCAGCTTGGTCAAATCAACAAGAAAGACAATCGCGGCGGAAATCATTCACACCTTGAGGACGTAAAATTTTCTTTACTTTTGCATTTTCGAAAAAATGTCTTGGAGCTGGGGGGGGAGGGGGGGAATAAAGCGGTGGGTAGGAGGGTCGGCTGGCTGGCTCGCACGGCCCAGGGGCCAACTTGTTGACACGGGCCTCGCCAGCGTCAGTCGTGGCGCGCGTATCACGGGGCCAATATTGACCTGCAGAATACTTCATTTGCTCTCATATCAAACAAGAGCAAGCACAAGGGGACAGCATTGTTCTGGATGCACCCCAGTTATGCCCCCTTAGTCTTCCGGCCTGACGATCCAATGGTAAATTTGGATGCAAGTGTTGTGTTTTCTCTCCCAAAACTATCATTTTTCAACTAACTATCTCCTCACCTATTGTCTCCCTTTCCTGCTATTTTTTTTCCCTCGTCCAGTTTGGAAAGAATAAAAATTCCTCATCCCCCCCCCCCCCAAACTGTGACCAGCCACGCGATTATAGTCTTTAGTTTACTTTTTGTTTTTATTTCCTCCCTTGTTTTCCGGCCAAAAAAAAAAAAAAAAGCAGCAAAAAAAAAAAAAAATTGTCTCCCCCTGGCAATGCCTTTCTATCCCAAAACAGATGACCATATTTGGCATAGAAGGAGACAATTTGGTTTGAGTAATGGCCCACCGATGCAAGCTACTGGAGTTATTTGCCCTTTCATCTTTCCATACCGCGGATATTTGGATGTCTGAAATTGAGATGCTGCAATTGTAACGGAGGGAGCAGAGTCGAGCACTTCATTTTGTTGTTGGAAAGGTGGGGGGGGAGGGTGTGATTGAACAAGGATTGGAAAAAAAAAAGGGGGGGGGGCTTTATTTTTAGTAGCTTTACAGCAGAAACCGAAAATCCTAAAATACATTTTCCTTTTTCGACTGTAATAACATGTGGATAACGTCTAGGGCCAGAGCTAAAGGATACGAGGCCTTGGGTAATTAGAATAGCAGTTGGATGCCAGCAAAACATATTAAATACACACACACACACCGAGACCATTCGTTAGAGGCCTGAACACTGACCTGCAACGTCACAACATGGCTTGAGTCTGATTTTGAACTCCAAGATGAAAAGCCAACGTGTTTAGCCACTGTGCTATTCAAGTACTTATAAAAATAGAAAGTTTTATTATTAGTCTATTGTTAGTTTAAAAATGTTTGTTGGGGGTGCGCCTGTAAGTGATTATTGTTACGGGTCTTGAGCCGCTGAATTATTGCATTTTCTAGTTAAAACAAATAAATTAACAGCAAAGAATTGATTAATTAATTAACTATTTTTTTATGGATTCATGTGTTGTAATCGGCAATGAATAAGTGTGCAAGGTTTCATCTTACTTCGAGAATGGGAAATGGAAGAAAATAGGTGTGCAAGGTTTAGACCCAGACAGACGGAGTGACATCATATGCGCTCGGTAATTACTTTGTGCTTAGAGAAAGAGTTTAGAAATTTGATTCTGAGGTGCTGAAAATTGCAAAGTGATTATTAAATGCTATTAAATATACAAAAGTTATCAATACTTACTGATTTTGTGTACCAGACGAACCAAAAAAAAAAAAACAAAAAACTTTCTATGACAATATCTCATTGACATTTAATAATAAGACTAAAGTGTACTATTTCCTGTTTCTAGCCACTTTCGCTTTCTACTTGGTATTAAATTAGGATCACGTGACTCGTGATGAAATCAATTCGCATGTAGGTGAAAGGATATTGTGATGTATGGCAGAAATATAGGCCCGTGACCCTCTATATTGCTGGATGGAATCTCAGACAAACTAATAGATACAGGCAATCTCAGACAAACTAATAGATACAAAATAATATATATATATACAGGGCTTTTCTGTGACGTTACACACATTATTATTATTATTATTATTATTACTTTATTACTTTTCTTGTATTTTAACGTATATTATTAATTTTTAGTAGTTAAAAGTTAGGCAATCAACTACTGAGTACCGGCACCTAATTACTGAGTACCGGCACCTATTTTTATTTTTACAAAAAAGCACTGTATCTCTCTCTCTCTCTCTCTCTCTCTCTCTCTATATATATATATATATATATATATATATATATATATATATATGAAAATATTTATGTGTGTATATATGTATGTGTGTGTGGGGGGGGGCTTGTCTCCGAGTCCGAAGATTAATGAGGAATGGAGATACAGTCAGACTAACAGATACAGATTAGTAGATAAAGACAGACATACAGACAGACTAATAGTCACAGACCACCAAGTATTGCCCAGAATGCAACGTTAGATGCTTAGATTTTTCGTCTAAGCATACATTGTGGACGTAGCATAGGGTCATAGAAAGTTTCGTCTATTGAACTATTCTATATAAAATGAATCCATATGTTGTTTTGGTTTAGTTATGCAGTATTGCCTCCCCTTCTTCTAAAATAATTGCAAAAATATATAAAGAGATCAATGTTGTTTAGAAATAGCTTTATGAGGCATTGCATTTTTCAGCTCTTCGTCATTTCGATGTAGGCTAATTAAAACATCAAACTAGCTCCATGTAGCACGAATGCACATAATTCAAGAAAATAATTTTTGAAAAATACGTGTACAAAGAAGTCTGTATATAGAGAATACGAACAAAAATATTTTGTAGCTAAAAATATGCGTATATATATATATACTTATGCATACTATTATCATGGAATCACGACAGACGAACTAAAGAAATATGTGAGAGACCAAAACAAAATCCGCTGCCGAGGACAGACGTTGACAGCGATAAACTAAACCAGCCACCGCCGGACAATGGTTAAGTCAGAGCTGGATGTGGCGAACTATGTTTGTTGCAACTGGGTCTGCGTAGCAACGTGAAATACTGAACTCCTCATTAATCTTTGGACTCGAAAACAAGCCAGGTTGAAAATAAATTCTTCGGTTCTGAATGAGGCTCATCTTGGCTCTGGTTTCATCTTTATTATTCCTACCCTCCCTGTCTCCTCCCTGTTTTTACAGAATACCCCCCATTTTTTTCCCGTTGTTATTTTATTTGGACTTGGAAGTCTATAGCACACCTCAGTACGTGGCAAAGAAATGTTCCACTTATTTTACCTGCGCCACGCCCCAAATAAAAATGAACTCTTCAAAATAATAAAACAATGATCAATAAGAGGGAAAACTATGGAACTGAATGCACCTTAAAACAAACGTACAAGTTGAAATGTTCTACAGAAACGATTCAAGTCAGGCCCGAATCATGGAAAGTATTGAAAATGTAATTTGAATGCGCTGGACACTATTGATGTTGTGTCTACTGATTTATTGGATCTGGTGGCCCAAGTACGTTTCAGCAGGCTACGACTGCTATACGAAGGTGGGTACATGAAAATGGTTTAAATCCTGTGATGAGTCCGATAAAGCCAAGGGGAGTCTGGCAGCACATGCACCGCCCTAATCTAGACGATCCGTGGTGGTGGCTAATAAGTGGGAACAATAGATAAAAGCAAAGTTGTGATGGGATACTGTCACATAGCTGCAACTTTGCCCGCCTGCAGGATTTCCATGCCCTTTGCCGGCACTGTGGTGATCCAGAGGAGTCTGGTGCACGTCTCGCCAGAGAGTCAGCCGCAGCTCCAAGAGCTACTGAGAGACGTATCTGTGAGGTCATTAAAACTGTTGGGGAGCTATGAGGCACAACGCCACACATTTTTTCCTTACTAAGGCTGTACGGGAGGTTTATACTTCTGTCTTGTCACCAATCGAAGTTCATCTCAAATGCGTCTGCTATTGTAACACATGCATAACAATATATTTTAAAATATCAAAGTAGTTTATAAAGCACGCTCGGGGTCACCGAGTGACCAATACGAAATGAAAGCTATGAGTTCAAATCTTTTACACAGTTGCCGTTTACCTTTAGCTCAGTCACAGGCAATAAACTGTGAGTCGGGGCCGAAAAGATCCTTGTGACAGGTGAAGTAGATTAACTTCACTCTCCCCGTACAAACGGTTAACGAGAGTTTTGTGTGGTATACACAACGACAAATCTTTGTTTCCCTACACTCTGTTCCTTTACACCCTGTTTCCTTTGTTCCCCTAAACTCTCTTGCAATAACTCTGGTCCAATACACTCTGGTCCAATACACTCTGGTCCAATACACTCTTGTCCAATACACTCTGGTCCAATACACTCTGGTCCAATACACTCTGGTCCAATACACTCTGGTCCAATACACTCTGGTCCAATACACTCTTGTCCAATACACTCTGGTCCAATACACTCTGGTCCAATACACTCTTGTCCAATACACTCTGGTCCAATACACTCTGGTCCAATACACTCTGGTCCAATACACTCTTGTCCAATACACTCTGGTCCAATACACTCTGGTCCAATACACTCTGGTCCAATACACTCTGGTCCAATACACTCTGGTCCAATACACTCTGGTCCAATACACTCTGGTCCAATACACTCTGTGTGACAAGTCAAAAACTCGCTGTCAGAGTCACTCTAATTTATCACAGCATTAATTATTATTTTTCATTATTTATTTATTTTATTTTAATTATTTCTCCATCCTACCCCTAAATTATTCACCCGCCACACCTTTTCCTCTCTACCAGGCTAGACTTAGTCCACCACCTTGGAGAAAATTAGGCCAGTCCTTTCATTTATCTTCCCTTGACCGGGGCAAAGATACGCACAGTCTTTGATCTTATCGGCAGGATGTCTGGCAGTCGCAGTGGACACCACCTTGGTTTGAATGCAAGCTAATCCTTCTCCCCCCCCCTTCTCTCACGTCTCTCTTTGATCTAAGAGATTACCCTGGTCAACACACCGCGTGATACTCCAAGGTGCGGCTCTTGTCGGACTTCACCCACGTGTAAGATAATTCTTAGCCTAGGACATTTCCGGTGTCCGCCCACACTTTTCAGGCATATATATAAAGTAAACCAACTCAAATCACCCTCTCTTTCTCATTCGAGCTGAGCTATCGAGTCTGGACTATATCACTCATTCTTTCTCCTAGAGGAATACCTGGTGGTAAGCCGAACTTAATCACAAGTTCCATCTCAATTACTTTGTGCTATTTCCATTGGATATTATCATGTGTATTTTGCTTAGTTCCTTTATATTTAATTAGTGCATTGTGTATTTCTCACTGGCGTAAGTAGAAAACATAAACATGTCCTATGTATTTATTTGTATATTGCATTAATCTATTAATGCTACGTCGCTCAATTGATCATTGATGCAACCATGTATATCATTGTACTCCTTATTTTATTTCCTTTATCTCGGTTAATCGCCTTGATGATTTTACTATCGCACTAATACTGCGCTTAGAAAGGAGATATGAATTATCTCCCCTGTAATGAATTATCTCCCCTTTACTCATTTTACTCTAATGAGAGTTGCGACGCTTGAAGGGACATTCAAGCACGCTCCATTGTTCTCGACCCACGGTCATATGTAAACAAACCATCTGGATCGCTGACCACCGCCCAACTCACCCCCCCCCCTTTTCTTTCTCTATCCACCTGTGTTATTTATTTGAGATTATTATTTCTCCTTCTATGTACATTTTTATATTATTATTTCCCCTTTTATGTACATTTCTATATTGCTACTATCAGCCATCTATTATTCCAAACCCCATTTGTCATCTTCTCCCAATTATGCTCTAAAGCAATTTTACCAATCTGACGAATGCACCTCAGTGGAGAGCATCGATAAGATGCATGAGAGACATGTCCTAACTTGTCTTTGTTTATCCGCAGCCTCCCTCAGGTGTCTGCCTATTTATTTGCTGTTGCTGTTCAGTGTCTACACGACACTACTCAACTCTACTACTTGGCGCTATCGGCATTGCCCGCCTACTCGACAGCCCACCTGTCAAGCTATTAGGTGCGACGTCCCTATGGGCTCAGGTCTGTGTGAGACGTCATAGCTACGCCAACCCTCTGCAACTCACTGGACATATCCTGTCAACTACGCTGCCCACGGCAGATCCGCTCTGCCCGCAGTAACCTTGTGCCCACGGTAGCCGGCCACCCGCCCTACTGTGCCCACTACAGATAATAGATTTGGGGATTGAGACTCCACAAGAACTATATCGCCGGCGTCCCTCTATCCGCTAGAGCGCCACCTCCAGCTGCAGAACCTCAAGCTAGGACACAGCCAGCTGCGACATCAACAGGAATACCAGCTAAGTCAGAGGACAAAGTGACATACTCTCTTATTATGTGCAAGAGTGATGATTAAACATAAGATATACTAGAGATAGATGCAAACCCTCCCCCTTTTTATTATTATATGTATATTTTTGTAAATAAATATCCTTTATTTTAACTTTTGTATCTATCTTTCATTGCTTTGTCTCGTTGCGTGTCTGCTCCCGATTCATATGCTGATAAGTGGGGGTGTGATAGCATTTAAAAATAATCATCCCCTAGACATAAAACGTGCCAAACACACGTCACATTTCCCCACCTGTCACACTCTGGTCCAATACACTCTGGTCCAATACACTCTGGTCCAATACACTCTGGTCCAATACACTCTGGTCCAATACACTCTGGTCCAAAACACTCTGGTCCAATACACTCTGGTCCAATACACTCTGGTCCAATACACTCTAGTCCAATACACTCTGGTCCAATACACTCTGGTCCAATACACTCTGGTCCAATACACTCTGGTCCAAAACACTCTGGTCCAATACACTCTGGTCCAATACACTCTGGTCCAATACACTCTGGTCCAATACACTCTTGTCCAATACACTCTGGTCCAATACACTCTGGTCCAAAACACTCTGGTCCAATACACTCTGGTCCAATACACTCTGGTCCAATACACTCTGGTCCAATACACTCTGGTCCAATACACTCTGGTTCCCCTATACCAGTGTTCAAATACTTTTTCAGGCATCTCTTAACCAGGGCAGAGCAGTGGCGTAGCTTCGGTGGAAGGATGTAGGGGAAGAATTTGAAAATCCCCCCTTATTTAAAAAAGGAGAAATATCTGACCCAGGAAACTACAGACCAGTATCACTTACCAGCATCACATATAAAATCCTAGAACACATAATATATATCAGCATCATAAACCACTTGGACTAACATAATGTCCTTACTCCATACCAACATGGCTTTAGGAAATATAGATCATGTGAAACACAACCAATAAGACTAATTGATGATTTTTCAAAAGGTTTACATGACAGTGAACAAATAGATGCTATCTTACTAGATTTTTCCAAGGTTTTTGACAAAGTTCACCACCATAGTTTTCTTAAAAAATTAAAATATTTTGGAATTGATGGTCAATTGCATCAGTGGATTTAGGATTTTCTGATAGGGAGAGAACAAACTGTAATAATAAATGGCTCTAAATCAACACCGATAACAGTAAACTCAGGTGTGCCTCAAGGAACAGTCTTGGGTCCACTACTATTTTTAATTTACATAAATGATTTACCAAATTGCATTACTTCAGGAACAAAAGTCAGATTATTTGCAAACGATTGCATAATATATAGAACAATAAAAACAACACAAGACACAGAAATTTTACAAAGAGAATTAGATGAGTTACAGAAATGGGAATCAAATTGGAGCATGTCTTACATACGCCATACTATCTGTTTTATATTATAGATATCATTGCTACGCTCGTTGAGCAGCATGTTGTGAATGACCAGTGACGTAGATGTGGGTATTGAATGAAAGGGAGGCTAACATTTAGGGCCGGAAATATGGGCATGAAGAGAGTTTCCAATATTATGATTACATTTGTTATAAAAATATTAAAGTGTTTATAAAATAGAACCTGAAAGTGTCTGCCTATTTTGAAGAGTCTTGTGTCTTAATAAGTGGCGCCCAGTGAAAAAGGTAAGACCTACGTATTATGAGTACTAAACTCCTATCTACTGACAGTCAAGGTACTTCTAAGCACAAAAATACAGAAAAGAAAAATTGGTCAGGGATTCAAACGCTGGATCTAAAACTCATGGTCTGAAGCGCTCTATCGTACAACCACCCATCCACCACGCCCCATCCTCATCTCCAGGACACACGAAATCATCCCGCACTTTATCACTGTCACACTGTCACACATTCCCTGTACATCTCTTCGCTTTTCACTTTTATCTGAGTTTAATTCCTAAGCCTATCAGGTCGGGAGGAGAGAGAGAGAGAGAGAGAGAGAGAGCACCTTTAGCCACCCCCACCATCCTCTCTTTTAACGCTCATTTTATTTTCTCCTTCTAATAAAACAACTCTCTCTATCTTTCTCTCTTTCTCTCTCCTTTTCTCTCTTTCAAACCACCCCCACCCACCTATTAAAAAAAAAATTCTTTGGATATGGTGTTAGATGGGCGAAGAGAGACAGAGCCTTATTATTTGTTTTCGCACCTGCGTGCTGCCCCCTTTAACACCCTCCGCCCTGGCGCTACCCCACAACGCTTCTTATCGCCTCCCTTTCACTAAGAACCGAGTGTATCTCCACCCTCATTCAAGACTCGACGCCATTAAAATACTTCTTTGTACGATGCATGCAATCTAACAATATAAATAAAATCCCGGGACGGGATTTCACCGGGTACAATTCTATAAATCTATTTCCCGTCTTTCCTCTATATTTAGTACACAGTACACAGTACTAATTTATAGCGCTTCATGCCCGTACAAATGTCTCATGTTTAAATATATCATACGCGTGAGGAAGTGTCTATGTCCAGGGCACATTAAAGTGTGAGTCAACGCTGAAGGAATGCTCTAAGCACTCCAGGCATGTTGGAAAAAAAGATATATAGACTTTTTTGAAAGCTCATTACTTTTGACTATTGATTGAATTTTAAGTATTCAGGAGAAAATAAAACGAGTCTCGAATTCGATTTTTCAGTGAGGAGCGGGATTTTGAACCTCGAAATTTTTATTTCGCTACTGTGTCCAGCCAACTCGAGCATCTGATAAGTGCAGGTCGTTGTGTTGGACGCATGACATCCTTTCCACCCGTAGACGACAGGACTAGTTAGGTGTTACATTATCATTCCCATAGATAACAAGAATCAGATAGGGTTACACCCCTACAGTTCTCACAATATCCATGAGTTGAAGAGGTAACTCTATTTATGTATGACATATGTCACAAAACCCTAACAGAAGTGATGACCCTATTTGTGTGTGTCACTATATCCCTGTGCTGATGTGATGACCCTATTTGTGTATGTCACAGTGACGCCATTGCACGGAGACTGGAGACTTTTAATTCATAACAGACAAGTCAAAACCATCATTCTACAAGTTTGCCATTCTGAATTTGCCCGTAAACTAAAATTTGCCCAATCTCAAAAAAGTGGCACGCCATTTACCCAGTACACTTAGACAACAATTAGAACAATTGTTCGACACCCCACGCCCTCCCCCCCTTACCCCCACATCCACGCCACACCCGAAGTGAGCAAGGTTAAAAAACAAAAGTGATGTATCTCCACGGTCAGCCCGCCTACAGAGAACTCACTTTTGGAGCCCCCCCCCCCTTTCCCCTCCGTATCTGCGCCTAGCTGGGGGCCACTCACTTTTTACCTGAAGCAATGCTTTGTCATCGGAGATCAGACGCGAAGAACTCTTTGCTACAACCTAAATACATTTCAACATATTTATGTTTGCAAGTCAAAGTATCGGAGTGGGTCCAGGGGGATTGGTGGGAGTTGGGGATGGAACTTAAGGGATGCGCACTGTACTTTTTCTCCACTCAGTGCTTACCCCCCCCCCACCTCACACACACACTCTAACAATTAAAGCGGTCCACCTGTTTGACATGAACGGACGGAAAATGGCTCGCTTCTAGGATAACATCTCATATGTTGTAGAGATAGGGTCGACTGTAAACAGTTTCAGAAGCCTAATCGGTAGGAGATTATCAGCCAATGATATAGCCACCCGCGTTGGTGGTTCCACCAATCACATGGCATACACAGGTGAGAGAGCGTGCGCCTCGCTAAGATGTCGGCCAGCGGAAACAAGGGGAAAAAAAAAAAGATATGTACCTTCCACTTAGTTTGTGTTAGTGTTGGGGTACCGGGGGGGGGGGGGGGCGTCTCTTTCTCCTTGTCTATTGCTTTCTTTCTCTCTCTCTAGTTCTTTATCTATAGCCCCCCTCTCTTTTCTACTCTCTTACATTCTCTCTGATTTGACGTCTAGTTCTCTTTTTGTCTCTCTATCTTTCGTGCTTTAATTTTCTTTCTTTCTATCTTTCTTTCTTTCTGCATCTCTTTTTCTTTCTTTGTTCTTTCTTCCTCCCTTCTCTCTCTCTCTCTCTCTCTCTCTCGTTTGCTCTCTTTTTTGAGTCTCTTCTTTTAACCTCACTCTCCATCTTTCTCTACCAGTCTTGTCCTTTCTCAATCTTTCTCCTTCTCTCTCTCTCTGTTTCTCTCTGTCTCTCTCTCTGTCTCTCTGTCTCTCTCTGTCTCTGTCTCTGTCTCTCTGTCTCTCTCTGTCTCTCTCTCTGTCTCTCTCTCTCTCTGTCTCTCTCTCTGTCTCTCTCTCTGTCTCTCTCTGTCTCTATCTCTCTGTCTCTCTCTCTCTGTCTGTCTGTCTATCTCTCTCTCTCACCGTTTCTCTGTCTTTCTCTCTCTCTCTTTCTCGTAATTAACTACTATCTCCCACATGTATCTTTCTTATTTCCCAATTTCTTTATATCTTTTTCCTTGTTTCTCTCTATTTCCTCTAGTTCTACCTTCCTCTTATATCTTTTTCTCACATTATTTGCTCATCTCTTTTAATTCCTTCCATACCTTTAAGACTTTTTCTCTTTACTTCCACTAAATCATTCCCCGGATTTGTAGGGGAGATAACCCTGGAATTAAAGGGAAGCAACAAGAAGAAAACTCTCACAACTTTTACATTCAAAAGTGAAATTTAATTGTTAGCCATTAAAAATTGGGACAGCGGAAGTTGGATAAGGACTATGGGTATAGGATAAGCGGCAGCGATTGGTTATCTTTTTTTAGATAGATAGCGAGCGTGTCCAATAGTTGTGGGTCTGCTAATGATTGTAAATGTGTGTGGTTTAATGTCAGTTCGCGCGCGTGCAGTGATTATGACCCCCCACAAAGCTTTAATTAAAAAATAATAAGTCGTATGTGCCGATAAGCGAATGTTACACATGTATTCTGATACATGTTTCGGCGTTCCTTAAGAATTGAAGATGATAACATCCTAGCACAAACCTCCCGCAGTTAGACGGATGATGGCGGCGAGCAGCGTTAGAACCCGGGGCCATCAGGACTACAGTCCAGAAAGAATACCAAACTTTCTTATAATTTAAAAGAAAAAAAAAAGAAAATGTGCGAATGTTTTGGATTGACATGGAGACGCCATATCAGAAGACTCTCTGTCAGGAAAATACATATCACCATATCAGAAAATTCCATATTAGAGTATTCCACAGCAGGAGATGTGGATGGGAGCCTGGTCGTGCGGTATGCGCGTTGGACTGTCATTAGGACTTCTCAATAGTCCCGGGTTCATACCCTGCCCGCTGCCATCTCCCGTCGTCCTGACTCCATTTCAGAAGATTCCATATCAGGAAACTCCATATCAGACTATTCCGTATCATTAGACTTTATATCAGGAGACTCCATATCAGGAAACTTTATTTCAGAAGACTCCATACCAGGAAACTTTATTTCAGAAGACTCCATATCAGGAAACTTTATTTCAGAAGACTCCATATCAGGAAACTTTATTTCAGAAGACTTCATATCAGGAAACTTTATTTCAGAAGACTCCATATCAGGAAACTTTATTTCAGAAGATTCCATATCAGGAAACTCCATTTCAGAAGACTCCATATCAGAAGACTCCAGTTCAGAAGACTCCATTTCAGAAGATTCCATATCAGGAAACTCCATATCAGAAAACTCCATATCAGGAAACTCCATATCAGAAAACTCCATATCAGAAGACTCCATATCAGAAAACTCCATATCAGGAAAACCATATCAGGAATCTCCATATCAGGGAACTCCATATCAGGAAACTCCATATCAGAAAACTCCATATCAGGAAAACCATATCAGGAATCTCCATATCAGGGAACTCCATATCAGGAAACTCCATATCAGAAAACTCCATATCAGGAAACTCCATATCAGGAGACTCCATATCAGGAAACTCCATATCAGGAGACTCCATATCAGGAAACTCCATATCAGGAGACTCCATGTCAGAAAACTCCATATCAGAAGACTCCATATCAGACTATTCCGTATCATTAAACTCTATATCAGGAGACTCCATATCAGGAAACTCCATATCAGGAAACTCCATATCAGGAGACTCCATATCAGAAAACTCCATTTCAGAAGATTCCATATCAGGAAACTCTATGTCAGGAAACTCCATATCAGGAAACTCCATATCAGAAAACTTCATATCAGGAAACTCCATATCAGAAGACTCCATATCAGACTATTCCGTATCATTAGACTATATCAGGAGACTCCATATCAGAAAACTCCATTTCAGAAGATTCCATATCAGGAAACTCTATGTCAGGAAACTCCATATCAGGAAACTCCATATCAGAAAACTTCATATTAGGAAACTCCATATCAGAAGACTCCATATCAGACTATTCCGTATCATTAGACTATATCAGGAGACTCCATATCATGCTCGAATGAAAGTGGTTTGCATTCAACTATTAACGTTTCTCCAAATAAAAAAAAATATTGAATTTGAATCCTCATAGGCAGGTGAAATGTGTTTCCGACACTATGGGTGGGGAAAGTGAATACGGCTGGTCATTGTGCTGGCAACATGACATCTTTGTTAACAACAGGCCAGGTCTGCGCATTCACTTTACATTGCCTGCCCTGATGTAAGCTAGTGTCCAATGCGTGAATGTGTTTGTGTCTGTTTAATGCTTTTGACCTGACCTCACAAAATTACTGACTTCGATGACTTGGTAATTATTTCTTAATACTAACTACGAGTTGGAGACATTGAAGGGAAACAAGAATAAGGTAAAATGTTTTACATGTTTCGAATGTTCCTTCAAAGTTGAAGATAATTTACTTCCTAGTCCAAACCTCCGGCAGGACGACGGGGGATGGGAGCGGGCAGGGTCTGAACCCTGGACCATCGATAAATCTGAACGACAGTCCAGCGCGCAAACCGCACGACCAGGCAGCCATCCTGTAATAACGATACACTGGATAAGACTAATGAAAACTTCAACTGTCTACTTACGTAATTGGGATAATCGTGATGTCTCTAAGTACGTTGATATTTCACTAGCAGTCCATTTCCCCTGCTTCTAGCTTCAAGCCCAAACCATATTCTCTTTTTATGTAGCGGTACTCCTATTCTGCAACGTCATTCGCCTGTCTGGCTACGTCACTACTTTTTACTGTCACTAAATACAATGCACAATAATTATGTACAAATTAATATAATATCTAAGCTTAATTAGACCATTGCACTTTGGAACGTAATCTTTCTATTCAACGCTTTAGTTAAAAGCCTTCAATAAAGTACTCTCTAGACAAAGTATTCTTGGAATTTTCAAAATTTATCTTAAAATCATCCGGTGAATGTAATTGGAACCTCAAATGAAAGAAAATAAAAAGATTTACTTTGAATATAATCACAAGATGACTTTTTTTATTATTTCGGAGTTCTTTTTTTTTTTTTTTTTTTTTTCGTCAAGATTAACCCCACCACTGTAATTTCTGAAAAGGGCAATAATCCAAGTGGCCCTATTTTAAAAATAGCAGACGACCAACGCATTCCATTGGAAAACGCGCCCACTGTTAATGTTGGCGCATGAAAGTGAAAGGGGGAAGTTTAAAAAAAAAAATGGGGGAGGGGGGGGTGTCGAGAAGAACCAACAAATGTATGTTTAGATAGCTGTGACGTTTCTTTTTTTGTTGGCCCTTGTTAGCGCTTGACGTCTTATTTTTAGACTTCATGACAAAGTTGATATGCGAGTTGTCTTCCCTTCGCCCCCATCTGCCAACCCGCTTCCAGTTGATAACTCTGTCAGATAATTGTCCGAAATCATCTGACACAAAGCGATACTTTCTGGAACTGACACCGCGGGCGTGTCCGTCGGAGGGTAGCTGGATGGGAAGTGGAGCTGACCTTTATTTGACGTGCGTTGAGCTGCGATGGCGCCCTCGCCTGGGGGATCGTGAAATTCTCGAAACGTCCAGCATCCCCCCCCCCCCCGCTCTCTGTAAATTCTCCTCCCTCATGACAGACGTGGCAGTAAATGACTGGTCATGCCGGTGAAAGGTGCTCCTGTGTCGGAGGTAAGAGGGGAAGATCGTGGTAAGGCGGGAGGTGGGGGGGGGGGCTACTCGCTTGACCCCCCCCCTTTCCTCTTTCTGGTTGGTGTGTGTGAGCGCTCGAGTACTTAGCAGTTGATAAAACAACACGATACAGATTAGAGCAATTGACCACACTTGACTGGCCACGCAGGGTGTTCGGGGATTGAGGATGGAGGCTTTGCCATTTAGGGAGAGAGAGAAAGTTGGACGGGAAACGGGGGTCGGGTGGAGGTTGAAGCCTTGTCAGCGAGCGCTAATTACTGATTGACCTTGTTCCGTGAGCCAGTGACCCTGACAGTTAGCCAGTCGACTCTTCAGTGACACAGTGAGTGGATGAATTTATCATGTCAGTCAAACAGTCAGTAGTCCAAGTCAAATATTTTAATCCTCTAACAAAATATATCAGTAAAAAAAAATAATACGAAAAACAACAAGAACAAAAAACACAAGAAAATAAAAAACAACAACAAAGAAACTATTAATACAACTATTGATCAAGTACAATGTTATTTCATCTATTTAGAAGTAGAGCAGGATTTGATCAAAGTTTTTATATATTATTAGCAACTGACATAATAAAGACAGTAACACAGACTAAAAACGCAAAATACCTAGGTGTTTTAATAAAAGAAAAACTGTCATTGAATCGCCATATTGATGAAGCTATCAAAAAATCAAACAGAAAAGAAATTTCTATAAATCAAATAAGAACATAAAACTAAAATGTTATTTAATTAACCTTTGTTAGGCCAATAATAGAATATGCATCCTCTGTTTGGGACCCCTCAACTCAAGAAAACATTAAGAAACTGGAACAGACACAAAATAGAGCAGTGAGATTCATAACAAACGAATATTCACATTTGACTAGAGTAACACCTTTAGTAAAATCACTAAATTTAGAAAGCCTTCAGGACAGAAGACTCAAAAGTAAAGTAGCAATTATACATAAAACACTGAACCATAATCTTCAAATACGAAAACAAAATTTAATAAAATACTCAGAAAGACACAAAGATAGAGGCACATTCCTCGTCCC
This sequence comes from Biomphalaria glabrata, assembly GCF_947242115.1. Taxonomy (NCBI): domain Eukaryota; kingdom Metazoa; phylum Mollusca; class Gastropoda; family Planorbidae; genus Biomphalaria; species Biomphalaria glabrata. The sequence continues at coordinate 40,907,645 of NC_074717.1, read as the reverse complement.
ATATGCTAGGACAAACTTGTACAAATGCTCCTTTTTCCCTAGTGCTATTAGAGCATGGAATGGGTTGCCTGAGCTAGCCAGGAAAACCAGTGACTTGGCAGAATTTAAGTCATTGTTTAATATGCATGACTAAATGCATGACGCGTAGGACGTAATCATCTTCTTTTTTGAAGTAACGTCTGTATTATATAAGATAAGATAAGACAGAGAGGGAAAGAGAGGGGGAGGAGAAAAAGAGAGAGAAAAAGAGAGGAGGATGAAATAGTGTGTGTGTGTGTGTGTGTGTGTGTATAATGTGACTGAAATAAAAAAAAAAGAGAGAGAAAATAAGTGAGATATATAATGAAAGAACGAGAGAATGGGAGATAACGAGAAAGATTAAGAGAGAGAGAGAGAGTGAAAGAGAGTGGAAGAAAATGAGAGAGAGAAAGAAAGAAATGATCAGCAAAAGAAAAAGTACAGAAGCTAAACCAAATGTTCCTATAAATAAAAACTCGACCAATCTGATTTTCAAAACCAAAGTCTCTTGTCGGAGCTCGTCCTTCATGCACCTTCTAATGAAGCAAATCTTTTTTTCTGATTTCACAAAGGGATGCTGGAGGCTTAGTGACAAGCGAAGTGCCGAGGGAAGTGCCTAGGAGCGACACATTGTAAGACTAGGTGAAAGTGAAACTATCTGTCAGTAGAAGAGATAAGAGATATCTGGAGCATTTAGTAATATATATATATATATATAGTTCGTCCATCGTGGTTCGATGATGACCACTTTGTCATCCAGGGGGCTGAGGGCTTTGCACTGGGGTTTTATGCCTCCTCGTGTGGCTGGTGAGACCTATGTGAGCACGGAATGTTCGGCTGCACACTGGGCAGGTTATTCCAGCTGGAGCTAGTGGCATTGGCCTTGCTTTTCTTCTCTGGCGTTTTTCTTCTGCCAGCGTTGTCCTCTTTTCCTCAGCAACCTGTGCACCAGTTTTCACAGCGCGACGCCATGATGCTCTGTCATGTGCCTCTGTCTCCCAGGTGGCTATGTCTATGCTGAACGCCTTCAGAGAAGCTTTGAGGATGCCCCTGTAGCAGGGAAACTTATATAAAATAACAGGGTTTCCTCTGCCTCCCGATTTTTTAGGGCCTCCTGGAAATCTCCTGTAATAACAAAATATATCAAAAAGTTCTGGAAATCTCCTGAAATTATCAAAATATAAAAACTCATAAAAATCTCCTGAAAAATAGAAATATTGTTAATTTGGGGCATTTTGGGGAGCCAATCCTAAGCGCGATAGAAAAAAAAAGGCATTGTCAGCTTTCATTTAATAAAAATTTATTGTAAAGACAAATGTATATTCTAATACAAAATCCTTAATTTTGACATTATGCTTATCTCTACCCAGACTAGGCCTCGCGCATTCCATTTCGCATAGGGCCCCGCAATTGTCAGGGCCGGCCCTGCCCTGAAGCGTTTTCTTTGACCACCCTGCGAGCGCTTTCCTTCCCTTAGTTGGCCATACAAGAGTTGTTTAGGGATGCGACGGTCCATTCTGCAGACGTGTCCTGCCCATCGCAGCTGGGACTGCATCAGGATTGTGTGGATTTAGTAAGTAGGACGTAAATTGGGCATTTTCTTGAAACATCAAATATCCGCACCCTCCTCCCCCTCCTACCGCATGGATTTACCACTGTCGTATCTGTCATGGACCATTAACCGTTAAATATGTGACCATGGTATCCTCGGCATCTATATGTATCACCGTGATAATATGTCTTTGTATATTCCACAACAAAAGTATAGTTGGTGTTCTAGTTTTGAATTATACAGTGTATAGTCTGAAACCGACTTTGACAGCTGTGATTATATAACAATTACAGATACAAATCTTTGGTTTAAATTCATTATTAAAAAAAAAATTCTTTTGAACTATTTAATATTTCACCCATTCCCCTTCTGTTTTTATTTTACTATAAACTATGTTGTTTTTTTTTATTTTGAAGGGGAGAAAGGAGAAAATCATATTTGCGATGAGAGTAATTCTATGATATTTTTCAAGAGTTGTCTTTTCTTAAAAAATGGGAAGCTTTACGGCTGGCAGAGATTTTAGTTATAATCCTATACTCTTAAGCGAGCAATTCTTGTATGTATGTATGTATGTATATATATTTATATATATATAAATTTTATTTCAAAAACGGCTCTAACGATTTTCTTTAAAATTTCAAGGTATGTGCATATTAGTGAGAAAAAAATTCTCAACTCATTGGCCACATCGGGAAAACTCGAGGTCGACCGTTATATCGGTTTGAAAATGCCTCATTATCGAAAAATTAATTTTGGCTAGAATGTTTTATGAATGAAAATTTTCCATGACGTAAACGGGAAAAACGCTGCTTACGTCACTAGGCGTATCGCAGTACACTAAAATATTTCTTTGCAAACAAGAACGAGTTTTAAAGAACCATTAGACCTAATTAAACATTTGCACACCATCTTATTGGAGATTGATATATTATAGAACTATGAAAGAAAAGTAATGAAATTAAATGTGCCGATGTATGATTAGTTATTGTGCTTTAAGTGCTTAATAAATTGTTTACTCTTTAATTGCGTAGAGTGGTGTAGATACCTTTTACATTGTTGTTTATTTTGCTGGTGACCTCTAGCTGTCTCGTTCTGTGCTATCTTCTATGTCAGCTAAGGCAAGTTGGCGCCTAAACTGGTCTTTTAAGCGTTACGGTGTTACGTCGACCACTTTTTAGCTCACCAAAAAAGACTGCCTTTGGCATACGTTCGTCTGAGATTCGTCTCCCATACAGGATACTGCTCTGTCCTGCGTAACTGTCGGACTTAAAGAATTCCATCTATACAAAGGACGCGGATACACATTTGAGACCAAACTAAAATCTGCTGCCGATGACAGACGCAGACGCTAAAAGAAAATCTTAATCGATCACCGCGGACAATGGTTATGCTTGCCCTGTCTGTGGCAAAATATGTAGGTCACAGCTGCAATCCTCATTGATTTTCGGACTCGAAGACAAGCCTTATTATTATTTTGCTGGTGAGTTATTACCATGTGTTCATGCTTCGGTGTCTACTGTCCTGTACCAAAACAAAGGAAATGGTCATAACACAGCTTCTCTGCGCCTTACTTGCTCACACTAAACATGATATCCATCTAGCGGTCAACGAGTTTGCGTACGCTGCAGCCTCTTTTGATTTAATTATAAACCTCGGTAAAAAGCTTGGAGTTAGGGCGTGTTGACGGAAGGCCCAGGAGAGATCTGAATGGACAGATCTGTAAAAGCAGGCCATATCCCTCCACGGGCTGTAGCACCACTGGGATGGATGGATGGATGACAAAAGCCGGTATGAACTTCTTATAGTCCGACAGTCAGGCTGGGCAGGGTACGTATCCCGTATGGGGGACGAACATATTTTTCGGCGTAACAGAGGTGCCCCACGGAAACGTTTCTTTAGAAAACTAATGCAATGATTTAAGTCTATTAAGAAAAAATTTGCCATTTTACTTTGTCACAAAGTGCCTGTTTTACCCTATAACGTAGAGATTTGCGTCACTTGATGTTTCGTACTAAAGCCATAATGAATATATACTAATTCCATAATTAAATGTCTGAACGTTACCATCTGAGAAGTAACACTGCAAAGACTTTCTTCCAAGCCAATAATAGTAGGCCTACAATAGTTTTACGCAAAAGATGGATTGTAAAACTATAAGACGGATGTGAGATGTGGTTGGTCTAGACTATAAGAGGACTTAAGAGACTTTATATTTAATCGCCATGTGCAATTACATTTAGAACTAACAGAACACTAAAGCAACTCTTCAGATTAGTAGTCTTTATCTGATCGTTCATTTTCGTAATTACAACAATAGCCCAATAGTTTTACGCGAAAGAAGCAATGTAAAACGTTAAGACGTGAGCTGTGGTTTTCTATAGGCCTACTGTTGGGGGGACTTTCTATTCAAATCGCCATGTACAATTACATTGAGAACTGACAGAACGAAAAAGCAACTCTTTGGATTGAGTCTTTACCCGATCGTTCATTTTCGTAATTACAACAATATTCCCAAAATTACTTCGGGTATATATCCTTCCTTCACAAATTATTCATCCGAGCGAGGCTCGGTCACCTGATATTTAATTGTAAATTTTGACTGAACAGAAAAAAATCTCTCCCCCCCCCCCTTATTTTTTTGTAGTGGAGAATGACACATAAAAAACAACAACTGGCTAATGTTGTGTAACAACGAAATAACAAAGAAATATTGTTTCATGACTACAATTATGTAAGCAATGCAGGTCAAAGGTCAGGTCTCAATGCAATGACCCTGAGCACTACTTCTATTATACAACCTAATGTAAAAATAAAATTAAAATTTGTCAATATTTGTTTTTTTGTCCAGCCGAGTATTGAACTACTTCAGCACAGTCAGCTCCATGTACCAACCACGTTAGCCACTCAGCCAAAGATACGTGTGATTATTTATAGTACGTGCATTATATAGACATCTAGAACTAGATCTAGCTTCACCTAAACTTCTGATTTAGAACTCTAAGATCTAGTGTAGATTTAGATTAGATTTAAGTAGCACTATAAGCAAAGCTTAGATAATTTATAAATAAACTGAAAGCAATAATAAATTTTATTATAATGGTCAAGCTAGAGTATTCCTCGCGTGACCAACGAGCGAGTAATCATTTTTTCAGCAATATACATCAATTGTTAAAATTCTAAGAAGAGGCATTTTTGAAAAACGTGTCCAGGTTCTAGGTTCCACTCTCCAAACTCTACCCTCCATGATATTGTGACTTGAAAAAAAGTTTCGCTTTCAGAAGACCAAAAGTAGCTACTGCATTTAATTTTCGTCGATTTGCAATAACGTATTTAATTTTATTGTTGTTTGTTCTATGAGTCTTTGCGCGCGCGCGATGGGAAGACAACATACAAGAATGGACGGGCCTGCCATTGAAAGAGGCTCTCTCCAAGAAAAAGACAAGAGAGGAATGGAGAAAGACGATTGGAAAATCTTGTGTGGTGCCCCAAGGGTCTAACAGACTAAGGGCTAGGTGAAGGTGTTCTATGTGTCGAAACATAGTCGTTCTACAACTGTACCAGGCCAACAATTTCTTTTTTTTTTTACTAACTGTGACACTCAGACAGGTGGACAGACAGCGAACACAAATACAAAAGCGGAATTTCCTTCTTCGAAGCCGGCTAAAAATAGTTTTTACGTTATTCTTATTTTTTTTTTACTTTTATTATCATTTATTTCCTTTTTTTTTTGTTGTTATAAGTCGAAACTGTGACACTCAGACAGGTGGACAGACAGTGAACACAAATACAAAAGCCGAATTTCCTTCTTCGAAGCCCGCTAAAAATAGTTTTTACGTTATTCTTTTTTTTTTTTTACTTTTATTATCATTTATTTCCTTTTTTTTTTTTTTTGTTATAAGTCGAAACGGCCATAACTCTGATCAGAACACCACGGGTCATAAAAAGAGATATATTTAATGTCCTAAGCCAAAAAAAAAAAAAAGTAGTTCCAATGTTTCTAAATCGGAAACATAAAAATGGTTGGGCCCTGGTTAATTAGACTTAATGAGCTAGCCAAGTCCACTTCGACTTCCATAAGAGAGAGCAACTAGAAGGCCAGCTCGTGACATTGATCATAGTCCGTATTATAAATGGGAAAGTCAGGGGCTGATAACTAGGCATAGTGATGAGGAGAAAAAGATGATGTGGGGCGGGGGGGGGGGGAAAGGGGGGGTAGAGAAAAGAATCATATAACAGCAACAACGGGTCACAGAATCGAGACAAAACGCAGATCTTATGATTGCGTTTTATAGGCACTGTTAAAACTGGACGCCAGGGCTAATGAAGTCGAAGCCATCTTTGCTCTCTCTTGACCAGAACCTTTGGGGGTTGGTTTTTTATGAACAGCCATCATAAAGTCGGGGGTCGGGGGGGGGTGGAATAGAATTTAAAAGAAGAGAAAAAGGGAGGTAATCGCGGTTATTCTAGCCGAATTTTATCGCTGTGTAATAGCAACATCAGTTCGGCGGTTGGAGAGCACGATCGTGATATGTCGACTGTCAGCCATGGCTGAAGTAATTGCCGTCAAGATGACGTTATGTCATAGAATGTCAGATGACAGGCCGAGGTTAACACGCTCACTACGTGGGAGTAATAATGTGTGTGTCTAAGAGTGAGAGAGGAGTGAGGTTTGTGTGGGAAAGCAAGTTATGATAATAAGCCTCGAAGCCGACTGTTAACCATTTTATCTTTCTATCTTTCAGAATATAAAACTCCTGAAAACGACTCACACAATATTTGCATTGCATTGTCCATTCAGATGGTTTGGATGCTTCAGTGGTTGTTAAATTGTGGTTGAGTAGTTGAGTTGTCAGCTTTCTACTGTCGAAACGTACTGTGCGAGTTTGTATCCTGAAGACGTCGCACCTTGTAGTCTTACCTTGGTTTTCTCTCCGTCATGCTATTAATTGTAATGCAGCACTGGCTTAATTGATAATTGTTAAAATCTCTTAATTTTTTATACAGTATATCGATGTGATATTTACACCAGGGCGTGTCAATCAGCAAGAGTTAATATATTGATGACAAGTCTGAATATCAATAGAGTGGTGTAGTGGCTGTATGGTAAAGTGCTTGGCTTCCTACACGAGGGGTATCGGGTTCGAATCTCGTTGAAGACTAAGATTTTGAATTCCGGGATTTTTTGGGCGCCCCAGAGCCCATAAAACTCTAATGGGTACATGACATTCGTTGAGGAAAGTAAAGGCGGTTGATCGTTGTGATGGTCACATGACACTCTCGTTAACCATCGGCCATAGAAAGAGATGACTTTTCTTCCCCTGCCCTATGCATCACCTACTTGGTTTTGGAAAGTTGTCTTGTGATGATGTCATCCAGGCATTCACAATTCATTGATGACCGAATCTTTGAAAGTTTCTTTTTGACCTGTCCATTTTTGTTCTTTTCATTCGAGATTCCAATCTTATTCTAACCCAAAAAAGGTCAGTGAAGGTCACTAGGACAAAATCCCTCCTTCCAGTGAAAGGATCGAAAGGGGGGGGGGCTTTAGATGGCTACCTGATCGTGTACTAAACGCTTTGGATTGTTCCCACTATGGTTTTAAGTTTGAATCCTGCCAGATGTCATCCCCTGTCGTTCTGCAGGAGGTATAGGGTATGACGTAATAATCATCCCCTGTCGTCCTGCAGGAGGTATAGGCTATGACGTAATAATCATCCCCCTGTCGTCCTTCAGGATGTTTAGGCTATGACGTAATAATCATCATTTCTGAAGAAACGTACAAAACCTTTCATGCCGGACACTAAAAAGAACTGACCACATAGCTGGTTCGGACAAGGTTAACTGCTGCAGTTTGTTAAATGACCTGGGCTTAGTTTTGATTCTTTGCTTTATAAATAGACAGTTACAGAATAAAAAAAGTCGTTTGCATTAGTTACATTTTTTTTTTCAATAACTGTCCAAATTGGACGACCCCTTTTTATTCAGTACTGAAGAGATGACATTGCCAACAACACTTAAGACGCTAACATAAGTTTACGGTCCAAACTTGACGATCACTGGGTTGTCCATTGTCCTATGTTGTAGACCAGTGGTCCCCAAACTTTTTTGTCTCGTAGACCCCTTGCCATGTTTTCTGGTTTTCGGTAGACCCCCTGCTCAACTTGCACATTTTTGCAAATTCATTAACATTTTAAAACAAATTTCTAACTGTAGTGAGTTGAGGAGTGAAAAAGTAATTTAAAACTATACAACTTAGGATATTATGTTTAATATACGAATTTGTTGTTCTATGAAGTAGTCTTTCCAACATTAAATTATTAATTAATTAATATGCTTTAAGTATCATTGTAAAAAGTTTCGCATAGAGCAGTTTTTGTGTATTTCTTGATCTTTCACGCGTGGCTCAAATGTTGAATCTGCTGAACTGTTTTCATTCACAGGAGATGGGTCAAAGGCGAGTAACTGGAGCCTAAACCAGTAAACTTCAAGCAAGAAGGGCTCATTAGCCTTGGCTTGCTACCCACCTAGCAGAAGGAAAACTGAATTTAAACCTCTGCTGCCTTGCTACTATAGCCAAACATGGGAAAGGTCACGTGGGTCAACCCTAAGGAAATATAAGGAGACGGTGACCATTAGCGCCAAGTATTTCTGGGCCGTCCCCTCTTTCTCTTTCCTTGGGGTTTCCAGGTTAGTGCTTGCCTTGTTATGTTGGATGCAGGCTTGTGAAGGGTGTGAACTATCCATCTCCAGCGTCTCTGAAGGATATCTACTTCAGTGGGCTGCTGCTTTGTTCTTTGCCACAGTTCCTCATTCAAGATCTTGTCTGGCCAGCAGATCATAAGAATTTTCATCAGGCAGGTATTGATGAATAGCTGGATTTTTTTCATGGTGGTGAGGGTAGTTCTCCAGGTCTCCGCGATCTGGAAGCAGATGGGCAAGACGTGGCGACAGTTGGAGAGATTCGCCCAGAACCGAGATGCCTGGAGGAAGCTGGTTGGTGACCTATTCCCAGAAGGGACTACAGGCATAGATGAGATGAGATAGTGACCATTAGACAGTTTGTAAGACACAGTGCTACACCTTGTCAGACCTAACTGTATTTATGTATTTTGCAAAGATTTCTTAATTTTAAGAAATTTTAATTTTATAACTCATGCCACCGAAGCGACCTTGAACTGTATTGTTGCTTAAAGAAATTCTTTTAATAACAACAGATGTAGGTTTGTGCAAAACGGCTGGTAGAATCAATGTTTGACCTTTGCTGTTTTCCGTATTTTGCTATAAGAAAAGAAATCTTGTAAGACTCTTACAAACCATCATCTTCTCTATATGATGTCGAACTATGATTTTGCGGGTCTATTTTGAACTTTGAGTGTTCGAAAGTTTTTAAAATCTTTATTTTTGTCAGGGTAGCATTGTCTCAGATGATCTTCCAGCGAATCTGGTTCATATCGTCATAAAAAAGTCACTTAGGCTTGTTCGACAAGGAAGAAATGAATCCCTATTTTAAATAATTAATGCTGTACTGTCTACAGTTCTTTTTTTTTTCTTTGTTCTAAATATTAGTTACACATAGACAAAATTAAGCTATTTATATAAGTATTGAAATTGATTACAACAATTTTTCATTTGAATAGCAGGATAAATATTGAAAGGATTCATGAAGGTACAAATCATATATTAGTGTATGCAATAATTACATTAGTGGAATGTGAACATTAAATGTGCTTAAATAAAATCTATTATCGTAGACCCCCGTGGGCATCTCATGGACCCCCAATTTAGTTTTTTACTTTCATAGACCCCTGGGGGTCTACATAGACCACTTTGGGAATCACTGTAATGTAGACGAACGAAGTTATTGGGATTCTTTCGGAATGATCTTTTTTTGTTTCCTATGGAAGCTCAAAAATTTCAAGAAATATAAATGACAACAGAACAATGTTTAATGGTAAAGAAAGGGCAAAGAAAATACGACCTTACAAACATGTAAATATTGTTTTAAAAAGGGTGACACTCAGTAATACTAAATGGTAATCCAAACTTTCTTTCTTTATGCATATAAGTGTAGTTACAATATAAAACGTATAAAGTACAGTTAGTTACAGTATAAGACGTAGAGTGCAGTTTGCGATCTATAGAGCAGATGATGTTAAGGTTAACTGTTTCTATGGCCAACGGTTAACGATCAGGGTGTCACGTGGCCAGCACAACGACCAACCGACTTTACTTTCCCGATCTAAAGTCAGGTACTGATTAGAGATGGGTCGACTCAGGGTGCCCTAAAAAATCCCACAGAGATTCGAACCCAGGACCCCTAGTTCGGAAGCCAAGCTCTTAACCACTCAGCCACCGTGCACCCACAGTATAGACGTGCTCTTGCATTAACAATGCCAACCTTCGATTTCAGACCTGGGGTCAACTTATATTTCAAATAATTAGGTCAAGATGTGAAGGCAAAATAAATAAAATCTTCGAAAAAAAAAATGAAACGTGTTTTCTCGTTGGTTCCTTGAATAACGAAAACAAAATCGTGTCATCTTTCAATGTTCTGACCCTGAAAAGTCCGCGGGGCAAGTTCCGGAAGTGAGAAGATGTCTTCTGCGAGCACTTGACGATTGTCGCAGTTAATCTTTCCAACACCGACTGGTTCTATCGGGCGGGTTCTTCGAGTCACTTGTTCTCCCTCTCCACAGGGCGATTTCAATTATAGAAAATCATATTTCGTTACCCGTCAGGCGCCCTCGGGTTGATCTGTTGCCGCTCTCGACCAGAATCTCGTTGTTTGAGACGGGAACGAGACAAGACTCTCCCCCCTCGGCGCCCTCTCACACCAGAGATTTTTCTTTTATATCGGAATTTTTCAGATGTTTCAAATATGGTAGAATTATCCAAACGTGTTATTTAGGCTTTGGGCGCCGGGAGGTGGGGGGAGAGAATAAGGGAGTTCCAAGGGTTGATATTAAGGGGGTTGGCATGAGAGTGGTTGCGTGGTTGAACACGATCAAGAAAAATTTGGTCAGTGTTTGGTTTAAAAGAAAAAGATTTTGGACTGGAACAGAAAGACATTAAATCTATAGGGGTAAGCTCATGTGTCTTTAGCGATGTTGATGTATAGGGGACATGGGACTGTAATCCAGACAGCTTATACCCAACCTAACCCAATACACAAATAAATTAAACACAATTAAAATTTTGATATTCTAATCCCTTCTCCCCTTTTTAATTTTTTTTACTTCAGTGTAGAAATAAGGGGGAAAAAAAGGAAAATGGGACAAAAATATGTTCAAACTTTTTACCAGAAAGACAGACGGACAGACAGACAGACAGGCAGAGTTCATTCACTTAAAATCTACTTGTTCTTGCCCCTTGTTATTAGCATGTGTCTCTGACTCCCATTCATCACATGCTCGCCTCTTTTCACCTGGTACATGCAATAACATCTTACTCAACACAATACATATGTTGCATCAGATTTACTACAGTCATTTCTACAAACTCCATAACAAGTGAATCGCGTTTAGTTATAGAGCCCAAACTTGTTTGTTTTACATGTTTCGGATGTTCCTTCAGAGTTCAAGATAATTACTTCCTAGTCCCAACCTCCCGCAGGACGACGGGGGATGGGAGCGGGCAGGGTTTGGACCCTTGTTGATGTCTAAGAGCTGAGCCGAAGGCTCTTCGAGCTCTAAGTTTGAAAAAAAACCTGTTTGGACGCCAAACAGTAAAAAAAAAAAACAAACCTGTGTGAACACACAGTTCTGTTTGGGAGAGACCCTAGCCAATGCCTATGTAAGGCATTGCTGTTGACCGATGCGTTCAGCCCCCGACACGTGGACTAGAGACACGGCCGAAGGCCGAGAATGCACCGGGGACTTCTGCCATTTTCCTTCAATGTACCAAGCTAACTGTGCGGGATCCGCCATTTATGTAACGGTCCCTTTGAGGAACAGCGCATGGATTGGTGACGTGTTTGTGGGGACTTTATTACAACCCCGCCCGTGCAATGGGTGGACTCTCGTCTACCCGTGGGCATCCCCACGGGAGTCCTGTGTTGCTACCCATTTAGCCTAGCCAATTCCTCAAATGGCCGTTTCCACGCGGGCGCCACGATGAGGCAGGGCAACGTGCCCGCGGGGTTTGGACCCTGCAACATCGATAAATCTGAACGACAGTCCAGCGCACAAACCGCACGACCAGGTAGCCATCCAGGTCACGTTATAACAGCGAGGTAACCAGGTCACGTTATAATAGCGAGGTAACCAGGTCACGTTATAATAGCGAGGTAACCAGGTCACGTTATAATAGCGAGGTAACCAGGTCACGTTATAATGCTACTTTATCTATTAACTAGTTTGAGGCACGGAGGCTGATTGACAAAGTGCTTGGCTTCCGATCCGAAGTGTCCCGGGTTCGATTCTTGGTAAAGACTGGGATTTTTTATTTCGCGATCTTTTGGGAGACTCTAAGTCCACCTAGCGCTTATGGGTACCTGACATTAATTAGGGAAAGTAAAGGTGGTTTGTCGATGTGCTGGCTACATGACACCCTCATTAAACATGGTTCACAGAAACAGATTACCTTTACATCATCTGCTCCATAGATCATTAGGTCTGAAAGAGGAACTTTACTTTTTTTTTTTTTTATAAACTTCAATATTAAATTGACTATTATCGCGTAATTACAGCAATACGGCTGACTACGCCATATTGGCTCCAGACCTAGAAATAGTCTCTAGTCGAATTCACATTTATTTATTTGAAAATCGTAACGGCCAAACTAGAAATTTCCCCGTGTGGCCAACGAGCTAGTAATACTTTTTTTTTCAGCAATATACATCAACTGTTAAATTTAAAATCGTTAGAGCCAATTTGAGATCAGGTGTCCAGGTTCCAAGATCTAGGTTTCTACTGGTCCCATGAAGATCTGACTTGAATAGAGGTATTGAGAAAAAACTTTTTTTTTTTGTTTTCATGGTCCTTGTTCTGCCATAGACTATATATATAGTCTATGGTTCTGCTTACAGTAGCGAATTCTAGCGCCACATGGCTGCATGGCGTCATAATATATATTTTTCTATCGCAAACAGGGAATGACGTCACAGGATCAACCATTTGCCGTATTATGGAACGAGGTAATGAGAAATAACTTTTCTATATTTTTATATATATCCATAGGCGTAGTAAAATGGGGGGGGGGGCAAGGGGGAGCACGATGCACCGGGCGCAGCCCATATTTCTATGTGATGTTCATTTAAAATTGGGGGGGGGGGGGCGCTGGCAATGTACCTTTCCCCGGGCGCAAGTTTTGCTCACTACTCCTCTGTATATATCTATCTTTATAATTTTTTTTGACATTATGTTATATGAAAAGTATAAAGAAGTCTATAATAGTTAGATTAAACTGACATCGTTTCCAATTTTGATTCTCAAATGGTAGCTCTAGCTTGTTCAAGCATTCCTCATAAAGTCTATAAAATAATTGAAAAGATCACGTAGGCCTGGCCCTAGACTTGATCATTATTTCAAGCAGTCCAAGCACCGAATGTTTCTCTCCAAACTTGCGTTGCTAATGAAAGATTTGATTAAAATAACAAAATAATACAGTGTATTTACCGAGAAATTACAGATTCACCCAAAGTCAAATAACAGCGGAATGACAAATATAAAGACTGACGATTTCTAGACTTCAGTCAACACGGCGCCCTCTGCAGCAATGTTTATTCTTTTCTCTCTCTCCCTCTCTCTCTCCTCTTCTCTCTCTCTCTCTCTCTCTCTCTCTCTCCACTTCATTTCTCCCTCCGCCCCCAACAACTCGTTATTTACCCACTCCCTGCTCCACGAGGTCGCCCACCGCAATACTCCCATAATCAGGCCTCGATGATGATAATATTGGAACCCCCCGGTACATCGCGTGCTGATCCGCCCATGACGAGTGCTGCCAGGGATGATAATGGCGGCTACGGGAGTTGGGAGCAGGGGGAGGAATGGCGGAGGAAATATTACGGGGCGGAACACGGAGGCTGATCACCGAAAGATTGCCCCTCATCCATGAGTCGAAATGATGGATAACTGAGCGAGGTATTTACATTCAGTTTCGGGTTTGTCCACAGCGGTCAGACCTTGTCCACAGACTGGCTAGCATGGGAGGATTAATAAAGTTCCCCCCTATCATCAACTGTTATTGACCATCTCGAAATACAATTTCACATTCACTGTCATTTTTTTTAATACAAGGATTCTGCCCCCCCCCCCTCCTCGAAACGTTTCCGGGGAAGAAAAATTGAATAACAAGGCATTTAATATCTACCCAATCTCAGCATGCCACGAACATCATAATTAGACAATTGTCGAGTTTAATTTGAGGGGTACTAACCTTAGCATCTAGGCTTTACAAAGCTTATCTCAAGATATTCCGTCTGTCTTGTACCCATTTTGTACACATTATTTCTCCCACTTCAACTTCTAGAATCAAGTTCAAACATTGCGCAGTCATTCATTGTCCCTAAAAACACATGAATAAAAAAAATGCCAAATAGTTAATGAAATAGGACTAATTAATTGTTATATCAAAAAGGGAAATATACCTTACACTAATGAGATATATGGATATAAATGTCAAGTTCTTCCCCTTTTATAATCTTTTTTTTTTAAGCATTTTTTAAAAATATTTTGCTAGTTATTTATTGTTGCCAGGGTATTAGTTTATTGAATTGGTGCCCAAACTATTAACCGTGGGCCTTATCCAGCCGTGACTTGGTTCTATCCGACCCAGTCAAAAAGACTGCTCAGAATGCACGATAAAGTGGTGAAAGCTCATTGAAGACGACAAATGTTACGATGAGATTGTGTTGAGAATACAATGTGTTTATAGTGTTAGAATTTGTATATATTTACTCTCTACTTAACTAACTAAGGATTTTCAAACAATATCTTGATGCCGGAGAATCCACTTCAAAGTATAAACTCAAATTGAAATCATCTTCAAATAAATACCAAGCTTTTATTCTTTAACTTGGAATCACGTTTATAATATACACACTACAGAAATGTACAATACATTCAATTTAAATTCATTCACTCTAGTCGCAGATCTCTCGAAACTGAGTATGCAAGTCTTGTAAATACTTCCTCTAGCCCCCGTCTAGCAAAGTCAAAACTATTTTTAAAGCTTGTGGAAAAACCGTCGTCGTTGCAAATAAACTTGTCAACAACATACAACCATGACCTTGCGCTACATATATATAGATCTAAAAATAAACTTAGTGCAACCACTGCTTTACGTTACGTGACAGTCAGGACCGCAATGGGGGAGGATACTCGAACTCAAGACCATAATAAAAACCAAAACTCGGATGTATTATGCAGGTACGACTTTTTTCATCCTTTGTCGAGGCGCGTCTAGAACTAAATTCAAAAACTTTCAAGAAGAGATTTACAAGTGTGATTCTAGTCTTTCTTACACCAGAACCTTCAAATTTCTTCCGCGTGACATACCATCATTCTGACCACGTCTTTTGCATGGAGAAAACAGGCCCACTACAAGATGTCTTGCTAAATTCGAGGATGATCTTAGGGCGCTCAAGCTGATCTAACAAATACGGACTACTTCCTCAAATGTCTCTCACAGTTCAGTACCGGCCCGGCCCACATTGATTTGCTTTTTATTTGCCCAGAGCTCTTCTTAAGACGAGAAACAGTTTTGTGATGTAGACGCCAGAAGAATGAATTTTTGAAACTCAGAATGCAGAAAACTCGGTGAGCCCAACATGAAAAACATTTCTGCTTGACTCATCACATATTTCAGAATTCACCTCTTCGTAGTTGTATTGGAGGTTGATTTAAGCAAAAGTCGATACACTGGCAATTCCATAACACCTTTAATGTAACATCGCAACTTCGCTACTCCCCCCCCCCTACTCCGCACACACACACGCACGCACATCAGATCAACCATCTGTCTAAGTCTGCGCCTGGTGTAATCTAATCAAATATACAGCCCGACCTCCCACTAAGGTATGAAATATACATAGACTCATCCTGGCATGGACAACTGTAGACATTTTACTTGAGGATATATGGTTATGTTTGCATGAGTGCGCGCGTGTGTTTCAGTGTGTGTCTGTGTGTGTGTGTGTGAGGTGATGACGTATGAGATGTATTAATGTTGTGACGTAGGTCTGCTGGTCAGTGTGTCACAGAACGTAAGACTGGTGTAGGTCTGCTGGTCAGTGTGTCACAGAACGTAAGACTGGTGTAGGTCTGCTGGTCAGTGTGTCACAGAACGTAAGACTGACGTAGGTTTGCTGGTCAGTGTGTCACAGAATGAAAGACTCACTATTTGTGTCATTTCTCAGTCCTAGAGAAAGTACAGGTTTTGATCATGTACATCTTTCCAAAGTCAATTCTTTTAATTAGGTGAAGCAATGTTAGATCCATGTTTTTAGTTCATTTGGTGAAGCAATGTTAGATCCATGTTTTTAGTTCATTTGGTGAAGCAATGTTAGATCCATGTTTTTAGTTCATTTGGTGAAGCAATGTTAGATCCATGTTTTTAGTTCATTAGGTGAAGCAATGTTAGATCCATGTTTTTAGTTCATTTCCTACCTATCAAAACTAACATCTCATTTAGTTTTCTCAGTATATAAAGGTCAGTGTTGAAGTGTGTACAAAACCCATACCGTTTTGACCTTAATATTTTTTTCAGTAGAAGAAAACCATTATCTAGTTCATAACCTTTCAATTTAAAGCCATTATTAGGACCATTCTTCTTACAAGAAGAATACATTATTAATTCTCTTTTCTTATTAGAAAAAAAAAGCCATTATTAGTTCCCTTTTTGTTATTAGAAAAAGCCATTATTAGTTCCATTTTCTTATTAGAAAAAGCCATTATGAGTTTCATTTTCTCACTAATGCCATTCTCGTTCATTTCCCCACTATTGAAACTAACGCTCTATTTAGTTTTCTGAGTATTTAAAAGTCTGAGTGTTGAAGTGTGTACAGCATCCATATACTGTTTTGCATGTTTTCAATAATGTCTATTCGTATCTTTAGCTCTGTCATTCTTCTTTCTAAGCTCTTTACACTCGTGGAACATTTCGTTTTTTGGTTTTCTATTTCTATTTTTATTATATCTATTTTGGGATACTATTTTTTTTAATGCTCTTGTAACAAAGCTAATATCAACTCACTCTGTTTATCTGGTAACAAGGTTTGTACCTTTCTGCACAATTTTTTCTTTCATCTGCCAGACACAAGAATCAATAAACTATTGGTAATTAATTATTTTGTTTGGTATCGCGAAAAAGGGAAAGAAATTTTGCTTGACTGATATGGTGGTATAAGCTGAATTAGTCCCCTTTATTAGATACATAGATAGATGAATAGATAGATAGTTTGTAAAATGTCTTACATATTTCGGATGTTCCTTCAGAGTTGAAGATAGTTTACTTCCTAGTCCAAACCTCCCGAAGGACGACGGGGGATGGGAGCGGGCAGGATTTGAACCCTCGACCATCGATAAATCCGAACGATAGTCCAGCGCGCAAACCTCACGACCAGGCAGATAGATAGATAGATAGATAGATAGATAGATAGATAGATAGATAGATAGATAGATAGATAGATAGGTGGTTGGATGCGTGGTCGAGAGGCTAAGTACGCTTGAACTTGGCTTGGCTACCTATAAGGAACTCGAGGTTCGACACCCGACTCAAGCAGAGCTGTGTTTACTGAGCGCCTAAAGGCAGCACTCTCAGATACCTCCTTTCCCCGCCGGCCCAGAAACGAGATTGGACAATATCGCTCTTATTTTATAATAATTTAATTTCATTTCATTTAATTTAGATAGATAGATCAAGACTGCTAATATTATATACAATATACACGCATGTCTTTTATGCGCCCATCTTGTATGTTTCACGCCTGTACGCCACTGAACTGAACATTTCCAAAATGAACATTTCGTGTCGTGAGAGGCTCGCTGATCACGTGACAAAGTCTTTGGTCATATTTTTTTGCAGTGACTGGCCAGGGGGGAATATTTGATGAGCTCGCATGATTGCCTGATTGTATTGTCAGTCCTACTGTCAAAATTAAGGGATGCCAGGTTTTTTTTTTATGTTGATGAGTTAGGTGGAAAGTAGGAAATAAAGTGAATAGATCGGGAGGAGGGGGGAACAGTGCATACGGGGGGGGGGGGAGGAGGGTAAGATACACATACACACTTGTGCACACACGCACACGACGTAAAACGTATCACGTGATGTCTATTGACGTTGTTGAGATGTTGGTATGACGGAAAGAATTATGATATTCGGGAAGATTGTGATGACATTTAAATAGAAGGAAGAATGACAGTGGAAAGAGTTATATCCGTTCACTAAAATTGTCGGGGTGGGGGGGGGGAGCTTTGGTGTGGGAGCGAGGCCATTCGTTAAAGAAGGCCTGAACACTGACCTGCAACGTCACAACCTGTGGGCAGTTTAGACCAATAGCTCGTTGCCACGTCGTACAGACCGGTATTGCCACTTAAAATTTTACAAGTTTCGGTTCTTGAAAGTATGGCAATGTGTACATATTTGGTTTATTATGCACACGGGTCTTTGGCAGGGGTTCTCAGCCTGTAACTAGCGACCCCCTTGGGGTCAACAAACTTTCTTAACTAGACGTTTGAAGATCAATTTCTGGCACTTGATTTATAAGATTATGTATATCTATACACTTCATCGTAAATTGATTTTGAAAACAAAGTGACATTTATAAAAAGCTACTTACTTGCTCAAACATGACGGTTTGAATAATTTCATCTGACAGTCACATATCATACACCCTAAACGCACTCTCTCGCCACTGAAAACACTGACAGATTCGCTTTAAGTCAATCTCACACACCCACAAACGCTCGCACGTCCTTAGACTAGTGTCTTATGGGATACCCCACTTCTGTTAACACGTCCATATTTAGCGCAAGGTGCTGTGACGTATCGATAGGGCTACTCAGTCACCGACAAGATCAAAGGCTTTCAAGGATCAAGGAAAAAAAAAACCCAACAAAATATGTCTGTAGCACTGCTCAGAACATCCCGCCCCAGACTACATCTGACCTTTTCGTGCCTGTATCGTTGTCATAAAGTCTGTTCTCACCGTGAGGCACTCTCATGCGGTCCGCGGTAAAAAAAAAAAAACAAGAAGTTTTGGGGGGCGGCTATAAGAACAACAGAAACGAAGAGGTCACCACTCCGCGCGCACGATATGACAGTGTTTCCTGGGGTTTTGTCAACTGTTGGCAATATGGCAGCCATGCCATCGGAATCAAAAAGAATGATGAAAGTTGGGTGTTGAGACTACATCCATACGTCAACGCGGCCGCAACTTTTACCCAAAGCTGCACATGACTGGTAGGGCTTAAAATATCTGGTCTTAGAAAAGGTCTTGTCGATACAGTACAGTACAATGTTAAACATAGCAGAGAAATTATTAAATAGCTTTATTTTAAGTAATACATATAACAGCGCTAAACAAAACTATCGGTAAAATTTGTTCTAATCGTACAGATTTATTGCTGTTAGTCTAGATCCATTACAAATTTATTTGCATGACTGATCCAAAATAATTGACTAGATGCATGACGGGTAGGACGTAATCATCTTCTTTTTTGATGTAACGTCCGTATTTTATAAGAAGATAATTGATACAATTACACTAAATATAAGCTTTGTTTTTGTTTTTTTTCCAAACAAGTACTTTTTATGTATTTCTTGATTTGACCTTTTAGCACAACTTAATATGATTTGAACTTTCTGCTAAGAACAAATGCAGATTAAAATAATAGTAAAAAAAATTTTTTTGGGATTTTATTGAAAAAATATTTTTTTCACAGATTTTAAAAAAAATAATTTACAACTTTTTGTTGCTACCTGTTATTTCACATGAATATTTTTTGTGTGTTTTGTTACGTAATAAATCTTCATATCCTCCTCCCCACATGTAACAAAAAGTAACACATTTTTATACCCTCTTTCTCCCCTTAAGTGTTACGTCATATACGAACGTCCCCACGTGACTTGGGAGAGAAAAATACGCTTCTTCCATTCTCCAAATACACACCACGCAGAGTGACTCGGACTACTAACTAGATCTACATATAGATCTATCGCATCTACTGGAGTGACAAAAGTACATACCACTTCGCCAGAGTTTAGTACTTCTCAAAAGTAAATTCAAGGACCAGACAGCAGGTTTCAACTGACTAAAATCTACTTTTAATGAAAAGCACTAAAAACTCGCAATAATTATCTAATTTATTAAGGAAATAGTAAGGTGTCTGTCATAATGTATGCTGTTTATGGAAAGATAGAAAAACAGTTTGACCAGCAAAGATGTGGCTGTGGACATTTTGGGTAAATTTCCATTTATAAAAGTTGTTTTTTTTAAACAGACTTTACTGTGTCATAAAAGCTTAACACATTTATCGTAATAATTAAACAGTATTTACCCAGATACTATGCTTGTGGTGTGCTAATATATTAATCAGCATGCATATAATCTAGTAAAACTAGTGACATAAGTGTCTCTTATTTGGTAACTTTCTACACTCTTTGGATCATAATTCAAACAAATTAAGGTTGGGCCTGTACGCAGTTCGATTTTAGATTACATATAGTCTGTGGCATTTTACATCTCGAGAGAAAATCCTTTCCCTTTGCAACTTGTGTGACTAAAACTCCTTGATACACAAAGCACCTGCCACACACACACACACACACACATCATAATATTTGTGATATAACAATAACTATACAACAAACTTATATCTTAAATCTAATGAACCAAAATAATCATGTTCTGTGCACGAAAACTACGCAGAAACACAAACGCATATACAAAACTTACACATGTATCATTCTTTTTATAAATATTGAACATATAAAATGTGACAGTGGCGTTTCACACCAAAACGCCATGCGATAAAAAGGATGCTTCAAAACGGCTGCGCCAAAACGGCTGCGCTAAAAATGTCCTGCTCCGGATTCAACAATAACTATTTAGCATTAAGTATTCTGAAATGCAAGGCACGGTACTAGAGAGAAAACAAAATTGAATGTAATGATGTAGATCTAAACGTACAATGTTGCTGAGCCCTACGATGTCCTGCAATGTCCTGCATATGTCCTGGGTTCTAAGAAAAGAAAGAGAAAACGACGAACGTCATATTGTAGTAATATCTTTATCTTCTTGATATACTTATATCCATATATGTGTGTGTGAGAGAGAGAGAGGCAGAAAGACAGACAGACAGACAGAAACAGAGAGAAAGAGAGAGAGAGAGAAAAGTTGTTTTGCTTATATATACTCTATAATTTTCATCCACTTTCTCTCACTTATTCATTCTCTGAAATTCCTCCTTCCCCCCACCCCTCCACAAAGCTGGACACTAGACTGACCTTCGTTCTCATTGTCCAGGCCAGATTAGAAAAGGTAATCTCTAAAAGAAGATTGGTCAATTGTAAAGAGTTGGTCAGAATGAAATTAAATCGCTCCCATCCCCCTCCCCTCTTCTTTTATTTTCTCCCCCCCCCTCCCCCCAATTCTAATCTTTTTGATTTCTTCTCTCTGGAAAACTTTCTCAATTCTAAAAATCCCATGACCGCACCCTGCTGGTGCTGGACATTCTGTGGTCACTCAGTGGTCAGTGTTGAGATGTGGCCGGGAGATTCTGTGACAGTTGGCGGAGACTTGAAGATTCCTTCAGCGTTGATAAAGTCACGTTGGGTCGACACCGTCGTGACTATATCGCCATCGTCCAGTGGACTCGAGCCTGTCCACTTTTGACCTCCATCGGACGTCACAGAGAATTAACATGCCAGGCTTCCAACACGTTCGATGGACAGCGGTCAGTATATCTGGACGTTTGCTGGACGTTAGACAGCTTAGCTAGGAAATACAGCCTTAAACCTTTTATCAAAGTCTAGAATCTAGAAGACTAACATTCTATTCCGATGTCCATAACGGACGTTTTCTTTTAAAGATTATATTAAAAAAATGTTAATTTGTTAAACCTCTTCTGTGACTATTGAAAATACAACTAATAGACTCACCAAAGCATATTAATGTTGGAACACGAAAGGCACCATAGTATGTCTTTTGCACAGAAGAAGAGGCAGACAGAGAAAGCGATGTGAGGACAACATATAAGAATGGAGGGGCCTGCCATTGAAAGATGCTCTAACTAGATCAAAAGACAGAGAGGAATGGAGAAAGACGGTCGAAGAATCTTGCATGGTGCCCCAACAGACTAAGGGAAAGGTAAAGGTAAAAGATGCTCTTGTGTGCGTTTTACAAAGTTTATATCAACTGTTAGTGTTTCCCAAACTGTATTCCACGGGACCCCAGTGTTCTGCGAGACCTGAATGGGTGTTCAACGAACTACTGGAATAATTAACTAGTAGGCCACCACTTACATTAACCGCTCTTTAAAAAATGAGCAAAGTTTTCAACTAAATACTCAGAATGTGCGAAGTGTTCAGCTAAATCCCTAGAATGTGCAAAGTGTTCCGCTAAATCCTCAGAATGTGCAAAGTGTTCCGCTAAATCCTCAGAATGTGCGAAGTGTTCCGCTAAATCCCTAGAATGTGCAAAGTGTTCCGCTAAATCCTCAGAATGTGCGAAGTGTTCCTTTACGAAAACGTTTGGGAACCACTGGTCTAAGGGATAAAGTGAAGGCTAATTTATAGTATCCTTAATCGTTATATATGTAGATATAGTGCTGTCAATGAATTCGTCCATCATTTTTCTTGACTGATTGCTGGTTCACCTTCACCTGTCCCTTAGCCTGTTGAACCACTGGGGCACCACACAAGATCTGTTGACCGTCTTTCTCCATTCCCCCTTGTCTTTTGCCTTGAATAAAATTTCATTCAATAACAAAATACAGTACTATATAAAAAGAAGAGAAAGCGATAGCTAGAAATGTGTGCGAATTTGAAAGTCAACATAAGGTACTGTATAAAATAAAGTAAAAAATTGAAAAGATTGTGATTTAGAGAACCTCTTAGATTTCCTACTTACTGATATATATTTCTTGTTTCATGGAGAAGTTTAAAGAATCAATTGATGAAACAGTAAAAATGGAGCTCGCCTCAGAAAATTCTTCAGTGGACGCTGATAAAGGGAGACTACAGTGAATTTTGTTTCTCTTTAACGAGACTCGACCCTGACAGTGCCAGAGAATGAATACTCGTTCGGTTCTAACATGATAATAATAAAATAACAATATATCCTGTTGGTACATCAACTGAAGGGATAATGACAACTGACCTCAAAGATGCCTTCAAGGCTCTTAACATTCCTAAGAAGATTCTCATTGCCTGTCAGAAGGCTGTACTGCTGCAGACCTGCCACGTCACCAGAAAATTCCTCAGGGGAAACAGTTAAAGGGACTATAATGAATTTTGTTTCTCTATAGCGAAACTCGACCCTGGCAGTGCCAGAGAATGAATACTCGTTCTTTTCTAACATAATAATAATAATTATAATCTTTAAAATTTGTTTTTCAATTGTGCTTTACAAAATACATTATCAGAGCAAACAAATTTGTACCATAGCATACAAAATATGCAATCATACTTCAGTTTCTCTTTAACATTACATGTAAAATTTGCATCAGAAAGTTACTTTTAGTTCAACCATCGGATTACAAAAGATTTCGTGTGTCTATATGTTTTCGTGTCTTATATCTCCTTTGTGATGGTCAAATGTTATAATCATATTGGTTTTAAGATAAATAGCGCAACAGTACTGTATTATGTACACACACACACACACACACACACACACACACAAAACGCTAGCAATTTATAGTTTTCTGACATAGATGTAAAGTTCCATATGCGGTTAGTATGAACGTATTTTTACTTCACGAGTTGCTATGTCTATACAAAAGCTGAATTTATATTTATTTATAAGATAAACGAGCCTATTTTTTGCTTATTCTAAAAGTATTTTTTTTATGGAGAATAATACCTAGATTCTGGGTATTTCTTCCAAATGCTTGAGTGGTAGTGCTGTCTCTAACCTATTTCTATCATGTTTCACCGTAGATTGACAACTGCGTGACTTGACTTGACCTAGCCGACTCAAACCAAACAAACTACCAGCTACTGGCCAGTGGTCATCTTGACAGTGGACATCTCTTCTCCTGCTACCGGCCTGAGCACCCCATCCCACCCTAACCCAAAGTATGTATGCGTGTTCTTATAACGACACATACACTAATTTTCTTTTTTTTTTCCCCCTATCGACGCAGGCAGTTTCAGTATTCCATCGCGGCCGTCATTGGACGCCAGTATAAGAAAGTTATTGTGTGTGAGTGGACATCTAAAATGACCAATGGCTAGCGTTCTATTGTAATGGCTACTTCTGGAGCATGCCAAGATGAGGCGCTAGCAATCACTGGGAATCTAAAACCCAGATACCACGGAGGGCTATACTTCAGCCCCGATGAATAATCCTTAATATAGACGGAAAAAAATGACCACTCTGATGGTTGAACGTTTGCGTGTCTGTCCGATTGTCCGTCAAGGAAACGACGCGCACTACCGCCATAACGTCTGCTCACTATTGTTTCCCCTCAAGTTCTAGATTACTTCCCTTTGATGTACTATACAATGGTCAGATTTCGGGTTATCTTTTCTTGACTTGAACTGACAAGGCAATCAAGACTGAGGTTTTTTTTTAGTGACATCTACAAGTAGATCGTGGACTTATTATGTCCCTATCAGTGTTTCTCAAACTTTTTCGTCATCGGAACACTTCGCACATTCTGAGGTCGCGTGGTGGCCTACTAGTTAATTATTCCAGTAGTTCGTGGAAACCTATTCAGGCCTCGCGGAACACTAGGGTTCACCAAATTGAGGGAACACTAGGGTTCACCAAATTGAGGGAACACTAGGGTTCACCAAATTGAGGGAACACTAGGGTTCCGTGGAACACAGTTTGGGAAACACTGATCTATATTATTTCTCTTTTGACCTACGTAAGTATTAAATGAATATATTTTTAAAAAATGCAAGTAAATGGGAACCAAAACAATTACATTTTTTTACTATAGAAATAACCCAACACAGTTGGCATATATTTTATCAAATATGCATAATAAGTAGCCTGTTGGACCGTAGGGCACCATACAAGAAAAATCAAACGTCTTTCTCCATTTCTCTCTGTCCTTTCCTTTAGTAGATAGAATTTAAGACGTACATGTCCATTACTAGATGTCTTCCCATCGCTTTCTCTGTCTTCCACTTCTTCTTCTTTCTGGTACTGTTTCCAGAAGGAAATTTTTTAGCCAACCCTGAGGACCTTGTGAAGTGGCCATAAAGTTTGAGTTCACGTTTTTTTTACCGTGGTTAGCAGGTCATCGTGGGGTCCAATCCTGTTTTTCTTTTATCTCTGTATTCATGGTGCGGTCTTTGTAAATGACACCTAAGATCTTTCTGTAGCATCTTAGTTCCATTTCTAGGGTTCTCTTCTCGAGATCTTCAGTCAGCGTCCAAGATTCGTATGTGGCGTGACCAGGGAGAGCATCATTCTGATTTTAGTGTCTACCATTAAAATGCACTAAAATTTCGCTTAATATTCAGCTAATAGGTCTTTTGGTCTAGATGATGACTTTTCAAAGGACCTGAGATAACAACAAGATAAGACTTCTATAAAATCTAAGGCATTGGACAAAAATTGAGTTACTGTAGATTAGGATTATAGGTATCACATCCAAAGGCTGCATCACAAACGAAGAGACTAGAAACAAAATCACAACGGCTACCTGATAACCACTGTAAAAAAAAGCGCCATCTTAAACTGTATGGCCACATCACAAGGTCATCAGGGCTTGCAAAGACCTTCCTTTAGGGAACAGTACCAGGAAAAAAGGCAGACATAGAAAGCGATTGGAACGCAACACAAAAGAATGTACGGGTCTGTCATTGAAAGAGATTCCATCCAAGGCAAAAGACAGTATAGGAAAGGAGAAA
Source organism: Biomphalaria glabrata (assembly GCF_947242115.1). NCBI lineage: Eukaryota > Metazoa > Mollusca > Gastropoda > Planorbidae > Biomphalaria > Biomphalaria glabrata. Next base: position 40,882,045 of record NC_074717.1, on the reverse strand, counting down.
GACCGTCGACAGATCATTTGTGGCGCCCACTTAAAAGATTATGAGATAGGTAAAACTGAAAGGCAGTTGGTCGTTGTGCTTGCCATTTAACACCCTCGTTAACCGTCGGCCAAAGAAACAGAGGATTTGGACATCCTCTGGTCAAGAGATCGCAAGGTCTGAAAGGGGTACTTTACTTTTCTTTTACTATTTTTCTCTCATTCTCTCTATCACTCTTCTAATTTTTTTTTGAACACATACTCCCAACAAACCAACACACACACGCGCGCACACACACACACACACACACACTTTAGTGAAAACTGAAAAACAATGTCCTCAAAGCTCTAAGTACTGACAAAGCACGCAGGGACAATATTTGATCAAATTGACCCCCCCCCCCCCCCACAACGCTTTTAACTCTTACTAACGGTCTACTAAATAAATGCTGATGCTAATAAACTGGGACATATAGGGTTCCGGACACGGGCTGAAAGGGTCAACAATGGAGCCACGCCTCTCAGGACACTGCTGGACCTGAAATTATTGAAGGAAAACAAGGAGACAGAAGCAAATATCAGGAAATTCGATGTCACATTTCTCCTAAACACAGGGAAGGGGGGGGGAGGAGCGAGATAGAAGGAAAAAAATTAGAAAGTTTTTTTTTTACATGTATATAAAAAGACAATGTCCAGCCCCCAAATGACCAGTGGAGAGAGGGAACTCACGTCTGCTGAGGCCGGACACTCATTAAAGTTTACCTTATCAATAAGGTCGTCATTACTTGCCCCAGGCCATCCTAATTCAATTTGGTCTTCCTTTGTTTGCAGTGCCCTTTTAACTAACGCCGAATAGTGACCAGTGTCCGAAATAGGCTGGACGGCACGGAGTGGGGGATGTAATGAAACCGGACTGGACATCCAAGTCCGGGGGATTTCACTAGATTATGGCCCATCTTTTCTTTCTCTGTGGATCGTATCCTTTCTCTTCATTACATTATCTGTTCGGCCCCTATGTCCAGTCTTCACTCTTCTTTTTTTTTTTAATTCACCATTTCCTCAATATTGTGTTACTTAACTCTTTTTTTTTTTTATTCATTCTTCCTTTCTTTTTTTTTTTTTTTTGACTCACCAATTTTTCTCTGACATTGACTCTGACATCAAATCACTCAGTCTTATTGAGGTCTTCCTGTATCCATTAACTCGCTCTGTATGGGACTTAAGATTTTAAAGACTCTTTGAAAGGAAGAAGTTTTAATGTTATATAAGAGAACTGGGTACAGGGAGGTGGTAAGGTTCCGAACTATAGTGTGTGTTGTTATTTTCTAACTTATAAAAGAACGAAGTGTATATATAAGATAGGTACAAAAAAAAAATGCACGCTTTTAAATACGGTAATAAAATACAGACTTAGGCATAGGACTAGGTGACGTAAAGTATGGTTGAAGGACTTTAAATTTGTGACAGCCTTTGAATGACTAATCTATGGCAATGACTTTAAAACTACGACAATGATTGAATATACTTAAATTTATGGCAATGACTGAATGAGCTATGAAAATGACTGAATTACTTGACAATGAATGAGTTAAAATGAGGAAATTTGCTGAATTTTATTACAAAAAGATATGATAGAAGATTAAAGTTATGAATTCAAAGATTGCTTGTTGGTGTCCAGGATGAGAACATTTATTAAGTTCTTCTAACAAAAAGAAAGTAAATTGTTTGTAATGACTACATGATTGGATCGTTAGCCATGGGCAGTGAACTCCATCGAGAATATCTACTTCCCGTTCAGACCTTGCAGATGATGTAAACGTCATTTGTTTCTGTGGTCCACGGTTAACGAGGATGTCATGTGGCCAGCACAACGACTAAGCGTCCCAACTAATATCAGGTACCCATTAGAGCTGGGTGGACTCAGAGGTCCCCGAAGATCTCGAGCCATGAGTCTTACCACTCAGCCCCCGCACCTCCATGTATCTGTAGATCTCTAATTCACAGGAGGGCCAAAAAATAAAAGGAGTTCTTTTTTTTTAAAGGAAAAAAAATACTTTGAGCATTTAACATAAACTTTATATACAATTTACATTTAAAAATCCTAAATGCTAAATTGTTGAACAGAATCCGACTTTCTGATGTAAACTTCACATGTTTAAGTGAAATTGTGGTACGAATAGTATATTTTGTTTGCTATCGCATAATTCATTGGCTTTTATAAGGTATTGTTATGTGCTATACATAGGACCAGAATTAGCTATATATATATATTTATATATATATATACATATATATATATATATATATATTTATATTTATATAAGAGGTGCACCGGATAGTACTTTTTGATATTTGGCCGGAACCGGATATGACCGAATAGTAAAATATGATATTCGGCCGAAGCCGGAGCAGGAGCCGGATACCTACATGCCTTGTAAATAGCTTGTGTTGCTGAGCATTTTGTAAAACTGCTAAATAACATACCTATATTCTTTTAATTGTTTTTTTTTTCTTTTTTTTTACCTTATTGTTTCAAACTCTGTTACTGATGGATGAATTGAAGCTTAACAGTGTTATAAACAGATAGGCCTATCACAAACTAATCTGTGTAACATGAGTGTGTGTATCTTCGAGGCCACCAACTGTAAAGGGTGTGTGTGTGATGGTCAATGTAAAATATGCAAATTTATACTGAACTAGTTACTGATGTAAATATACATTAAGACTTTGCATTTTCAATAAAACTATTAGTGATGTGTTGTAAACGTGTCTGTTGGACAGAGGGACAGAAAAAGAGTCAACAAAAAACTAAAAGCGGCTTCTCCCTATGAAGGCAAAAATGTATGTATTTAATAGAGAATATTGAACTATATTTGACAATTTGTTTCAATAAATGAAGCAAGAAGCAAAAAAAAAAAAAGGATCTTTTTCATTAGTTCTCAGTAAATCAACAACAAAAATAATTATATGATAGACCCCGTGTTTATACTACAAAAAATTTGAAATCAGAACAGCGACACCCACATGTGTATGAGGTCTTAGTAAGAAAGATAACTCTGGAGGCAGCAACAGGCGGCCATGTTTTAAATCTCCAGGGTAAACAAAAGGGAAGGCCCACGCCGCTCGCCTGCCTTCGGAGTGACTTGCTGTCATAGACAGACAAAACATTATTGGACGATTCATAATCATATTTTTCTCTGCCCGCAGACCAATGGGAAAACGGGGGAGGAAATATTAGTTCACAGTTATGAAGAGGCAGCGAAAAAATTCCTAAGCGCCCATTGGCTGTTCAGCGTCGTCATTCGCCTTATCTATGACAACATTCAGCCTCTTTTTTTTCTTAGTGAAGGACAACTTTTCACAGAGAGGGGATACATTCTTTTTTGTTTTCTGTTCGTCTTTCTTCTAGCTCAATCTCTCCCTCTCACTCTCTTTCTCTCTCTCTGTCTCTCTCTCTCGCTCTCTCTCTCTTTCTGTTTCTCTGCCATCTTTTCTTTTTAATTTCTTCATATTTTCTGCCAGAACTTAGCTCCCCTGAGACAACATTTTTGTTTCAAGTTAATGACAAAACGAAGGCAGCTTTCAGAATTTAAATGGGAGATTAGAGCCGAATGGGCTCGTCTTTCCCCAGGACGTTTTGTTTTCTTTGAGGTTTTTTTCTCTCGTCTAGCTACTTCTTCTATAATTTTGCTTTTTAGTAGACAGAGACAGACAGACAGACAGAATGACTGACTGACAGACAGAGAGACAGACAGACGGACAGAGAGACGGACTGACAGACAGACTGACAGACAGACAGACTGACAGACAGACAGACCGACAGACAGACAGACAGACAGACCAACAGACAGACAGATACATACATACATACATACATACATACATACATACATACATACATACATACATACATACATACATACATAGATTTTTTTTCATGAGGTCAATCAACCTATTTGCGTTCATTACAAAGTTCTATTGGGTTCAAAACTTTTCAAATGTGCAGTACAAAAAACTGAAACAAACAGATCCATATTTAGATAAGGAACTCGATTTAGCACAGACTCTATGAAATTAATAGGGCTAGGGGTATATGGTTGGAAAGAGGAAGGACAAGAAAGAGAGACGGAACTGGAGAGAGAGAGAGAGAGAGAGAGAGAGGGAGAGTAAAAAAAAGATAGGGTCGAGATGGTGAATGAAAAAAGGGAACGGGAAAGTGTGGGAGAGAGAGAGTGGGAGAGGGAGAGAGAGAGTGGGAGAGAGAGTGGGAGAAAGAGTGGGAGAGAGAGTGAGAGAGATAGTGGGAGAGAGAGAGAGTGGGAGAGAGAGTGAGAGAGAGAGTGGGAGAGAGACAGTGGGAGAGAGAGTGGGAGAGAGAGTGCGAGAGAGAGTGCGAGAGAGAGTGCGAGAGAGAGAGAGTGGGAGAGATAGTGGGAGAGAGTGCGAGAGAGAGTGCGAGAGAGATAGTGGGAGAGAGAGAGACGGAAAGAGAGCATTTAGGAAAAACACAATAGCTAAAGGAGAGTGTGTGTGTGAAAGAGAGAGAGGGAGAAGAAAGAGAGAGAGAGAGAGAGAGAGTGGGAGAGAGACAGTGGGAGAGAGTGGGAGAGAGTGAGAGAGAGAGAGTGGGAGAGAGAGTGGGAGAGAGAGTGCGAGAGAGAGTGCGAGAGAGAGTGCGAGAGAGAGAGAGTGGGAGAGATAGTGGGAGAGAGTGCGAGAGAGAGTGCGAGAGAGATAGTGGGAGAGAGAGAGACGGAAAGAGAGCATTTAGGAAAAACACAATAGCTAAAGGAGAGTGTGTGTGTGAATGAGAGAGAGGGAGAAGAAAGAGAGAGAGAGAGAGAGAGAGAGAGAGAGAGAGTTAATGAATAACAACTAGGCAAGTGTTGAACAGAGACAGAACATTTTATGAAAGATGTGGGCAGTTATTGAGAGATAGAAGAAGAAGAGAAAGAGAGAGAGAGAGAGAGAGAGATGACATGGGGGAGGGGGGTTGAGGGAGATATAAACTGAGAGGAAGGGTGATGGTGGGAGGCAGAGAGATATAAACTAACCCACTAGAAGAGGGGTTAACTTCACTCTCCCTAAAACGACTGAAGGTCAAGAATGCCGTCTTTTCTTTCAATTGATCCTAGCCAGCATCTCTATTTAACAAAACACCAACAAATGAACTGTCACTTTCCCTTCTTCCTTTCGCCCTTACACCCTCTCGCCCTCCTCCCCCCACCCACCCCCAATCTTCACTTGTAGTGCGACACCCAGCGCCTCATCACATATTCCGTGTAAGATCCATCCCCCCCACCCCCTCCTTCTAGTTTTTTTTTTTTTTAAACCGTGTCTTCATTGGCCGAAGTTTTCTACTCGGACAGCGCCCAGCCCTGACTTTGGGCTGAAAGACAGAAAGAAAGACAGCAGAAGAAGAGAAGAGAGAAAAAAAATTTACCCCTGGGGCTAGTTACAATGTAAATTTAGACAGAATATGAAAATCTAATTTCTGCGGCCCGTCTGTTCCCTACGCTGCTCATTTCACCCTCGGGCCCGGCTCAATACGTGCTGCCGTCTCTGGGAAGTCAAAGGGTGAGCACTGGGGCGAGTTAGCCCGCTCATGATCGTGTTAACCCCCCCTGCGATTAACCTTTGACCTGTCATGACCTTAAATTTAAAGCAACACTTCGCATCATGTTCATCTCGCCTTCTTTGGTATCGTTTTGATAAATTTATTTTGTAACGAACGAGGTTAAATTTAACTGAAAAATTACCATTTTAAAATAATACATGTAAAATTAATGTTGTTTTTTGTTGGGGGGGGGGGGTATAGTTCTTTAAATTCTAAATTTAACATAGAATCAAGTAATGAATATTCAATTCAATTTCTTGAATTTAGTTAAACGCCTTTCTGAAATCTGTAATGATTTTGTGCCCACATCATCAACACAAACACACTAGGACCTTGGTACTATATAGTCGAGTAAAAAAAAAAAAAGTGTTTCATATTCTATATTAAGTTAATCGCACTCTTTTACTTTGGAGGAAACAAATTGAAGCACAGAATAACCAAATTTTAGTCGAATATAGTCATGCTTTTAATGGAGTTGTATATACCATTGTATGTTTAGTGCGGTATTGCTTTGAGTGGATAAACATATAAGGTCCTCGTTGAATCTTATTTCCAGCGAACTCGAAGTTGGGGTCACATCTGATTGTCGTTTTGAAAAGTTCATTACATTCAAGGTAGGAGCTACTTCTGTTTTTACTTTTTTTGGAAAATCTTTTGGCTTTGATTTTGGCTTTCCCCCTTACCTCGTAACTAGAAATACCGCGTCATTAAGAAGAGGTTCCTGAACTAGTGTTTCCCAGTTATGGGCTAGGATTTCTTGAAAGTATCTTTGTATCTTTCATGTGTTGACTCTCTTGAAAGTATCTTTGTATCTTTCATGTGTTGACTCTCTTGAAAGTATCTTTGTATCTTTCATGTGTCGACTCTTTTGAAAGTATCTTTGGACAGTGCTTCGACACAAGGTGCCAAACTAATCTAGGAGTCAGATACTCCCCTGATCATTGTCTTAAAACGTCAAAGATAAAGGCTATATAGACTTTTTTCTTTTCTTACTATCAGACCTTTCCGCGCGGTAGTGACTTTCATCTAAATGCAACTAATTCAAGATGACACGGCAAAAACTTCCCCTTCACTGAGCAGCGTGAGTTCCATTCCCCTCAAACATTGCCAACTCCAGAGCAGGCCGGAGACAGTTAGGTGTGCGTCAGTTTGAAAAATTAATGATGAAACATTTCCAAGACAATCGTCCAGTGCTGGACTTCAATTCAATATTGGACAATCTGAGAAGTGAGTGAGACTAGCCAAGAAGAACTCAATATTTCTTTGTCGATTACCTCTTTCCTCCCTCCCCCCCTCTCTCTCTCTCGTCACTTTCTTTTTGGCACCGACTCTATCACACTCCCTCAAAAATATCCCCCCCCCCTCATCTTCTCTCTTAAAGTCCATCATCATCCCCCCTCCCCTCCTTTTTAAGCTCTCACACTTTTGAGTTAAAGAATCCAGTAATGGACGAAATTTCTGAACACAAGTGGTGAAGTCTGTGGGTGAGTACGTGCGTGTGTGTGTGTGTGCGCGCATGTTTCCAGGGTAAGAGTTGATGAAAGGGGTAGGGGAATGGGGGGAGAGGGCGTACGGAGGTAATCTCTTGACGACCATCAATGACTGGCTTTAACCTAATATGGCGGACTGCCAGCAAGATGGAGGGGCGAGCCCGCTGCCAATGGAGACGAGTTCATCTTCCGGCATCCCTACAATGGGAGCAGGCTGGGCGACTGAAGAGGATGAGCCTGATTTCATTTGAACTCCCAAAAAAGGAAACTGAAGGGGCACGGGGCAAAAGAAAACAAAAGAGTTCTACTGTGATTTGCCCCGAATTGACTGGGAGACAAGGGAGAGAGGAGGGGTGAGTATATTCTGGTACTGGGGGGGGGGGGGAGGGACGCTGTATGTTGTACGGGATAGTGTAGGCTCTTCATAGACATAGCACATGAGATGTAAGGGGAGGGGGGGGGGTTAGAATGATAGCAATGAGGGAACGGGAGTAGCAAAAAGAAAGAAATCCATAGATTGACAGATGAACTATAAGTAAAGGAAGCTTGGTAGAGACAGAAGAAAGAAGACGCGGAGGAATATAATGATGTAGTTTTGGAACTGGAATCGATGATTGATCGCCTAAGAAGACCGAGTAAAAGTGATTGGTCCACATTTTGTCAGAATAGATTCTTGGCCTCATAAACAAGATCTAGGTTTTTTTGTTTGGACAGAAAGTGATTGGTCCACATTTTGTCAGAATAGATTCTTGGCCTTATAAACAGAGATCTAGGTTTTTTTGTTGGGACAGAAAGTGATTGGTCCACATTTTGTCAGAATAGATTCTTGGCCTTATAAACAGAGATCTAGGTTTTTTTGTTGGGACAGAAAGTGATTGGTCCACATTTTGTCAGAATAGATTCTTGGCCTTATAAACAGAGATCTAGGTTTTTTTGTTGGGACAGAAAGTGATTGGTCCACATTTTGTCAGAATAGATTCTTGGCCTCATAAACAAGATCTAGGTTTTTTTGTTGGGACAGAAAGTGATTGGTCCACATTTTGTCAGAATAGATTCTTGGCCTTATAAACAGAGATCTAGGTTTTTTTGTTGGGACAGAAAGTGATTGGTCCACATTTTGTCAGAATAGATTCTTGGCCTTATAAACAGAGATCTAGGTTTTTTTGTTGGGACAGAAAGTGATTGGTCCACATTTTGTCAGAATAGATTCTTGGCCTTATAAACAGAGATCTAGTTTTTTTTGTTGGGACAGAAAGTGATTGGTCCACATTTTGTCAGAATAGATTCTTGGCCTTATAAACAGAGATCTAGGTTTTTTTGTTGGGACAGAAAGTGATTGGTCCACATTTTGTCAGAATAGATTCTTGGCCTTATAAACAAGATCTAGGTTTTTTTGTTGGGACAGAAAGTGATTGGTCTATATTTTGTCAGAATAGATTCTTGGCCTCATAAACAGAGATTTAGGTTTTTTTGTTGGGACAGAAAGTGATTGGTCCACATTTTGTCAGAATAGATTCTTGGCATTATAAACAGAGATCTAGGTTTTTTGTGGGGGACAGAAAATCTCACAGGGAAAAAAAAAGTTTGTTTCATAGATGGAAGCGTTGAATAGAATGTGAAGCCATTGTGCTTAACGAATGCTGTTGTTTATATATGTAAATATGTTTTACTAGGTTATTAAGGAGTTTTATGCGAACCATGATCTATGGAGAACTTAAGTTAGTCCTTTGCCCTAAATTTTTAAGCGAGAAATCTAAAAAGCTCTTTCGTCCCAGTATCAGGATTTGAACATTTTACGTCTAGACTGGTTAGTATTTCTCTTTGCCACTTCTTATGTGTCTAAAGAAGCCAATCCTTGATACACACATCCACGGTGACAGTCATTTGTAGTCACCAGACGCTGCGGAGTGTTCAGTCTTTTTCCTACTTCCATCTTCGAGTTTGGAGTCTCCTTGATGTGTTCTTGCTACGTGGATCTATCCCTTGTTGTTTTTTCTCTCCAGTCGGTGTCTCTCTTGTAAAGCTTGCACACATCAACGCATGAGTTGATGACCTGCAGATCTCCAATCCTATGTTAGATCACCATACAATATATTTTGTGTATTTGAATTATTGAGTCGATATTTTGAAACCTTCATTTGTTAGTCCTGAGACAAAGATAGAAGTTGAGTCCCACTCTTTGGGCATTAGAAACCATTAAGAAAGTTATCTTCCCTATTTGGAGTTTTCCATATATTGAAATGCATGTAGTCAACGCACTTACTACAATATGTTGGCCTCAGTCCAAATGTCCACCTAAACCAGTAAGCTTCTAGAAGGTGGGGCTGGTTAGGATCTGGTGACTATTAGGTAGATTGCAGCACACAGTACTACACCATGATATAACATGCCACTGTGCTGACCCCAAACTGTATCGGCAATAGCCGTTCATTTGGACACAGCAGGTGCGTGGAGTGGGGGGAACTGCTGTGTGGGCGACAACGTTCCAACAATATCTAATGCCCAGGTTTTCATTTCTGTAAGACGACCTGTAGCTGCGTGACGTAAGTAGGCCACATATTGATCAACAAACATGACTAGATACATGACGCGTAGGAGTAATCTTTTTTGAAGCAACGTCTGCATTATATAAGATAAGAAGATAAGAAGATACTACAGTGCCGCTAATTGTTTTTTTTTTTTTTTTGGGGGGGGGGGGAACTAAGCTCCGGAGAACAAACTCACTTCATAAATTGGGTGGGCACTAATTCGGCATTGGATGACCACTAGACATTGGCAGAGCTTTTCATTGTTGAAAATGCATAGAACTATACCACACACAACGTATTCTATGGTTAAATCTGCAAGAATAAAGCTGGATTTAGATCTATTTGATTTAACCTTCTCAGTGTGAAGAGGTCTTCAAGAGGTCCAATGGACTTTTCAAAAGTTCACGTTTGTAAGTTTCTTGTAATTAATATAACAAAACTTTTACATGAAAATGTTGAAAGGAAATAATTCCTCCCCAACTATCCACAGATACATTTTCAAAAGGAGATCAGATTTCTTTCCACTGCTTAGATTTACCCCTAGACCGATAGTTCTATCGCTAAAGAGAAGTTTCTCAATAATTAAAAATTTGTGTTTGTAAAATAATTAAGTCCTCAATCTATCTATATCCAGCAGAGCCAGTTTGGAGAATATTTTTCAGTTAATACTAGACTTTGCAAATGATACTAGACTTTGCAGTCAGTACTAGAATGCTCAAATGCTACCAGACTATCACTCATTTATTTGAACTCCCTCCAACAGAACGCCACTTTTTTTTTTCTCCCACCACCTCCCTTTCTTCTACTTTACACCCTCTTGTAGCGACACCCTTACACCCTCTTCTTGTGGCTTCCTCTTGGTGCCAAAATCTCGCCCTCCCCCCCCCCTTTTTTTTTACATCCTATCCGCAGCCCTCAACCTCTCCCTGCCCCTGGCACCTCTTTTTCGTCAAGTCATTCACGCGGTTCCCCCCCCCCCCCCCCGCTCTCCTCAACCCCTCCCCCCCCCTCCTAAGAAAGGAGACGCACGAGACAAGAGGAATATCTTTTGTCTGTTGAGGAGTTAGAACGGGCCGGAGTCGATTAAACACATACACCAGGCTACAGAGAGACAGACCGACAGAAGGACAGACATACAAGGCATCAATGCACTTCTCGTGCTTCCTCGGCACTCTCTAAATCTCAAAAAAACATTTTTTTTTCTTCTTTTCTTTTCTCTAAAGCTAAACTGTTTGCCTGTTCTTCCTGTGGCGCCCGTTGAAAAAGATAAAGAATACAAAGAACCATTAACAATGGGATGGCCATGTCAGAAGCTAGGTCACTTTTAGAGCAATACCACAATGGTGTCGGTACTATCCAAAATCCAACGGCAACGTCTGTTTCCTTAGCTTCACGGCTCGGGCGCGTATACGTGAAACATAGTGATCCTGTAGACTAGTGTAGACCCATGGAAGCGGACGGAGAGATGTGGTGAGGACTTTCTTATGGGAGATTTGTTATTGTCGATAGAGTAGAGACGTGGCTTTTAAGACACCAGCAAAATAAAAGAAAAGCTTCCTTCCGCCGGCCTGACTCAGCAGTTGTTCTGTTTTGGGAGAGGTCCAAGCAGATGTCTGTGTATCACATCTCTATTTCCAGTATCTCGGGCTAAGAACATTTGGGATAAAGTTGAGGCCGAAGGCTGACTCCCCGACTCCCCGACCCGTGCAATAAAAGTGTTCTCACATTGTTCTTAGGCACTCCAACGGAAGTCTAATTTTTGTTACCCTATTGGCCTAATCTTATTCTCTCACGACCGTTTCCTCCTGGGCACCACAATGGAACTTAGTCTGGGTCTTATGGAAAATAAATGTTTAATGGCTCCATCACCTCTTTTATTCTCCTACTAAATCAACCCGTTATGCATTGATGAATTGAGTTTGAATCCTGGTAAAAATGAGATTTTTAATTTCGAGATCCTTCCCCCACACTTCCACACTTTTTCCTAAATCACATCAAACTTCCCCACACTTTTTCTTCAAAACGTATCATACTTTTTCACATCTTTTTCCTCAAAACTTATCATACTTCCCTGAATTTCCCCAGTTCTTCCTAAAAATCTCATCAAAATCCAGAATTTTTCTTCAAAACTTATCATACATCCACATACTTTTGCCTAAAATTTCATTATACTCTCACACACTTTTGCCTAAAATTTCATTATACTCTCTTACACTTTTGCCTAAAATCTCATTATACTCTCCCACACTTTTTCCTCGAAACACTTCATTTGGAAACTCACTAGCTCTGAAAGACTCTAACTTGCTAAGACTGTGCCTTCTAAGTGTAGTAAAAGACTGCCATTACATGGATAAAGTTACAACAAGTATCGATTGATTGGCACTGTTGTCATCACAGCGCTTCATCGGAGTACAACAATCTCACTTATCCTCCAAACATCCAGCCACGCTTGGCTGGAGGCTCGAACCCAGGAAGTCTAAAGAAAACACCGGTTCTGTTTTTCTAGCCCGCATGGCTAGGCGCCCCAGTGGCCAACAATAATATCGGACAAGCTATTGCTAATGTCTTCATCTGACGTCTCCCACGCCCCCCACCCCTCAACCCGGCCAGTGGTCACTCAAATTTGGTTTCAGTCAGCTTGACCGTTCGGACATTGGGTAAGTCGGTATCTTGGTTCATATTGACTATTATCGAGCCACCTTGAGAGCTGCCTAATTGTATATTGACAGGTTAGCTGTACTGAAAGGATGCAAGGATGAGGTAACTCGTCCTTTTTCATCACAATATATAGATTTAAAAGCTAACAATAGTATTGTTTCAGTTACTTCCCTTGATACCCTTTTTTTTTTTTTTTTGCCCTTTGTATATTTATAAGAGGAATGGAGAAAGATGATGAACAGATCATCAAAAGTTCAAAAGAATAGATGATGAAATTGATTGATATTTATTATCTCATCATCTCTGTCCCTTGATTTACATCGTAGGGGTGCTGTGACTAATAGCGTTTATCTAGTCAGCTATTGTCACTTCATCATAATGCCGCAATATTATGTTAAAAATAACAATAATAATTTTTATTATCCTCTATTATCCAAAGACCGCATTACAAACCAAGAGATTAGAGACAGGGTTATTACAGCGATTGGACCCCATGATGACCTGCTAATTATCGTTAAAAAAAAAAGCAACTTTAAAATCTATGGCCATATTACAAGATCTTCGGGGCTCGCAAAGACCTTCCTTCAGGGAACAGTACCAGGAAAAAGAAGAAGAGGCAGACAGAGCAAGCGATGGAAGGACAACATCAAAGAATGGAAGGGCCTGCCATTGAAAGAGGTCCTAACTAAGGCAAAAGACAAGAGAGGAATGGAGAATGACGTTTGATAGGTCTTGCATGGTGCCCCAATGGTCCAACAGACTAAGGGATATGTAAAGGTACAGTAGAGTTCCGTGGTGAGATTTGTTTTAAAATTGTCATTACACAAAAAAAAACAAAAAAAAAAAACAATACATAATTATAGTACACAGTTTGTGCATGTGTGCACATGATAATAATGCAATAATTATCATGCAGTACTATAAATATTTGTGGAAGAAAGGGTGTGAGCTTGAACGAATAAAATTAACGCTACAAAGGCAGTGAACTACTCCAAGTATATTATCTCCTCTTGGAGTCCAGCGAAACTAGAGTTTGTCTGTCCTTGTCTGAGCTAATAGTTTCAGCCATTAGCCTGGACACTAGGATAATAATTTTCAATATTCACAGTCAAGTTTTCGCCTCCTTAAAGAGCTTTATTTGGCAGATAACATGGAGAGAGGGTTGGGGGGAGCACCCTTAGACGGAAATACTCGTGGGAGGGGGGGGGGGAATGATCCAGAGATGAGATTCAATATTCTCTAATTGTCACATATTCATAGGGAACACGGAACAAAGGGAGAGAAGAAAAAACACGAAGGAGTTGCGGCCTCTTGCCCCCCAGGCTAAAGGGAGACGACCAGCAATGTGTTAATGCAATATTGCTATCATCGTTAATAACTCGGCAATCAGATTGCTTGTGACAAACGGACAAACTTCTTTCTAGAATGACTCCATCTTTTCTTCCACTTTTTTTTTTTTTGCATTGTCACTTTTTCCTTCTGACAAGAGACAGAGAGAGAGAGAGAGGGAGGGGGGGGGGGGGAGGGCGCTGAGAGAAAAAAAAAAGATCTTGAAAAATATCCGCCCCAGGGCTTCTTAAAAGAAGGGGTGTGTGAAGGGAGCGGGGATGGTGAACACCCGAAAGTCCGGGGGCGCGTGCTCGCATACATGAAGAAAAATTGTACGTGCAGCAGAATATGATGAATTGGGTACCGTGAGAAAAGGGGGGGGGGCGCTCCAGGGGACAAACTGGTTATTGGAGGGCGGGGGGGGGGGGAGATATTTTACTTCAGGCTGGAGGATAATGGAAATATTTTATTAACAGAATACAAAACTTAATGAAAGAAAAGAGAGATTTGCGTCCGTGGCTCTTGGGGTGTTGACAGTAAACAGGCGCAGGGCGCTGATTTCAGACAAAGCCAGGGCGGCAGCAGCGACCTTAAAATAAGATTCTTTTTAACCCAATTATCTTTTCTTTCAGTTACATTAAAAAAGAATATTTACAAATGTCTCCGCTCCCCCCCCCCTATCCCCTAGACACCTTAATATTCCATCTCATTAAATTATTATCCCGATGCTCATTGTATATGATAACCCCTATGCGAGATATCTAGTCATTGTTGGATTCGCTCTTAGGGTCCCAAGACGATGATCAAGGCAGAAATATATAGTGATATGTGAACTAAGGCTTCACGGTCTATCAAAATTATTTTGTTTCTGAATGACAATACTCACATTCTGACATTCTGGGCCAGTTTAATTGCACCTTGCTATATCAATAATCAATATCATGTTTTTTAGTAAGCTACTCAACTATTTACACACAAAAAAAGTGCGCGGAGGGGCGACAACTCTCATCTTATAATGCCTATTGTATTCATCCACGCCGTAAGACTTGTCGACCTCTTTACGGTCACAGGATATAACGTCCTAGTGGCATAGAAAAGTTAGTGATAATTATTTCTCCCATGACAATAGACATTTTCTGACACTTGAAAAGAAAAAATTAAAAAAAAAAAGACTGTATCAATAACGTCAATTGTAACCTTCCATTTTTTTTTCACCTTATACCGATATATCAGGATGTCCTTGCGCTATTAAAATAGGGCGCTCAATTTATATTCTCTAAAACAAACGGATTCCGTCTGTGGATCTTCATTGTCAGGGGCGGACCTCCGGAACTTTCAACTCGACAATTTCTCCCTCACTCGTTCCCTTTGAGTTTGAATATGACTCCCCGGGAAGACAAACGCAGCCCGTGAATAATTGAAGCTCCCTATCGAAGTTATGATATTAATTTTTCAGAGACGTTAGTGTATGAGCCGACATAAACATGACATAGACCTAGAGCTGGGGCTAAGATCCTGATAATACCAGCTTCTAAAGGGTTTTATGCTAGTTCGGACAATAGAATTATATCGTCAACATAATATAAGTTCATTGTCAGGCCTGGCGCTACAAGGATAGAGTTCGACTTGAAAGGCTGTGTTCGCAACGATGCCTTTTGGTTCTGTGGCTATTGATTTTACCTTCATAATATATTCCTGATTAGAGACTCTCTACAGTTTTGACATATGCATTCAAATTTTCTTATACTGAAACACGGGAGTTTTATAGTGAAGTTTGGAGAGTATCCTGCTGGACAATGTACTTTTGATACACACTTATAGGAAATTGAAAAGAAAGAGAGAAGCACGAATCTTTCTGTTATGATCAAAAAGAGAGTCTGGGGAGATACTAATAATTATAATAATAATTTTATTTATAAAGCGCTGTTAACAAACAAAATGTAGGCTCAAGGCTCTGTAATAACATTACAAACACTTGTGGCTCACGCCTCCTAGGGCCGACGTGTTAACAACTCTGATAGTGAGAGGATTGTATAATTATATATTGTTTGTTTCAAATTGGAGCGGCGACCTGTAAATTGGACTAATTTAGCTTATACCACCACTTCAGTCGAGTTACAATTTCTTTCCCTTGTTCGAGATACCATTCTTGTGCTGTCAAGTAAAAGAAATAATTTTGCAAAATTTTAGCTTGATTCGAGTTTGGGTGTCGGAGAAATAACGTGTAGGCTACATACTTTTAACCAGAAAGTAGACAGACAGACAGACAGACAGACAGGGAAAGATAATGAATGCTTTGTAAAAAAAAAAGAGTCCAGTTTGAGATAGTCACTAATATTGATAATATTAGGTTTAAGACAGAGTAGTCTTAGATCTACATAGATTTAATATTTTTTTAATGTGCATTGGTGTATATGTTACAGAAGCTATTTGATATCTATTGTGAATCTTAATGAACGTATGTTACGCAAGACTTTCACCTTGTTATTGTTGTTATTAATTCATTGTCAGACTGATAGTTTTCATTTGGTTTATTATCTTATCTTATATAATACAGAGGTTACTTGAAAAAAGACGATGATTACGTCCTACGCGTCATGCATTCAGTCATGCATATAAACCAATGACTTTAATTCTGCCAAGTCACTGGTTTTCCTGGCTAGCTCAGGCAACCCATTCCATGCATTAGACTATAGCTCTAGTAATTAAATACTTAAGCTAGTTTTTCTAGTATTTACTAGAAAAAAATACTCATCTTTTATTGAATCACATAATTCAACAACAAACGATTTACTGTAATAGGCTACTATCATATCATAATTTTTGACATTATTTGGTGTCAGAAGTGAGAAATGTCATTTTCACCCTCAAATTTCTAGATCCCTCTTACGCCGCCCCTGTTACTGTAAGGTTGTGAAGTTCTAGCGGCGCCTACTGCGTCAACTAGATGTGACATAGATGACCACGACCTGGCTTGAAAGATCTAGTCTGCCTAACATCCTCTCTGACTTGGAATACTACTACTATCAAGTATATTTACTATACGTAAGTTTCTACTAACGTGAACGGACGATCAGATCCGCAAAGTCCTCCACAAGGCACCGGACAAGAACATATGAGACAGCACCCATATCGGATGCGCCCTTGTCAATATGGCTCCCGTTTTTTTTTTTTTTTTGTGTTGTTTACGCGCTGGGGAGGGTACGCCGTCTGGAACGACGGGGAAATCCCGATCATTGTCGGTAGCCCGCAAGATAAGACCTACCATGTTTATCAACACTGAGCGAAGACTGTTGTTCTAGTCGAGGGAGCTAATCGTTTGTTCCAACCAGGGGTCAAGACAACTCTGCAGACAACTTTTGTCTCAGGTTTCAGTTACCCTAAAACAAAAATGATTAAAAAATAAAAGAAGGGGAAAAAAAAAAAGGTCCAATAAGTGAATGTTTATTCTGTCCCTCTGAACTTTGGGCTTTTAAATTCTGGGTGGGGACTTGATTAAAAAAATTAATGCTATCAATGGTTTGTAAATATAAAGTTAGTTTTGGTATCCTATGAGCAGAACATTGTCATGTGGTATACTATTATTTAGACATGCGGAAGTGTGTAGATACAATTCTTGCCTCAAAGTATGAAGAGTTTATGACTTTTTGTTAATGACCGTCTACTATACTTTTCATGCTTACAGGACGTCTCGGGAAGTTGAGAATCTTCTTGAGAATTGTATTGAATGTCAAATGTATTGATGACAACTTATACTTAATAACGTAGCAGCCATTTATTGCTGAACATAGTCAATTATACATGTCATTATCTTTGAAAACTCTGTTTACTTATTTTAAACACTTTAAATCAGCATACATATTGCGATCAGCTGATAATCAGGTTTGAGTCATTGTGGCTCTAGTATCATGGGAATTATTTTAAAGGCTGCCAATGCTGCATGCACCGAAGCGACATTGTTTTTTTAATTAGGAAACCTCAGAATTTGCGCTATACAATTTTAGCTTTATCATATTAGGCCTCTTTTCTTTGCCGCTCATATATGCAAATGGTATATCTTGCAGAGTACAGAGTCTAAAGAAAACATATTAAAATTATAAAATGAATTAACATAGACATATTACTATAAGTATGAAAACACAATACAGACTTTATAACATTAAAATTCAAAGAATAAAATTAAACGGTTAAATATTAAACTTGTGATTTATAAATCATAATTTTTACAATAATTGCTCCTCATATAGGGAAAAATCTGCAAGAATGAACACAGATACAGCATAAAACATAATACTTAGTCTTTATTAGGCTGTTATTTCCCTTTGAATTAATTTTAGCTATACAGTAGTTTCGAGACTAAGACTTAATATTTTGAAAATCTCCTGAAAGGTTCAAGTATGATTCTCATATTATCGGTGATATTAAAGATGGGATGACCTAAGGCAGGGGTTCTCAGCCTGTGGATCGCGACCCCCCTGGGGGTCGATTAACGATTTGCCAGGATCGCGTAAGACCATCGAAAATATGGATTGTTATTGTCTATTCTTCTATTGCTGTATATGTGTGTGTGGGGGGGGGGGTGGGGAGGTCGCAACAGAGTAGGGGATTGTAAAAAGGGGTCGCGAGCTTAAAAGGTTGAGAACCGCTGACCTAAGGGAAAGTGTTTTAAACTTTTGGACTGCTCTATAACTTATATTCTGTGCAGTAATACGTTCTTATTTAAAAAAACACATGAGGAATGGGGAATAGTAATGGGATTTGTAAGGATATCAAACGACGTTAGTTTGAGCGAACAAAGAGAATAATGGCTACTTAGTAGAGCGTTAGTTCTAATGCTGATTCGAAAAACAGTCATGATATTTTATAACCTTTAATGACATTTCATGATCAATGAAATTTCATGATTTTCAGTGAGATTTCATGAGCCAAGAGATTTCATGTCTTTCAGCACGATGTCATGGCGTTCAATGATATTTCATGATCAACGAAATTCCATGACTTTCATCGAAATTCCATGACTTTCATCGAAATTTTATGACTTTCATCGAAATTTTATGAGTTTCATTGAAAATTTATGACTTTCGGTGAGATTTATAGAATAACGAGATGTTAAGACCTTCAGTGAGATTTTATGACTTTCGACAAGATTTCATAGTTCTTAACGACATTTCATGACCTCTAATGCCATTTCTTGACCATGGAGACTCCATGACTTTTATCGATATTTCATCAATTTTGTGATTTTAACTTTAATACATCCGCGAAAGGTCAACTACCAAATCTGGGCCAGTCGTCTGGTTTGAAGATCTAACAAATAAAAAAAATAAAGAAATTACATTTATTTTGGGATTTTTTCCCCCGAGAACAGCAGACGACTTTTTGGTTTGTTCACTTGTATGTCTGTAAGGGGGTGCATTGTTAAAGGTTTATCTGTGTGAAGGGCGTACAAAGCGCCAGCTGATTGTCGCACTAGCGAAAGACAACGAGATTAGAAAACAAAGAAATATTGGGCAGGGCGTCACAAAGCTGAACCGTGTGCGTCCATAAGCTAGGGTGCCATTTGACGGTAACTAATCAGCACATGGCGCCCTGGATGGGAGTATCTCTTAAAGCTACTCCCGCCACCGCCCCAGTATTTTGAGTATAAGATTGGAAGCGATGCCAACACAAGATCAAAGTTCAACTATCAATTATCAAAAAAAAAAAATTTACAATAAAAAAAATATAAAAATGTTGTCGAAAAAAACAACACATGTTGTAATGTTTTGTTAGTGTGAAATGATCCCGAAGATTTTAACCCTTAAAGTGCTGAGCTGTTTTATAATGAGTGCATAGAAAATGGAATTACAATTCTGATGTTTAGAGGCTAATCTACCACACGCGTTTAAAGGGTTAAAAGAAGTAACAAAAAATAAAAAATGAAACTCCACTCCTACATTATGAAGCTGATGGCAGTCTGATCAGCTCGATTACGTTCGGATTGGATCGTCATTTTAGTAAACAACAACATCGGCCAGAATAGGGATCGAACCACGAATGTCGAGTTATAAACACGACGCTCTACCAGCTTCACTCTCAGTTTTTGGGAATTTCCAGACTTCCACCATTTTTCTGACTCTTCCCTCTAACTTTATACTTTTTTTTTAAACCCATGAAGAGAGTGTAATCTAATAAAGAAAAAAAGATCCCCTTTCAGACCTTGTTTCTACCAGTGTTGTGGCCTGCACAACTACCAACTCTGCCCAACTAACGTAAAGTAGGTATTTTAGAGTTGGGTGGAGTCGCGGTGGCTGAGTGGTAAAGCGCTTGGCTTCCGAACCGAGGGATCCCTGGTTTGAGCCCTGGTGAAGACTGGGATATTTAATTTCTGGATCTCTAGGGAAGTAAAGGCGGTTGGTGTTTGTGCTGGTCATATGACGCTCTTGTAAACAACAGAACAAGATTAACTAATACTTCATCTTTCCCCATAGGTTGCAGAGCTTACGTTTATGATTCGTTTTAGATTTGGCTGACCCATTAGATTTGGCTGACTCATTCGATTTGGCTGAACCATTAGATTTGACTGAACCATTAGATTTGGCTGAGCCATTAGATTTGGCTGAACCATTAGATTTGACTGACCCATTAGATTTGACTGACCCATTAGATTTGACCCATTAGATTTGACCCATTAGATTTGACTGAACCATTAGATTTGACTGACCCATTAGATTTGTCTGAACCATTAGATTTGGCTGACCCATTAAATTTGACTGACTCATTAGATTTGACTGACCCATTAGATTTGACTGACTCATTAGATTTGACTGACCCATTAGATTTGACTGAACCATTAGGTTTGACTGACCCATTAGATTTGACTGACTCATTAGATTTGACTGACCCATTAGATTTGACTGAACCATTAGATTTGACAGACTCATTAGATTTGACTGACCCATTAGATTTGACTGACCCATTAGATTTGACTGACTCATTTCCTAAGAATTCCCGTTTCTCAAAATCCAGGTACGAGCTCGTAAGTAATCCCTTATTTTAGAAGCCAAGAGCACTACCACTCGGCCTCTGCACACCGACCTCCCCTTGGAAATATTTTTTTAAGGCTGCCAACATTACACGCAATGTCAAAAGTAGACTTTGTATCACATTTTCTAACACCATCTGTACATCGTCTTGATCTCCCTGCGCTTATATACATAACCAGGCATATTTTACAAAGCTTGTAGTAACTCATTTCGTCTGTCTGTCTGTCCGTTTGTATGGCAGAATTATTTTACACGTTTTTTCTTCCTCTTTCATTCTCCAATCAAGTTGAAACTTTGCACACAATTATTTATGGACGAGGTCAATACATGAATAAAAAAAAAATAAAAAATTATCAATTAGTTAATTAATTAGTGGTAATTATTTAATTTTATTTTATATAGAAAACGAGAAAAAAATCTTTCAGTATTGAGAGAAATAGCTGCAATTGAGCAGTTCTTTTCATTTTTAAAACTTTAAATTTAAAAGAATGTGTTTTTTTATATTTAGTTTTTTTTGGTTGTTTCCATTCATAGTTTAAGTACAGCCATGGGAATATTTAAAAATATGGATTAAAAACTACGAATTAAAAAAACTAATTCTGAAGCAAGAGGAAAAGAAAAAAGAGTCCTGCAATTGATATGGAACATTGAATTGAAATCAGTTTCTGGCAACACTTTAAAGTCCAGGAATCCATTTAACATTTACTGAACTGTTTCCCAATTTATTATTACACTCGGTGAATTGATCAACCCCCCCCCCCACACACAAAAATAAGGGAGAGGAGACTTTCAAAGGAACAAGACAGAAAGAGGTGTTAAAAAAAACACCATTTCGCCATTATGACATCGGGACATTTATAATCAGAGCCGAGCCACAATTTAGCCCTCGGGCCGAGATCTAACAACACTGTCCTGTTCTATTCGGGTCCTCGTTTCGTCTCGTTATTCCGGGTGCAATAAATGAACACATCACAGGGTCTAACAAACGACCTGCCAGAGATGTTCTGACGTGCCAGAAATTGGCCAGGGGAAAGACGACGACTTGGTCCCCCCCCCCCCCCCCCCCCGGTTCAGAAATACTTGTCCCAACACTTCCTCCCAAGAAAGAAGGAGGGGGGGGGGAGAGACTATATTATTTTCGCTCTGCGGAAGGGTCAACTTCCAATGAATAACTCGGCACCTGCGCGCATTCCGAATTTCATTGCTTCATTAGCCACATGCGCGAAGAATTATGTCGTAGAGAGTTTTGTCACTCGGTTTATTTATCTCCCTTATTACGTCATTATTTTGCGCTTAGTTTTGCAACTGTTTTCATTACGTCAGCGCTCATTAATATCAAGCCAAAGTCACGTGGTAATAAATGACTCAACCTTCTAATCTCTAATTTGCTTTTTTTTTTCCAGATTTTTCAACAAAACTTATATCAACTCGGTCTGTCTGTCAGTTTGGTAAAAAGTTTGTACACGTTATTTCTCCTACACCCATTCTCGCTGAAATTTCGTACAATTATTTCTTTTGCCTGATAACACAATAATCAATTTTGTAAAAGTAACCAATTAGTTGATTAACTATTGGTAATTAAGTATTCTGTTTGGTATCTCGAACAAGGAAAAGAAATAGTACTTGATTTGGCTGGTGTAGTGGTATTAGTTGATCCTTTTTAGGTCTCCGCTACAAAGTTTGAAGTTAACAATGATAACTATAAAACTTTCTTTATTCATAAGCCATTCGCTGGCGGAGTGGTGAAGGTATTGGCTTGAGGAGGCTGAGGAGGTCTTAGCCCTAGAGTTCGAATCCAGGTCGTTAACCTTTTTTTTTTTAAATAAATGCATTTAAAAATCACCCACACGCCCCTTCTTTCTCCCGCTACTCCTTTTTAACTGGTCCAGTCACGTGATAGGATCCTAGCGTAGTGAGAAAGCTAAAAGCATGTAATGGCGCTAAACAAAAACAATAGGTAAGTATTTGTAATCGCGCAGTTTTATTGTTGCTAGGCTATATCTATTCCAAATTTAATTACATGACTGATCTAAACTAATTGATACAACTACGCTTAATAACTCTTTTAATTTTAAGTATTTAAAAAATATACTTTTTTCATTACGAATGTGTTTGAGTGTGACTTTTATCCGCAATAGATATTGTATACAAAGTTTAAAAAAACGCTTTTAATAAATTGAATAAATAGAAAAGGTCTAGATGAATAGGAATAAAATATTATAAATATATACAATATATGCCCATGATGTAAACAAGGAAAAAAAAGATTGTTTAGTTTAATGGATTTAGTGGATGCGATTATTTTGATTAGTTAGATGAAGTATTTGTAAAGAGATCAATGAATAAAGAACAGCCTAATTCATTGGAAATATACAACAGATTAAGTTACATTACTTAGAGGCCTTTAGAATTTAAATTAATAAAACTTAATTTATTTCAAATTAACACCCAGGTATTAAGTGACCCTTTCTGCCTTGTGAGCCTACATCTTGACATATTGTCGCCAGGCATGTCCAGGGGAAATAATATTTTATGCTCAGATCGATACATTTTGTGCAGTATGTCACGCCATCCCCCCCCCCCGATTCTCCCTCCATTCAAAACATAACTGCCCCCCCCCCCTCCCATGGCTACCCTCTGCCTAGCCGCTCCCTTTGATCTTCCAGCGACTCTCCTAGACTCTGACAATGGGCGGCAGCATCCACCCCTCATTTCTACCCCCCCCTTTTCCTCTTCAGCAGAAGTCAATTCAGGCGTGACCATTATCATCTGTCATACCTGAGAGGTACTCATCAAGGTAAAATAAAAAATAAAAAATTTAATGCTGTAAGGAATATTGAGTGGAGCGAAGCGCTCTGGGCCGTTCTAATGGACACGCACGATTGATCATCGAAAATTAAAACATTCATTTCCCCCCCTCCTCCCTTCTCTCTCTCTTTTGAAACGAGTCATCTTGGCATTGCGTGGCAGTCATCATAACCTGGCCATGACGTCACCGTGTCAAAGGTCACCCAAGTAGAAGTTATTGACACAGCTCGGGACGTACGTTCGTGTTCCGATTACCATTGTCCCGGGTCGTCAATTAGTTATTCCCTTTCTTAGTTTAGTCCCAGGGATTGTCGGCTTATTAACCATTCTATATGCGTGAGTTCTACTTTGTGTGTGTGTGTAAGTGTGTGCCTTTAGATGTGTGTGCATAGAGCTATCCCTGGGTATTTAGAACATGTGTTTTAGTCTTCAACCGTTGCGTGGTTGTCCACAAGACCACCTTACCCACACCCCTCCCTGAACAGAAACACGGATGTACTTTTAACTTTCACGCCACTGACTTGAACACTGACTACTGAGTAGTTAAGTTTCCCTTTCAGACCTTGCAATCTATAGGGCAGATGATGTTAAGGTCATCTGTTTCTATGGCCAACGTTAATGAGCAGGATGTCATGTGGCCAGCACAACGACCAACCGCCTTTACTTTCCTCAACCAAAGTCAAATACCCATTAGGGCTTGGCGGACTCAGGGGCGCCCTACTAATCCCGAAATTCAAAATCCCAGTCTTCACCGAGATTCAAACCCAGGACCCCAGGTTTGAAAGCCAAGCGCTTAACTCAGCAACCGCACTCGCTCGAACAGTGACAGACATTTGACAAATGATTTGGGAATGTTAGTGAAATATGAGCTCTGAAACTATGTATGGATGGTGAAGTTTTAGATCTGAATCTCGTACTCTTGTAATGTAATCGTGCTGTTAACTGTTTAAATGCAATGTCTTTTGAAACCTGTATGCTGCTGTCTATCTTGCATGCAATGTCCTTTGAAACCTGTATGCTGCTGTCTATCTTGCATGCAATGTCCTTTGAAACCTGTATGCTGCTGTCTGTCTTGCATGCAATGTCCTTTGAAACCTGTATGCTGCTGTCTATCTTGCATGCAATGTCCTTTGTAACCTGTATGCTGCTGTCTATCTTGCATGCAATGTCTTTTGAAACCTGTATGCTGCTGTCTATCTTGCATGCAATGCCCTTTGTAACCTGTATGCTGCTGTCTATCTTGCATGCAATGTCCTTTGAAACCTGTATGCTGCTGTCTATCTTGCATGCAATGTCCTTTGTAACCTGTATGCTGCTGTCTATCTTGCATGCAATGTCTTTTGAAACCTGTATGCTGCTGTCTATCTTGCATGCAATGCCCTTTGTAACCTGTATGCTGCTGTCTATCTTGCATGCAATGTCCTTTGAAACCTGTATGCTGCTGTCTATCTTGCATGCAATGTCCTTTGTAACTTGTATGCTGCTGTCTGTCTTGCATGCAATGTCCTTTGTAACCTGTATGCTGCTGTCTATCTTGCATGCAATGTCCTTTGAAACCTGTATGCTGCTGTCTATCTTGCATGCAATGCCCTTTGTAACCTGTATGCTGCTGTCTATCTTGCATGCAATGCCCTTTGTAACCTGTATGCTGCTGTCTATCTTGCATGCAATGTCCTTTGAAACTTGTATGCTGCTGTCTATCTTGCATGCAATGTCCTTTGAAACCTGTATGCTGCTGAGATGTAAGCTCTTTTGCATTCTGTGCCCAGGAAAAGTAACGTTTTCTAAATGTGACTAGCAGGTCATCGTGGGTCCCAGTTGTCATTGTGATACTGTTTCGAATTTACTCATTCGTGATACGGTCTTTGTAAAGGATTCAAAGAATCCTTGAATATTCCAGCAGTAAGTTCTCAATCGCAATCATACCGGTATTCAAACATGAGACCTCTCCTTTCTGAGGCCAAGCAACTAACCACTCAGTCACCACGTACCACAAAAAACGTAAAAAATCAATGTTCCCCCCCCCCTTTTTAGACCTTACGAACTCTAGGGCAGATGATGTAAAGGTCATTTGTTTCTGTCTCCCACGGTTAACGACGGTGTCATGTGGCCAGCACAACGACCAATCACCCACACACGTCTTACAAAGGAGGTGGTTTATTGAAAATATTGAATATATTGAAAATAAACTCAACTGTTCTATCTAATTGAAATGACATAGACAAACTGTTATTTACGAATCGAGTGAGGGAAACGGTTTGTTATATACATATAGCAGCCTACTCTTTTAGCACATTCTGTCATTCTTACAGGATAAGATGGTCACCTACATAGAACTAACGGCACCTTGCGAATACAGAAGATAACACCTCTCTAAGTTGTAAGCAAACACCATTGTAGGAAGACAAGGAAACACTAGTGACACTATCAGCAGACGAACTTCGAAATGAAGGGAGTTAAACAAAACAAGATGGCATCCATCCATCATGTCTCCCACCCCTACCGGAAGTATATATTATGCTCTCTATGATTGGACCAAATCGTAACAGGAAGTCATTGCTCAGAATGCTGGGATATCGCGTATGGGAGAAAAAAAAAAGGGGGGGGGGCGGAGGAGAGTAAGAAGATCGTACAGGGCAGTAAGTTTATAGCGCAGGCCAACGGCGCCCCCACCCCACACCGGCCGCCATTTCCCACATAACCATTCTTATTGTCCTGATAGGTTAATTTCACGTGCGTTCTTCCAGGGCGGCCATCCTGGGTTCTGGAGTGAGGGAGGGAGGGAGGGGGGTGTCGTTGGTTTAGGAGTAGAACGGGGGGAGAGGGGTCAGAGTGAGTTGTCTCGTTAGCAGGCTCCGGGTTGTAAAGAATGCGTTCTGCTCACCCGGAGATCCTCACCCGTGGCCCTTCCTGCATGCATGCCTGCTCACTGACTGACATCTGCCCGCACGTGTGAACCAGGAGTAGTGACGAGAATGTACGGTGGATATCATGGATAAGGTGGATAGGGAAACGGGGGGGGGCGGATATTGGGATATACAGACATGAAGTTGTGAATAGAGATGTCATAAGGAGATAAGAGTTGGTAAGCGGTTAAGAGTTAAGCGGTTAAGAGGCAAGAAGTTATGAGGCAAGTGGTTAAAACGCAAGCGGTTAAAAGGCAAGTGGTTAAAAGGCAAGCGGTTAATAGGCAAGCGGTTAAATGGCAAGCGATTAAGCGGCAAGCGGTTAAAAGGTAAACGGTTAAGAAGTGAGCGGTTAAGAGGTAAGTGGTTAAAATGTAGGTGGTTAAAAGGCAAGCGGTTAAGAGGTAAGCGGTTAAGAGGCAAGCGGTTAATAGGTAGGCGGTTAATAGGTAAGTGGTTAAGAGGTAAGCGGTTAAGAGATAAGCGGTTAAGAGGCAAGCAGTTAAGAGGTTAGTGGTTAAGAGGCAAGTGGTTAAGAGGCAAGCGGTTATAAGGCAAACGATTAAGAGGTAAGTGGTTAAGAGGCAAGCGGTTAAGAGACAAGTGGCTAAGAGGTAAGAGGTTAAGAGGTAAGCGGTTAAGTGACAAGCGGTTTAAGTGGTAAGCAGTTAAGAGGTAAGCGGTTGAGAGGCAAGTGGTTAAGAGGTAAGCGGTGCCAGGCTTTGAAACACACACTGTAATTGACACATACACACACATATATGGTTAAGTGCAGGCGTTTGTATTTAGCGCTGATATAGTATTTGATCATTATCACACTGAAAATGAACCGACGTAGTGTGCACACATATACTTTTAGCAATGATCCATTTGGCTTGACTTTGAAGAGCAAAGTAAATGACTTCTTTAACTAAATTAACTAACTATACATCACCACCTTGTTTGAGAGATTTTAAAGGTACTGTAGGAATGAGTGACTTAGAAATAGCATCCCTTAATTATATTGTAATTAAATGTTGGTATCAGGCTAAAAATGATAAGAAATCTGGCAACACACGTTTTGTTTTTGAAGGACTCTAAAAAAGTTGAAACATCTCTAAGTCAAGTGGTGCACAATACTTCACGTTGAGGACAGTGTCATATTTACACTTGAAAAAGGCCCTAAGATATATAAAAGGGGACAGGCAGGGCTAGAGTCCAGGGGAATCCACAAGTTAGGGGCATCGACAAAGAGAAAAAAAAATCTATCGAAATTTCGATGTTTCAAAAACCTTTTTATTTTCGCATTTCTATGGCTGGCTGTCAGGTACAAGTGCTGTGTCTTTATCAGGTACAAGTGCTGTGTCTTTGTCAGGTACAAGTTCTGTGGTGTCTTTGTCAGGTACAAGTTCTGTGGTGTCTTTGTCAGGTACAAGTTCTGTGTCTTTGTCAGGTACAAGTTCTGTGTCTTTGTCTGGTACAAGTTCTGTGTCTTTGTCAGGTACAAGTTCTGTGTCTTTGTCAGGTACAAGTTCTGTGTCTTTGTCAGGTACAAGTTCTGTGTCTTTGTCAGGTACAAGTTCTGTGTCTTTGTCAGGTACAAGTTCTCTGTCTTTGTCAGGTACAAGTTCTGTGTCTTTGTCAGGTACAAGTTCTGTGTCTTTGTCAGGTACAAGTTCTGTGTCTTTGTCAGGTACAAGTGCTGTGTCTTTGTCAGGTACAAGTGCTGTGTCTTTGTCAGGTACAAGTTCTGTGTCTTTGTCAGGTACAAGTTCTGTGTCTTTGTCAGGTACAAGTGCTGTGTCTTTATCAGGTACAAGTTCTGTGTCTTTGTCAGATACAAGTTCTGTGTCTTTGTCAGGTACAAGTGCTGTGTCTTTGTCAGGTACAAGTTCTGTGTCTTTGTCAGGTACAAGTTCTGTGTCTTTGTCAGGTACAAGTGCTGTGTCTTTGTCAGGTACAAGTGCTGTGTCTTTATCAGGTACAAGTGCTGTGTCTTTATCAGGTACAAGTGCTGTGTCTTTATCAGGTACAAGTGCTGTGTCTTTATCAGGTACAAGTGCTGTGTCTTTATCAGGTACAAGTGCTGTGTCTTTGTCAGGTACAAGTGCTGTGTCTTTGTCAGGTACAAGTGCTGTGTCTTTATCATGTACAAGTGCTGTGTCTTTGTCAGGTACAAGTGCTGTGTCTTTATCAGGTACAAGTGCTGTGTCTTTGTCAGGTACAAGTGCTGTGTCTTTGTCAGGTACAAGTGCTGTGTCTTTATCAGGTACAAGTTCTGTGTCTTTATCAGGTACAAGTGCTGTGTCTTTATCAGGTACAAGTGCTGTGTCTTTATCAGGTACAAGTGCTGTGTGTTTGACTAAAGCGGATACTGCTTCGATTTAAGGATGACAAATAAAAAAAACTATAATTCGAATGGCTTACAAGATATGCGCTTAATGTTGTACACGTCATCTTCTAGTAGCTTCGAGTTTCTACACAGAAGAATAGAAAATATAGGGAAGATCATTCGTTTCTGGAAACAGATTTCCGAGCTTGGGGCAAACAATAAATAGATGAAACGAGTTGATACCGGGACTCTATTCAGTCTTTGAGTCTGTAAGTCTCTAGCTTCATGTTAAGTCTACTTACGTGAATTTATTATTAAGTTTAAATTACATTGTATGAAATTACATGAAGTACAGAGCGTGAACTCTCGTTAAATGATTTCAACATGGAAAAAATTTCCATTTAGAAACAGAAAAGCAAAATTATATTTTTTTTACTTCACTACTAAACCATGAGATACCATCTATGTGGAAGTCATCTATAATTGTACCTGTGCCAAAGGTTTCCAAACCAAAGAAAATGAATGACTTAAAGACCTGTTTCACTTACTTCCATTGTGTCTAAATGTTTAGAAAAATTGGTTAAAATGTTTCTTCTGAATGATCTTTGTACTAAGTTAGACCCTTTACAAGGTGTAGACGATGCCATTGTGTCTACAAACATCTGGACTTACCGAACACTTATGTAAGATTGTTTTTTTTATTGATTTCTCATCAGCTTTTAACACTATACAACTTCATTTACTCATTGAAAAGATGAAAGCGTTGAAGATTAGTCCATACATAATACTATGGGCTAATGAATTTTTGACTCAGAGATCTCAGAGGGTTAGGGTAAACAATGTTATATCAAATGAACGCATAGTTAACACAGGGGCGCCCAAGGGGGCTGTGACATCGCCATTGTGGTTCATTTTGTACACCAATGATTTTCAATCCGATAGTCCTTTTTGCTCCTTCACAAAATTCGCTGATGATGCGGCTCTTCTTGCCCTGCTCTCAGAGAGCTCAGACGTAAATGAGTATGTTAAAGAAATAGAACACATTGAAAAATACTGTAAAGATAATTTTTTATTATTAAATGTAAAAAAAACCCAAAGAAATGATAATCGATTTTCGTAGGGAAAAGAAGGAAAATGATATTGTTTCTGTAGCTGGAGAGACTATTGAAATTGTGCAAACCTTTAAATACCTTGGTACTATCCTAGACAATAAACTAAATTTTACTGCAAATACTGATTATATCAACAAAAAAGGCAGCAAAGATTACGATTACTAAGAAAACTGTCCTCGTTTAATGTTAGCGAAAAGGCCTTGGCTATGTTTTATCACGCTCAGATCTGCAATATTTTTAAGTTTCAATATCACTGCCTGGTATGGCAATCTGAGCATTAAAAATAAAAATACACTTTATAGAATCCTAAATGCTGCTGGTAAAATCATTGGCAAAAAACAAACCCCATTTGGGCAGTTGTTTGAGACAAAGATCTATAATAAAGCTAAGAAGATCCTGGAAATAAAGAATCACCCTTACCTCTTGTGTCAGGATTTTGTGATTTTACCATCACAAAGGAGATACAAGACACCGATAGCAAAGACAAACAGACACAAACACTCTTTTGTTCCCCTGGCAATCAAATCATTAAATAAGAACAATCTGATATAAACTTTGTCACATGTAAATTATGAGTGAGTCTGGTGTGAATGTACACTTTGGTTTCTTATAGTTATAATGTTTTTTGTTTGGTGTAATGCACAAATTGTAAGACAAATTTTCATACGGACAATAAAGATTATTATTATTGTATTATTATTATTATTATACTTTGAAAAAAAAGCCAATACCTTTTTATGCAACTTATGGAGCGATTATTGTACTTTTAATAACTAATGAAGGTTAGATTTCTAAAAAAGTGGGGAAAAAAATTTAACACACCCCTCTCCTCAAGAAAGAATCCTGGTTAAGCGATGTATTAATCTACTAGACTTTATAATATTCTAATAATAGGCCTTTAGTTCTAGACTTAAACACAGTACCCTAATATTACTGAACTGGAATTTATTATCTTTGATGAATAGGGCATATATGCGAAAATACTCGAAGACATATATTCTGTTCAAGATACGTATTTGTAGGCTTCTAACCAAAGTTTTTTGTATACACTTTGAAAAATTATAAAGGTCAGACTAGAGTTTTCTCCGTGTGGCCAACGAGCTAGTAATTCTTTTCTCAGCGATATACAGCAACTGTTAAATTTCTAGGAAAATCGTTAGAGTCTTTTTTTTTTTTTTAGATCAGCGTCAATGCAGGTTCCTGGTTCCAGCCAGATTACTGATACCATGAAGTTCTGACTTAAATAGAGGTATTGTGCAAAAATAAACCAGTTCAGAATGTGTCCAAATAGTTAAATGAAACCAGTTCAGAATGTGTTTTAAAATGTTTTTGTTTTGTAAAATGTTTTACATGTTTTCGAATGTTCCTTCAGAGTTGAAGATAATTTACTTCCTAGTCCAAACCTCCCGCAGGACGACGGGGGATGGGAGCGGGCAGGGTTTGAACCCTCGACCGTCGATAAATCCGAACGACAGTCCAGCGCGCAAACCGCACGACCAGGCAGAATGTGTCCGAATAGTTAGATGAAACCAGTTCAGAATGTGTCCACATAGTTAGATGAAACCAGTTCAGAATGTGTCCACATAGTTAGATGAAACCAGCTCAGAATGTGTCCACATAGTTAGATGAAACCAGTTCAGAATGTGTCCACATAGTTAAATGAAACCAGTTCAGAATGTGTCCAAATAGTTAAATGAAACCAGTTCAGAATGTGTCCAAATAGTTAAATGAAACCAGTTCAGATTGTGTCCAAATAGTTAGATGAATGAATGAATCCGGACGCTTACTAAACAATCACATCAACACTATTTTCTTCATTAATTTTAATGAGATTATTCTCATTAATAAAAGAAAATCTATACTTGCCACATGACACGCTACAGTGCAAAGGTCAAACAGTTGACGCTTTTTAAAACAAAATCAATGTCCATAATAACAGCCGTAGATATTTTTTTATTAAGTGCGTAACTGCGTTGATCCGGTTCCTGCCGTTTAGTGTGTTTTTTTTTTTCATCCATACGATCGCTGGGTGCATTCTCTCCAATTCTTATCTTCAGATCATATCATCTGAGAATTTCACGAGACTCGATCGAGCTAGAATAATTTATTATATCTTTTTTTTCTTTTCATATCATAAACCAGAGTTGGGGGGGGGGGGAAATAGATTATGGAGTAAAGGGGGGGGGGGAGGACAAGTACGGACAAAAAGAAGGGGCGCCGGAAAGGGGGGTAAATATTAAGAGCTGCAGACAAGCAGCGTTGGAGATTAGAAATTGATATTGATGTCCTCCTGGAAGACCTGTCCTCGTGTCCTCATGTCCTAGGGTGACGTTAAAGGAGCACGCTTCGCACTCGAGGACCTTCCGCGAGATTCCTATTAGTTTGTCAGAAATCTGTTTGCAAGCACAATTTTTTTCTGTTGCTTTTCTTTCATACGTGCTTCTATGTGGGGGTAAAATTTATTATTTTCGGGTGTGTGTGTTTGTGTGTGTGAGAGATTGTGTAGATTATTTACAGCTTATGGTTTCAAGACACGACTGTCTCTCGGCTGTCTCGGATTCATGAGATGGGTTCCAGGCCTGGTCTGGGGGTGTGTTTTTGGAGGGGGGGGGGTTGAAGGAGCTTTTATGAGAGGGGAGTAAAACTACAAGTTTAATATCTTTCTTTTTCATGCTGCGGTGAATCAGAGTCAATGAATTATTGCGTGCAGACGTCTTTAATTAATTTCTCTTTAAGGTAGGCAACTTAATTCGATGTTGAAGTGAACGTCAAGTGTCATTCGAATGACATCCGCTGTCACCATTGGGCATAGTAAAATATATATATATATATACCAGGCGTAATACACGGACTAGTTTGAACTGCCCTCTAGTGCAAAATGTTGCTTCACTTTGTCGCATAAGTGCGTTTGTGAATAGCGAGACCTTTAATGTCCACACACGCTTCTGAGAGTTTTATCAATGGCGGAAAAAAATATATAAATGGCTGTATCCGGTGTACAGACTAAGGGGAGTGTTGATATGCTGTTTTTTTAGCGGCCCCCGAAAGGGGAAAAGACGCTATTAGTTTTGTGCGAAATGTCTGTCGTAAACTAGAAAAGATATTGAAAATCCGACATCACAATATTTTAGACCATTCAAAGTTCTGATGCAACGGCTACTTTTTTTTCTCTGAAAGCGAAAAATCTCATTTTTAAAATAAGTTATGCAAGCAGTTTTTTAAAGATAAAAACAAATTAGTATGCAATATAAGTTAGACCTAAATTAAAAAGAATAATAATCTTGTAAACGTCATTTTCGTGAACTTTCTATTATTGCGAATTATGTCTTTTGAGCATTCGAATAAGAGATTGAGCCTTTTCAAAAAATTACATCAATCATAAGACTTCAGTTAGACCAGGAGAGGCGCGGTAGCTGAGCGGTAAGGCGCTTGGCTTCGGAACCGGGGGCCCCGGGTTCGAATCCTGGTGAAGACTGGGATTTTCTACTTCGGAATCAATCCTTAGGCGCCTCATTAGAGCTGGGTAGACTCAGAAGTTGAAAATCCCAGTCTTCACCAGGAGTCGAACCCGGAAACTGGACATTTCTTCTAGCTATACACAGTAAGTTATTACGAAAATGATGTTTATAAGATTACTATTCGTCTTAAATTAGGTGTAACATATAATGCATACTAATTAGCTTTTTCTTATTAAAAAACTGCTTGCATAATTGATTTTTAAAAATTAGAATTTTCGCTTTCAGGAAAAAAAAAAGTAGCCGTTGCATCAGAACTTTTAATGGTCTAAAATATTGTGAAGTCGGATTTTCAATATCTCTTCTAGTTTACGAGATCTAAACGGGACGGACGGACAGACGGACAGACATTTCGCACAAAACTAATAGCGTCTTTTCCCCTTTCGGGGGCCGCTAAAAACAAAAAAAAAAAAAACATAATGCACGCAATTTATATATATTATTGAAATATATCACTTGAAATTCCAATGCTTTTAATTAAATAGGCAAGTCTACTTGACGAAAAGTCGCTGTGATACTTCCAGCCTCAATGAGACTGCCTTCTTGGTAGGGGGATGTTTGTTAGATTGATAGAGAGTAGATCTGTCCTTTGACATTATCGAAGTTTCAATGTTGTTTGCAAGACATTCCTACAATTGGCTTTTTTATGTGATCCCAGGTCTTCCATTTAATAATATCGAAAGAAATAGTTTGGAATAAAGTGTATGAAAATAGTAAACCTTGATCTTTCAGCTTCAAATAACCCTTCGACACACATATAAATACATACAAACACACACATAACACTTTCAGTTTTAATTTCCAAGATTTCTCTACCCTTTGAGTAATTAAGTGTTTCATTTCCAATGTTCATTCATACATCTTCCCCTTTTTTTTTTCACTTCTGCAGAAGTATCAGACATTCAAAAATTATTTCGAGTTATACCCATCAAACACCGAGTATACCCAGGGTCAGGTATACACCGGACAGCAGACACAAAAATAAAGGCACATTCCTCGTTCCATATGCTAGGACAAATTTTTACAAATGCTTTTTCCTTCCTAGTGCTATTAGAGCATGGAATAGGTTACCTGAGTCAGCCAGGAAAACCAATGACTCGGCAGAATTTAAGTCATTGGTTGACATGCATGACTAGATTGAAATTAAAACACGCGTAGGACGTAGTCATCTTCTTTTTTTTTTTTTTTTTTTTTAAATAATGCATATATTTTATAAGATAAGATATAGCTTGAAGAAAGTTTTCGAGACTTTTCAGTAACTATCGTACTGTTGAAACTCTTGTAACGCAGCGGCCAGGTAAACAAGATATATATCCAGGTCCCGTATTAAGTAAGTGGAGAGACTGGTCAGGACTTCTGTGGATGACAATATCCTGTTTTGAAGGCTGTACTAAAATTAACCTAATTGATGCTTGGCTCATTACAGACAAGAGTACGGTGGTACCTGTACACTTACTGGAAATTCTCTCCCTGTATATACTATATACAGTATATATAGTATGAATTTTGTTTTATTTTAGAATTTATTAGTTTGTAGAGGCTCCCATTTAATAGCAAGGCCCTGCGTGGCTGTACCGCCTGCACCGCCGTAAATCCGGCAATGCATATATATCAATCATACCTTTATTATTAAACTCAACAATATACTGTATAGTCACATGACACTTGAACACGTGACTTGAGCGGACTACTTTTTGCTTTGAAGTTTTTTTCCGAGACAATATTGTTTAAGAATGCACTTTATTAAAAAAAAAAATTATTTGATTTTTCGTATAGAAGAAAAAAAAAAGTAATTTTCTTAGTCAATATTAAAATGGGTGCGATGCAATAAAATCATGGAGAGTGAGTGGAGAGGTGGGGGCGCCCCCAAGATAAGGGGTTCAGTGTGGCGCATGAGAAAATAAAAAGGTAAAGTTATTAAATTGTATTTCATAGCGCGCTGGGTTATAAGGGAGGGGTTGGGGGAGGGGGGGGGGAGATCAAAAGACAGTTTATGACACTCTCTGTAACAATCAGAATTACTACTCATTACTTTCACGCCTCGCGGGCTGCCCTCTTTACTACACTTCCCGACTCTTGAGTCACTGCGACAGTGACACACTTACTCCTTTTGCAATCAGCCTCTACTGCAGCGGTTCTCAAACTTTTCTGCTTGGCGACTCTTTTTTTACAATCCCCCACTCTGCCGCGACCCCTCCTCCCACACACACATACAGCAATAGAAGAATAAGCAAAAACAATCCATATTTTCGATGGTCTTAGGCGACCCCTGGCTAATCGTCAATCGTGACCCACAGGTTGAAAACCCATGATCTACTGTATTTAATAGCATCAAACTCTCTGTTTATTGAAAAAAAAATACTTATGTAATGTAAAAGGGAACCTCGCCTATCAAGCTGTAGACTTGCTCCACCTGCTGAGGAGAGATAGACAGAGGTGGAGGTGCGGGGGGAGGGAGGGTAGAGGCACAATCTAAACATAAGTTAAGCCAATAATAATTTATGAAACGGATAAAACTTATATATATATATATATATATTATATATATATATATATATATATATATATATATATATATATATATATATATATATATATATATATATATATGGATCCTAGGCATCACTTTCAAAGACCGCATCACAAGCCAAGAGATCAGAGACAGGGTTACTGCAGCGATCGGACCCCATGATGACCTGCTAACTATTGTAAAGAAACGCAAGCTTAAAATATATGGCCATATTTCAAGATCCACGGGGCTCGCAAAGACCTTCCTTCAGGGAACAGTCCCAGGAAAAAGAAGAAGAGGCAGACAGAGAAAGCGATGGGAGGACAACATAAAAGAATGGACGGGCCTGCCACTGAAAGAGGTTTTAAACAAGACAAAAGACAGGGAGGAATGGAGAAAGACGGTCGACAAATCTTGCTTGGTGCCCCAACGGTCCAACAGACTAAGAGATAGGTAAAGGTAAAGATATATTATTTAAAATATTGATCAATATTTACACAATACCTGCACTTTTTTTCCACAAAAATACGTCATCTCCTTCTCAAACAATCTCGGGGGGGGGGGGGGATGTCCGCCAATGTTTCCGGGTGTGGATGTAGGTGTTACGGATTTATGACCACTTTTTTCATCCAGGGGGGGGCTGAGGGCTCTGCACTGGGGTTTAGTGCCTCCTCTTGTGGCTGGTGAGACCTATGTGAGTCCGGAATGTTCGGCTGTACTCTGGGCAGGTTATTCCAGCTGGAGCTAGTGTCATTGGCCTTGCTTTTCTTCTCTGGCGTTTTTCTTCTGCCAGCGCTGTTCTCTTTTCTTCAGAAATTTGTGCGCCAGTTTTCACATCGCGACGCTATGATGCTCTCTCATATGCTTCCGTCTCCCAGGTGGCTGGGTTAATGCTGAACGCTATCAATGAAGCTATGAGGGTGTCCCTAAAGCGTTTTCTTTATTATCTATTATCTATAACTTTTTTTTCAGCTAACTTCACAGCAGTGGAGACTTAACGGTACCCACAGCACTCCAACTTATTGTAACTGACATCAGTATAGAAGTCTATATTTATTATATATAAATTTCATACAGTGCCATCTCTACATTTTATGTTGTGAATTTTGCATAGTAGTATGAACATAATACAGCATATAATTTTCATAACACATAGTTCAAAATAATTTTTGTTTAGATAATTCAGTTTGCTATTTGTTATTATTAGAAGGAATGGCGGCATGTGTATTAAAGAGGGAGACGGCTGGCGAACGATGGAGAGGCATGGGAATATTGAATGACGATAACAAGTAGATATTCAAAGAGTTGACAGCTGTTTTGTTTTAATCATTTGATATCTTATAATTTAGCTTGGTTTATTCGGTAACAGTCCAAAAGAACAACCGATCGTAAATAAATCTTGTGTCTTCGAATCCGAATTTTAAAATGAAGTGCAATATTTTGCATGGCTTCGAATTCTTAGCTGTGACCTACATATTTTCGCCACATAAGCGTTGTCTGCCGGAGGCCGATTTAAGTTCTTTTTTCGCCGTCTATTCCTGTCCGCGGAAGTAGATTTCCTTTTGGCTTCAAATGTGTTTCCCGCGACCTTTTGTAAAGATATCTACTAATTTCCAGCTGAAAATATTTGTTAACAAAAGTTTTGTCTCTCCTGATGATGGAAAAATCAAGAACAAACATTTAAAATAGAGCCTTTGTTTTCCTCGTAATAACTAATGAATGTTAGATTTAAAAACATTTTTCAACCTGCCCCCCCCCCTCCATGAAAGAATCCTTTTAATCAAATGTACGGACCTACTAGACTTAATAATATTCCAGTGATATGCCTTTAGATCCAGATTGAAAAGACAATGCACTAAATTTTCCTGAGCATAATTTATTAAACCATGATTAAACTCTTGAATCAATTCGGAAATTCCCGTACACAATAGTCCTTTCAGGAACGCGATAGCCCGGGCATGCTACCCTGCCTTGTAGTGGCGCCCGGGTGGAAACGATCGTACAACGAAACGATTAGGCCAAAGGGTAGCAAACCATGACTCCCGTGGGGGTGCCTAAGAGGACGCGAGAATATCCTCATTGCACTGCGCGGAGTTGTAAAAAAGCTCCCACAACCTTCTCACAATCCAGGCACCATTCCTCAAGGGGCCGTTACATAAATGGCGTGTCCTGCACGGGTTACCCTGGTATAAGAAAGGAAAAATCGCGGGGGTCCTAGTGTGCGCAGCCTCTTGCTGCAAGTCTAACCTCCCCCCCCCCCCCCGCCAGACAGAACAGTGCACACTGTTCTCATTCAGGCCGGTGAGAGGGAGCTCTTGTTTCCCTTTTGCTGGCCTAGAGTTTAAAGGCTACCTGACAGAACGCGATAGTCCTTTCGAAACTGATGATGGATCTAGATCTAGATCTCTAGCCAAATTTTAATGTGTTTTTTTTTTTTACTTCCAAAACTTAAAACAGTCAACAAGCTAGTTATTCTTATCTAGGAGGTATAAACAACTGTTAAATTTCTAGGAGAATCTTTTTTGATATCAATGTCCACCCACCCAGGCTTTTCCACCTTGAATGGACAGGGGCATTGTAAAAAAGAATTTCTAACTTTATCCAAATTCGTGTGATAATTAAGTAACATGCTGCCAAGTAAGGTTGGATTAGCTATTTAAAGTGAAAAATGAAATCACAACACTGGCCTTAAGATTTTATAATTGTAAGAACAGATTTCTGCAATCCTTACATGGTCCACCCTAACAACTGACCCTGACAACTGACCCTAACAACTGACCCTCTTTATAAAATCTATTCAAGTCCACAGAGTTGTTTAGAAAACTTGGACTAGTTTGTCTGCCCCTGATACAATGGCTCTTATTAAATGATGATTTTTCTGGGGGGCCGGCTTGGATTGCGTATCTAACAATGGCAAAATTTTCATGCAAATTGAGAGCAGGCGCTGAGACAAGGTATGATTATCTCCGAGTCCAGGGGAAGCTAATGCGACATAATTTTCTTCCTCTTTTCCTTCTATCTCTGCTCGAGGATCGGGTGTCGGCCAGAGGTCGGAGCTTGTCGACAACAGAGATATCCCATAATACTCTTCATGGATGTTGCTCCGAATCCTGGCCTATAATGTCATCTTTAATTATGGCCATTGTCGCTTTTCGTTGTTTTTTTTCCTCTCCTCCTTTCCATCTTTTTAAAAAATCAGCCCAACTAAACAACAAAACATCCGCGGGGTGTGGGTGTGGGGGTGGATTCTAGAAATCAAATTAGTCCACAACAAAAATGATGCTATTTATAGGTATATATCGCAACTCATTTGTCTGCACGCCAAGAGCTGCTAAGCCGTTGTGGGGGGAAAATAAAGGGGGGTGTCATAGAATCGCTCATAGGCATTTAGACCTAAATACCTTTGCTTACCGGTATGTGGTTAGGTTTATCATAACGTTAGAAGCATATTTGAGAAATTTTTTTTCTTTCAATTTAATACACAATTAGAGGATTCTCATACTAAATATAATTAAAAATTCACAGTTATCTGCTCTTTGTTCATGTTTTGATTCTTTAAACACCCATTGACGTTCTTAATGCAATAAAATACATTTGAGAGAGAAAAAGAAGAGAAAAAGATACGGATGAATGTGGGGGCGATATAATGGCACTTTAAGAAAAACGTAACAAAATTGCATTTCTTTATGCTACAGCCGAATAGGTTTATTTGAAGATACATTGCCCATAAGTGCTTCCATACTCTGCACAGCGGATACACCGAAGACTTCATTTAGTTACAGAATTTGAAACATAAATAGTGTAAAAAATACGGAGTATATGGAAGAATGCATCAGACTCAGTGGCATACCGAAGCTTCTACATCAGAGTTAGACGTAGTTGTCATCTGGACTTTGAAGAGGACCGACTCTCTATCAACATGTGTGATTAAGCTGGGATGCTGTGG
This sequence comes from Biomphalaria glabrata, assembly GCF_947242115.1. Taxonomy (NCBI): domain Eukaryota; kingdom Metazoa; phylum Mollusca; class Gastropoda; family Planorbidae; genus Biomphalaria; species Biomphalaria glabrata. Next base: position 40,842,313 of record NC_074717.1, on the reverse strand, counting down.
TCTAGTCATGCCCTATTGAATGTCAAAAAGAGGATGGCACGGATATGTACAAGTCTGGCACTAACATGGACACGCCTGAAATTGATGTGGACAAGTCCAGCCCTAGAACTGATATGGGCTAAAAGGCACCAATTAGGTTAAACACCATTATGCTACTATTAAAGCTAGCATTTATGTGGTAAACTTACGTTAGCTCCTTTTATGTGTCAAAGTGGTTTCCAACTTTCTAGAAGATCTCGCAGAATGTTAGAAACTGTTATTTAAAACCCATTTAGAGATGCCTCTATTTCAAGTGGTGTCTTCTCTAACCAGTGTGTAGCTGGACTACATGAACTATAATGAGGCTACCTCTATTTGCATACCATGATGAGAGTCGCTTCAGTCTCATCTGCTTTTCCCACTTCCTAGAAATTATCGGGCAGCCATCTTGGCGATTATATCATTCATGTGTTACTACAAAAGCGTCACGTGACATTGGCCTGAGGTTTCTGGACCAATGCGTCGTGCCCTGTGGACAGTTCACTGTCCGTCTGGCGTCCACATCAGCCAAACATACACACACACACACATGCACACTCTGTTGTCTTTCACTCATGAGTTACACACAGACACACATTCACAGATAATTAGTTTATGAACATTTTGAGACATTTTTCAAAGTGTGGGGCAGAATGATGTGTGTGTGTGTGTTGGGAGGGGGAAGGCGGGTTTGGGAGTGTCTGTTGACAAGATTATGAAATTGGTTACGGGTCAAGTGGCTCAAGATGGCGAGTCAAAACAAAGAAACATGACGTCATTAGCTATTCACACGGACACGCGACACTACGCGCACAATGAGTGTTGCATTTTTTTTTCAAGACATATAACTCGTGAAATTAAAAAAAAAGGTGACTATTTTATTATTATTATTTTTTTTTTTTGGGTCACTTTAGATCACTTACATCAGTGGTGCCCAACTTTGTCCTGAGGGCTATTTTAATTTCCAACACTTATGTCGCGGGCCGCACCAACGGAAAGATACAAAAACGAAATGAAATTAACCTGAAACTATTTGATTACAAACCCACATATCCACTACCCGTAGTTGAACAATCTTTTATTCGAGGCTCAAAATCAAGAATGCCGCCATATTTGTTTCATAATGCCATTTATATGTTCTTCGTTTAAACAGCTACACTTTCCTTATAAACCAACATGTTCAAATCCGTTCACTTTTCCTAGTAGATTCTCCCCTCAGAAATGTTAAAGGTCATGGTACATTCAAGAAAAAAAAAGCAATGAGCGCCCTAATTTAGGTTAAGACACATTTTTCAACCTTTTTTTTTTTCGGAAAAGGAGGAAGGAGATGTTCAACACTTTGTGCCGACGTTTCGGCGGGCAGGATGAAACCACATCGCCGGCCGGATCTGGCCCAAGGGGCCTTATTTCGGTTATCACAGACTTATATAAATGAATTTACTGACCCTTAAATTTAAATATATACTCAATCTGCCCCAGAAGTATTTGTTATAGGACTATAGGTGACTGTATGATGTGAGGTGGGACGGTGGTTATTGATAACTTTTGGTTCCTAAGGTTCTTCATGCTGTCCGAGGCTGCCTGTCACAAACTCTCTTTGTAATCTTGGTTCCTTCAATTTCTTCCATTTCCACCCCGGCTAAAACATAGTATATATAATATAGTGTTTGTTGTTTGACTGAAGCAGATACACAAGGGCTTACGTTCCAGCAAACATTTCTTAACAGCAGACGGGATTAACTCTTTCTCTCCTAACTGACGATACCAGCGTTGATTCCACCAGAATGTGGTAAATAATTACGGAGAGAAAGAGTTAATTTACTTCCATGTGTATTACTGAATGATTGTATCTGTTCTCTTTACTTCAGAGGACGTAATATTATTTGTATTATGGTGTCATGTGGCCAGCACAACGACCAACCGCTTTACTTTACCCAACTGATGTCAGATACTTATTTTGAAGTCATTTACATACTATACGTAAACGAATAACATACATACTATCAGTTGGTCAATAGCATAGAAACTATCAGTAGGTTCATAGCATACTTACAAATAGTTGGTCAATAACATACATACTATCAGTAGGTTCATTGCGTACTGTCACGTGGTGTAACCGTCAAGGTCCCACGAGAAGTGTAGACAGAAAAATTGCTTACGCATAGACTTCTCCAAGATTCAAGTTTCTGCACAGAATACACCAACATGTAAATGGAGTTTATAATAAGTGAATTGAATTTTGGCTGTTGTCATTTTGTTGTTATTTTGTTGTTATTTCCACAATGAGACTTTTCAGTTTCAAACCAATATAGAGAAGGAAAAAGTTTATACTCGAGCTCAGTTATTAAGTTTCAAGCGTTATGTTAAGTCCGACTTAAGTAATTTTTTTTATATTTTGGATTATAATATTTATTATCTTATACTACGTATAATAAATGACATATATACATACCATGTGTATTAAATATATTGGTAAATAGAAATTCGTTTGTTTCTTAAGTTTCTCTTTGGCATGCTTTGGACATTGTGTCATCAGACTAGTCTTCTAACAACATCAATACTGTTAGTAGGTCAGTAAATTACATACTTTGAGTAGGTCAATAACAAGCATGTTTACGGAAGGCCAATAACACATATACTATCAGTAGGTCAATAACTTACATAATATCAGCAGGTCAGTAACATACAGTACTATCAGTAGGTCAGTCACATACATTACTATCTACTGTCAGCAATATACATTACTATCAGTAGGTCAGTAGCGTACATACTTTCAGTAGGTCAGTAACATTACATTACTATCAGTAGGTCAGTAGCGTACATACTTTCAGTAGGTCAGTAACATTACATTACTATCAGTAGGTCAGTAGCGTACATACTTTCAGTAGGTCAGTAACATACATTGCTATCATTAGGTCAGTAGCATACATTCTTTCAGTAGGTCAGTAACATACATTGCTATCAGTAGGTCAGTAGCATACATTCTTTCAGTAGGTCAGTAACATACATTGCTATCATTAGGTCAGTAGCATACATTCTTTCAGTAGGTCAGTAACATACATTACTATCAGTAGGTCAGTAGCATACATTCTTTCAGTAGGTCAGTAACATACATTGCTATCATTAGGTCAGTAGCATACATTCTTTCAGTAGGTCAGTAACATACATTGCTATCAGTAGGTCAGTAGCATACATTCTTTCAGTAGGTCAGTAACATACATTGCTATCATTAGGTCAGTAGCATACATTCTTTCAGTAGGTCAGTAACATACATTACTATCAGTAGGTCAGTAGCATACATTCTTTCAGTAGGTCAGTAACATACATTGCTATCATTAGGTCAGTAGCATACATTCTTTCAGTAGGTCAGTAACATACATTGCTATCAGTAGGTCAGTAGCATACATTCTTTCAGTAGGTCAGTAACATACATTGCTATCATTAGGTCAGTAGCATACATTCTTTCAGTAGGTCAGTAGCATACATTGCTATCATTAGGTCAGTAGCATACATTGCTATCATTAGGTCAGTAGCATACATTACTATCATTAGGTCAGTAACATACATTGCTATCATTAGGTCAGTAGCATACATTACTATCATTAGGTCAGTAACATACATTGCTATCATTAGGTCAGTAGCATACATTACTATCATTAGGTCAGTAGCATACATTACTATCATTAGGTCAGTAACATACATTGCTATCATTAGGTCAGTAACATACATTACTATCATTAGGTCAGTAACATACATTACTATCATTAGGTCAGTAACATACATTGCTATCATTAGGTCAGTAGCATACATTGCTATCATTAGGTCAGTAGCATACATTCTTCAGTAGTCAGTAATCCCTTGAGCTCAACTCCTACATAGTCTTGTTTTGATATTTCTGCGGTCAGTTTGCTCTAGGAATAATTCACTTGTCTCGGAGTGACCACTAATATGGTCATCGCAATCTCAGCTTCCCCCCCCCCTCTTCCACCGGACCAATCAAGGGGGAGAAATCTCATTTCCATCAAGTTTCCAAAATCCCGAAATTTCCTTTTTCTGACCGCCTGAAAATTGCTTCAGAAGCTAGTGTCCAGCTAGTGTCCAACGACTCATGGGTCAGCTCGGCGCTCAAATTTCCTTGACTAAGCTGACCAGTTATTATATATAATCTCCTCAGCCGGACACAGTCTCGTCTGAACTTGGTATCAATAATAGTTATACGACAAAAAGTGAAATAACGGTGTTTTTTTTTCCCGCCTAAAGAGATGGAGAAAAAAAGGAGGGGGGTTTAATTTCGTAATGTTGCCCAGGTCAGGAAGGAAGTTAGAGCGGATTATGCAGGGTGGAAAGACACCTTGAATGCCCCTCTCCATTTTACGGTGTGGGGGGGTGGAAATCTAGTTTGTCTCAGTCATCATTGACCACTGTCCACTCAAGGGCCAAACGAGAACAAAAAAATTTTGTTAAGAAAGATGAAATTATAGTAGGAAAAAATGTCCAATGTCTAGTTTGTCTCAGCCATCATTGACCAGTGTCCACTCAAGGGCCAAAGGAGAAAAAAAATTTTTGTTAAGAAAGATGAAATTATAGTAGGAAAAAAATGTCCAAAGAAAGACTCGGGTTGGGGGGAAAGAAGAGAAGAAACAAAAACGTTAACGATTGCGGGAGATAGAAAGTTACATCTTATGGTCAATTATCCATTCTGATATTTTATTCCTCAGAAAAACTTTCCCACACGCAAAATCGCTTAGGGATAAAAGCGGAAACATTGACTATTGGTATAAGGGATGGGAGAATACATAGCAGCAGGGAGTGTCTATTATTTACAATCTCGACCAGAACGACACGGGGAGCATTCATTATGTGGAAGTTATTATAGCTAGTACAAGTATTTGTCACCCCCGGGGGTATCCTTACGACCCGTTAAACGAGACGGCGAACACCGGAGTTACCGGCCTTTTATGCCGCGGTGTTTATGATAGCCTGTAATCGTGTCAGGGTTTTCAGCTTTTTATTCCTGGGTCGTTGTGGCTCATGGTGGCGGATTCCGACCTGCAAAATTAGCAGATCTGAAGTCACTGGCGAGCTGTGCTCCCCCCCCCCCCTCCTGCTGGGCGCGCATCTCGATGGTAGGAGACATCCACAATGTTATGCAACAAACATTTGTTTGTTGTTTGTAATTGCGAGGTAATTGGGAGACGCGTTGAATTGAATGGGGAAAGAGTAACGAGAGCCCCAAATACCAACGCCATCTGAAATTCAAGACACCGAAACACTCATTGATGTGGAAAATAAGATAGAAATACACTGGGGTCAAGTATTAAACGATTCTTAAGTTTAACAAAAAAAAGTTTACTACTAGATTCTTTAGCTTCTTTAGTTTAAAAAAAAGTTTACTATTAGATTAGTTATATTCTTTAGTTTAGAAAAAAGTTTACTACTAGATTAGTTAGATTCTTTAGTTTAAAAAAAAGTTTACTACTAGATTCTTTAGCTTCTTTAGTTTAAAAAAAAGTTTACTATTAGATTAGTTAGATTCTTTAGTTTAAAAAAAAGTTTACTACTAGATTAGTTAGATTCTCAGTTTTAAAAAAAAAGTTTACTTTTAGATTATTTAGATTCTTTAGTTTAAAAAAAATGTTTACTATTAGATTATTTAGATTCTTCAGTTTTTTTTTTTTTTTAAAGTTTACTATTAGGGTGACGCTTATACAGGCTGCACTAAGTTGCGTTGGAAGGGAAGGCTAAAATGATTTAAAATATCATCGCCAGTGTCTTTAATACAATACATTCTCTCACCTATGCATGTATAACATTATACACCTTTTTAAGAACTTATTTTATTTATACAATACACCTCTTTTCCAGCTCCCCCCTTGTCGCACTGCACATATCTGATAGTAACGAATAACAAATTCTTTTTTGTACACTTAATGACTTGTCTAAACCCTAACCCGAAACATATAAAACATTCAAATATTTAAACATCTACTTGTTATCAACTAAATGAAAATGTGAAAGTTGTTGAGGATTGCTCATTATTTTATTTATAAGTTTATTGTGGAGATACTAGAAATGTGTACCTCGAATTTATCTTGTATATTAAAGCTTCAAGCCATACAATAAGGACGTACCATTTACTTTTGTAATATTTATAACAATAACATTTCTCTCTGCTCTATGTTAAAAGTAAAAAGCCCACACCCCCCTTTTTCAGATCTTGCATTCTATAGGGCAGATGATGTAAAGGTCATCTGTTTCTGTGGCCCATAGTTAACGAGGGTGTCATATCGCCAGCGCCGTCTTTACTTTTCCCCAACTAATGCCAGGTACCATTAAAGCAGAGTGGACTCAAAGGCGCCCAAAGATCCCGAAATTAAAACTCAAAGTCTTCACCGCTTTACCACTCAGCAACCAAGCCTCCATTTCTTTCTGGTAGTCAACACAACCATAACAACACTATAACAACCGAATCCCCATCTCTTTCTTGTTGTCTCTTGTACAGTCAATACAAACACAACACAACCATAACAACACTATAACAACCAAATCCCCACCTCTTTCTTGTTGTCTCTTGTACCCTCAACACACACACACACACAACACACATACCCCACCATTTCCCACCATTCACGTTTTAATCCAGTAGAAAATTGAACAGGAGATTTTCATACATGGCGGAAAAACTATAAATAGCATGTTTCTGGTGTATCCGGCGTATCAAATAAAGGCGGCGCTGACAAGCTCTGTTTTTTAAAACCTACATTTGTGCACTTGCTAGCCATACAGAATCCAATGTTCTATAGCTCTTTCTTTATAACGCTAAATAATTTCAATAAGGGGAAAGCATTTGACTTTCAGTCTATGTACTAAGTTGGTAATGTGTAGGAGTTATCTGCAAGGCTATTTTAAGTTAAAAACATACAAACAATAAATGACTTTACAGACACATAGATGCAGTAATAGATTAAAGAAGATTCAAAAACTCAAAAATAAAGATTCACTGCTTTACTTATTGCAGATAAGTTAACTTAAGCCTATTCGGTGTTAATTGTTTGTCTTTTTTTGTTTTGTTTTATAGCTGATGAAGGCCTCGTGGCCCAAACGTCCTTTGTATTACTTGGTACGGCAGGGTTACATATATGCATGTTTATCGTATTTTCTAGACTAATACAAGAGTCAGCAGCGTCTTATCTCAAGCAGATGTCATAGATCAGGGGAGACGACTATAAACAATGCCAGCACACGAGACATGCTCGGATCAGATTCAACGACCCGAGTGCAGGCGTATGGCATGTCAGTCACGCCATTTGTCTTAGATGTCATACACTGATGTCTTAAAGAAACGCCAGGTAGCTTAAGATCTGTCATATGCTTACAATCATAAGTATTTAGATAGCTACAAATCTGCCATATGCTTACAATCATGAGTATTTATATAACTACAGATCTGTCATGCCTACAATTAAGGGTATTTAGATAGCTACAGATCCGTCATATGTTTTCGATTATAAATATTAAAGTAGCTACAGATCCGTCATATGTTTTCGATTATAAATATTAAAGTAGCTACAGATCCGTCATATGTTTTCAATTATAAATATTAAAGTAGCTACAGATCCGTCATATGTTTTCAATTATAAATATTAAAGTAGCTATAGATGAAAGATGTCATATGCTTATAAGTATATAGGTAGCTACAGATCTGTCAAATGCTTCACATTGTAATCACAACCAATTTCCGAAAGGATCAATAAGGCAGTCTTAGTCTTAGTCTTAATATGCTTACAGTAAAGTAAAGGTATTTCTTTAAGACCTCGCGATCTATGGGGCAGATGATGTTTAGATCATCTTTTTGTATGGTCGATGGTTAACGAGGGTGTCATGTGGCCAGCACAACAAACACTCGCCTTTACTTTGCCCAACTAATGACAGAGTTTGATGGGCTTAGGGGGCATACTAAAGATCCCGATAATCAAAAGCCCAGTATTCAACAAGATTTGACCCGACACCCCTCGGTTGGGAAGGTAAGCGCTTTGCCCCACGCCCCATATGTTCTAGCTATTGAAAACAAACAGTTGAAAAAATGTTAAAACACAGACAAGTCCATTTGTCGTTGTGATGATGTGGTAATTAAGTGTCAAAGATGTGGTAAAGATAGGGTAAAGATGTGGTGAAAATATAGCTATGATGTAGTAAAGATCTGTTAAAGATGTGGTAAAGCTATAGTAATGATGTTGTAATGATGTGGTAAATATGTGATGAAGATGTGGTGAAGATGGGACTATGATGTGGTAAAGATGTGGTAATGATGTGGTGAAAATGTGTTAAAGATGTAGCTATGATGAGGTAATGATGAGGTTACGATGTGATAAAGATGTGGTGAAAATTTGACTGATGTGGTAATGATGTGGTGAAAATGTTGTTAAGATGTGGTGAAGATGTAGCTATGATGTGGGAAAGATTTAGTGAAGAACTAGGTATGATGTTGCTAAGATGTAGTGAAGATGTGGATATGATGCGGTATAGATGTGGTAAAGATGTGGTGAAGATGTGGTGAAGACGAGGAGAGTGTTAATACTTGATTTCATTGTGAAAATTTGCCGGTTTTAACAATTCAGACCAATATCCACAATCACTATTCCAGGACATGAATGGATGTGTCCAGTTTAGCTAAATCCTTTCCTCCAGGTCAAATTCAAGTTAACTCGAAGCCTAGAGTCTTACTCCATCCTGGACATAGATGGAGGTGTAACTGACGTTTGTTTGTCTGTGAAATTAAAACAAAAATTATATTTTACAGCCCTTCGATTAATGTATATAATAAAAGACATTAGATTTTACGTAAGTAGATTCTTGAATAAATTGGTCATCAAGCTAGCCACATAAAGCTAAGTCTAATTATTCGTAAACATGATTCTAGATGTGCTCTTATTCGTCTGAAATAATGGATTATACATCTAGCACGTGTTAAAAAGGTGTTGTTGTTGTTGTTTTTTTTTTTTTTTGGGGGGGGGGGGGCTGCAGTACATTTTTACTCCAACTTCTATCCACTTGGACGTCGTTACTGAACACCCCTTTAATCCCCGCAGTTCCTCCGAAGATTGATTGATTTGAATGATTATAAAAGATATGAATTTATGGTGACAGAATAGAGTGTTTCTCCTGTTCTAAAAAGCAAGACCTTTTTTGGTATAAGTCATCAGTGCCGGCTTTAACATCTCGAAAAGCCCGGTCGAAATACGAATGCAGTATTGTTTAAATATCAATTGAAATTAAATGACAGCATAAATAAACAGTCAGATGGTTGCGATGCGGACATGGTAGGAAGAGCTAGGTAGCGAAGGAAGCGGTGGCGCCACTCCGCGGACCATTCAAAAACTCCCTGCATTTGGTAAGCGAGGCGACGGTGTCATAATTCTATTGTTCCAACCTGACACGGGCAGATAACCCTGCTCAAATGTCAACATGAGACTGTCATAAAAGCCGTGACATTTGGCATTAAGTTTACCCGATTACTGACATTTTTTGCTGTCATTTTTAAGGCAATACACATACATAATTTTTTAATAGGGTTTATGTTTCACGTCTGCCGTGCTGCGGTGCTGTCCCTTTGGTATGACCCGGATGTAGACCACAATGGCGGCTTCATAATATACGTTTTGTTCCCGGATATTTTATGAGCTGATAAATGAATCATAAATTATGCTTTATAACTTGATACTTTGACCTATGTGCCATTCCATAAGGTCAACCCACAACAGCGTGGGGAGGTATAGTGGGGACTTTAATATACAACCTACGACGTCATAGAATTTAAAGGGAGCCAATGTTACACACAAAAAAAAAAACACATAATTTCTGGGTGGCCAAGTGATTAGAGCGCCCAATAGTCTACGCAATAAGTTGTAAGTTCTATCCGATGTATACTCAGTGAACCAGATGACGCAATATGTATCGAGCACAAAATTTCAATCTTAAACACATGTATATTTACAAGGCCGGATTTATAAGGCTGGATTTACGAGGCCGGAATTACCTTTTAGGCATCATAAGTTATGGCTCAGGGTCTCCAAGAATTATTTAGCCCTGACATATATATCTGAACTTATAAAGAGCCCCAAAAGAACCCCTAATGAGCCCCATATCTCAAAAAGGTTTGGGCTTTTTAAAGTCTAAATACTGCCCTATATATTTAGATTTATGTTACCAGCGTAGTACAGACTTTGGGCATTCTATAGTAATGTTTGAAGTTATAAGCCGAATTAGTAAATTCACTGCTCTTAATTTGCCAAGGCATTTTATAGAATGACTTAAACTGCTTCAAGCAAAATATGAAATGTCTTATTTAGAGGTATGGAGGCGTAGTGGCAGAATGGTAAAGTGCTTGTCTTCGAACCGATGAGTCCTAGGCTCGAATCTCGGGGGAGACTGGGTTTTTAATTTCGGTATTTTTAGGGCGCCCCTGAGTCCACCCAAGTCTAATGGGTACCTGACATTTGTTGTGAAAAGTAAAGGCGGTTGGTCGTTGTGTTGGCCACATGACACCCTTGTTAACCGTTTGCCATAGCAACAGATGACCTTTATATCGCCCCAGTTTGCCACCCACAAAAGCTGGCTCCATACATGTAGAACTAGAATTTGATCTATATACACAAATACACGCAGGCCTACTGATTAATTAAAGCAACATTAAATATTATATACATACATACATACATACATACATACATATATATATATATATATATATATATATATATATATATTACAATACCACTAATAATATACTGGTAACACGAGAATACTATGACAAAAGCCCGATTTAGATCTCCGATGAGGATCTGTCTTTAAATTTGTGAGGACCTCGAAAATTAGCTATGACAAATTGGGAGCTACTTGACAGTAATCAAAGGAAGTCCGACGCAACTTTTTTTCAGTTAATGAACCTGTGAAGTTGACCTGCTCCAAACAAGTTGTCAACATAACAGACTTGTTTGCTTATAATGTCAGGCACAAGAAACGTTTACAGCAAGCAAAACTTTGTCCCTACAGCTGCACAAATACACTATGTCTACAAATACACTATGTCTACAATTTTTATTAACTTTATGATGTCATGCTGTGCCATTCAAACACCCAGGTGGTCAGGCCGTGATTGTACATCAGAGTGACGGCGCTTGGAAATGTTCGGGGTCCAAAATAATTCCTTATTTCATTCTAATATAATTTTAAATTTTCATTTCAGTTTAAAGGTGGCACTACACTCTCATACATGTAAAATATTTTCATCATTATTCAAATGTACACACCCCACCTATATAAGATAATTAAATACGTGTACATATGAATGCAAGTTCTCGTAAGGTTTTAAAACTTTGAATTAAGAACACGACTGCAATGTAAAAGAAAATATTAATAATCATAATAATAAGACACAGCATTAGTTACAAACCGGACATATATTAAATACACAATGTCAGGTCTTGGTAACACTCGAACTAGAAATAGTTTAAACAAATTACTGGATGAACCTTCACCTTTGAAGTAACCTCGCCGTAGAGAGTTAATCTGTGTGGAATACATGCAACAAAACCCAAAAAGATAAAAATCTCCAGTGTATTGGATTGTCTGTGCACCTCTCATGATCTGTCGACAGTCTTTCTCCATTCGTCTCTTTTTTATGTTGACTTCCCATCGCTTTCTCTGTCTGCCTCTTCTTTTTATCACTGGTACTGTTCTCTGCAGGAAGGTCTTTGCGAACCCCAAGGACCTTGGCTATACAGTTTATATTTACGTTTTCTGATTGTGGTCAGCAGGTCATTGTGGGGAGCTATTGCCGCTGGGATCCTGCTTTGGATTTCCTCATATGTGATGCGGTCTTTGTAGTTGAAACCCAGGGATCCTTCTATAGCATCTCGATTTCATTTCAAATGTGAAAGGAAAAAAAAAAGTAACTCAGAATATTAAGTACACCAAAACTGGTCGTGTGTTAAGCGCTTCCGACTATCGTTCTGTCCAGAGCCTTGGGGGTGGCGAGTAAGGCAACCGCCCCAGGTCCTGAATTAAAGAGAATCTTTTGTTACTGTCCGCCCATCGTGCAAATATTCGTGGCTCAGATATGACACTCGTGAGGGCTACGCTCGCTGTTATTGCCTCTCCTGGTCCAGTAAGTAATAATAATAATAAGGCTTGTCTTCGAGTCCGAAGATTAATAAGGAATGCAGTATTTCCCGTGGCTACGCATCCCCGGCTTTGACCTACATATTTTGCCACATCCAGGGCAAGCATAACCATTGTCCGCCGGTGGTCGATTAAGATTTTCTTTTCGCCGTCTACGTCTGTCCTCGGAAGCTGATTCTCTTCTGGTCTCAAATGTGTTTCCCGCGGCCTTTGTGGTCCTGTAGGTACAAAATTCGAATCATGTCCGCTGACATCCCCTGTCTTCATGGAGGTAATAATTTTTCTTTATGAAGGAACATTTTAAAACGTATTTAAACTAACGAAACTATTTTAACAAAATGTACAATTTAAAGGCCGTTGTCTATCACCAACTGACCTAGGTGCAGCAGAAACAGGTCAATGTCCATTCGAGGGAGGTCAATGTGCAATAGAGACCGTCCAGCGTGCACCACTGGGCAACAAACATTTGAGATCCAGCGCTTCTTTTATGTGCCGCCCATTCACCAGCTCAGCTAAAAATCATCTACTCACCGTATATTGCGCTAGTTGTTTCCCTTGACACCTCGCCTGCCGAAAGAAGATTAGACGGTAATTAAAATTCAGTTTGTAATTAATTATAACAAAAGTTTTATGGGGCCGGTACATAAACTATTATTGATTAATTTTGGTATCACATATGGTCTATGCTTTTGCATCTGCTGTGTCCTTACTGTAATCAGTTTAATGAGATGTTTCAAATCGAAGAGCGAGTATGTAGGTAATTTTTGTAAGTTTGATAGAAATGCATATCACATGCTATATAACGGTGCTGTCAATTATGTTATCATGATATCACAATATAATAACATTGTATTCCATGATGGACTAAAAAATATGTATTTAATTTTAATTTATACTAGGGGAATAAAATAAACAGTCATGAAAAAAAAATGGCGCGTTACAGCAGACGTGATGGATTTACTTCCCCTTAGTATAATTTAATGAAACTATTCGCGAGTTTATTGTAAGTGAAAAGGACGACTTTACCAAATGCTGACGTCATTAGATGGCGTCCTGGTCAACCAAAATAAAAATATGTGTGTGTGTGTTCGTATGCATAAAAAAATTTACTACAAAAAAAAAATAATCCAACTACTTAAATTGCGTCTACCGAAGTTGACATTGGCAGCTCGCATTAATAACGATTGTATAATTTATGATATGCACTTGGCAGTATGTACGAGGTGTCATATTAGATACAACATACAACAACAGAAGATTTTTAAAAAATAAACAGATAACAACAGACGGTAATTTGAAGACCTATCCCCAAGCATTGTATAGACAGCATGTCTTGGCTTAGACTCTAGGAACTTGACGAGGAAACGAGCCTCGCCCCAAAAGCCTCGCGTTATCTTTTCATCTCCTAGTTTAGAATCCATTGTGCCATCTACTTCTGCCTGTTGTATCATATTGTTAGTCAACTGATATACATGCATTTGATATACGCCTAAAGGAAAGGTATAGTGGAGAGGGAGAGAGAGGGCGGAGGTGGTGGTTTGGGGGGGGGGGGATACAACACTAAAACGTTGCGCACGCTTTTTTTTTCTTCTTTCAAGAATTTGGAGTGATATTGTTTGCATCAAGATAGGCATGATAAATTGAAAATGACAAATTTAAATGAAAAACATAATCTGTTTGACCTTTAATACTCCCCCCCCTTTTTTTTTTTTTAAAGTATGTACATCGTATGTTAGTATTGAAAACGTGATAGGGAGACAGAGTATATCACTAGAGATTGTTTTGTTGACGTCAGGGGGGGGGATGTGGTAGTGCTTACACCAGGGCCGTGGTTTTCGTATGCAGAAAGTTATGCCGTGGTTGTAGATCTGTATCAGAGATACCCAACTTTTGTTTTCCGGCCCGTTGGCTACATCTATTTCCGACCCGTGTATCACGGGCCACAACGTCGAAAGAAATAGTCGAGTAGAATAAAAAACTACACTCTTTGGCTTCGCTGTGCACTGTGAACAGAACTTTCCAGGGGCCGGATGTGCCCCGCGGGATGTAGGGTGAGCATCGAAAAAAATAAAAGAGCACTCTCGTCTCATAATTATTATTTCGCAATTTTTAGATACATAATCTAAATCAGCGGTTCTCAACCTTTTAAGCTCGGCGACCCCTTTTTACAATTCCTTACTTTGCCGCGACCCCCCCCCCCCTCCAACACACACAGCAATAGAAGAATCCATACTTTCGATGGTCTTAGGCGATCCCTGGCAAATCGTCAATCGACCCCCAAAGGGCTCGCGACCCACAGGTTGAGAACCCCTGATCTAAAAAGATCTAGGTAATCAATCTATTTAAATGTACATAAGTGACTAAAATCAATAGACGTGAATTATTTCGGTCTAGGCCATTCTAGGATCTTCATTACGTCTCCTTAATGGAAACTAACAGGAAATGGCTTTATTTTAATGAATTTGCGTGAATATATAGTTCTGCGATTAATACATAACAATCTATATATTTAGGTCTGTGAGTTGATCAATCGCGGATAAGAATTTGTTTCCGATTTCCAGTCTAGATATAATATATATATATATATATATAGGTCTGTGACCTAAACTTGGCTACATGTATTGTGGGTACGAGGTGTAAATACAAAAACTAGCCCATGAAAGAAATGACACTTTAAGGCACTTAAGATACGGTGTTTCCACAAACTTTCTAGCACACATTTTTTTCTTCTGATATCCAAACTTAACTGTTGCAATGTGTGACAGCCTCACGTGAAAGATCAACGTGACAGCATGACGTGACAACTCGACGGGATAACTCACCCCATCTACTATCGTTTAACATCTTCAGCGCTGAAGAGTCCCTGTCAATATTATGTTTTACATACACACACACACGCAAACACATACAAACACCTGGTATAAACATGTATTGACTAATCGACCCAGATGTCGCCAGTTTTGTTTTTAATTACCTAGTCAAGAGTCTTAAAACTTTGCTCCGCAAATTTATAGCTTGCACAATGTGTCTAGGTGTGACCCCATTGTGTCTAGGTGTGATCCCATTGTGTCTAGGTGTGATCCCATTGTGTCTAGGTGTGATCCCATTGTGTCTAGGTGTGATCCCACGTGGTAGATGCAGTCTATTAAATACAGATTTTTAGAACATTAAACATTAATCAGGGTATAACTGATACTAAAGGGGTCCCCTCGTTGCGATGTTTTGTCTTTCAAACCTGGATCCTTGGTTCGAATCTCGGTGAAGGTAGACATTTTGAATTTAGGGAGTTCTAGGGCAGCTCTGAACCCACCCAACTCTAATGGGAAACTAAAGAAGACGCCCCAAATATTTCCCCATCAAATGATAAATAACTAATCTGACATCTGATGTTTGCGACAATATCTAATTATACATTACGACCTGATGAGGAAGACAAGGACTTACTTGACATGATCATAACAGGAACATTAAACATGATTAACGACATTGAAATAGAAGAAATATTTGTTTTTTTTTTGTTTTTTTTTTTGGGGGGGGGGGGGGGGGGTAGAAATTAGTACCACGTGGATGTTTCCGTAAATTCATATTATTAAATGCTATGTTGTTATTAATGTTGTTGCCTCAACATTGGCGCATTATTACTTTGGTTTTGTTTGCTTTTTTTTTTGTAGGTCACTTCCTGGAAGATGATAGTTTAAAAAATAAAAACAACCAGAAGATGTTTGACAAGTTTGGACTAAATCTGTTAGATAGCACAGAGTCATACTTCAAGGAAGTCTCTAAATAAATGTCAAAAGTGTGACGAATTTGGGGAATTCAATATTCTCCACTGATATCCCAAACATTCCCTCAGCTCTGAAACAAAATTAAGAAAAGCAAAAAAAACAACAACAATGATTTAGTGTTAAAAATAGTTGGGTTGATGAAAAACATATTAACATTACGTTTTCATAATGATTTGTAGAGGGCATAGGCACCGCTTTCAGGCATTGCGATCTAGTGGGCAGATGATGTAAAGCTAATCTATTTCAATGTCCTTCGCTTAACGATGGCGCAGCAGCGTAGCTAGGAATTTGGGGGGCCTGAGGGCTTGACCTCTTTAAGTGCCGCCCCCCCCCCCTGCACTTTTACATTCGACATTATGGCATGAGATTATGTACTTAATATATACATAACTTAATAATATATGACTAAGGTTGCTTGTGACGATTTCCTAATTGTAATGAGCCACAAAACATCTAATCAAAGTAACAAACTCTAATAGCTTTATTTTATATTAATCTGCAGCTCTTTATTTCCTATCTAGTTTCTACCTCACAGCCTACACCAACAGGCCTAGCCGCTCAACTGTCCTTCTGCATTCCTGACCTCTCGTTACCCCGCTAGGCTGACCCATTCAATCGCTGGACAGGTACAGAACAGGGGCGTAACTTAAGGGTGACACTCATACTCCACGACATAAACACACACACCAAAATCCTTTCACAACATTACTCCCTGAGAGTAACCCCCTCCGGAAAGAGTTAATCTGTGTGGAATACATGCAACAGGGGCGCTAACTTATAAAACAACATGAACAACAAGATTACATGGCAGAGGCGTAATATCTAATATTTAAGTTTTTTTTTTAATGTGGACACTCGTTTGGAGGTATACAAGCAGGACTGGCCATCGGACCTCGCGCTTGGTGGTGGCACAGCAAAAAATGGAAAATAATACATTTAAGGTACCAATCATCTTCAGTTTATTGAACTAATTGGTTCCATTTAAGTCCAAAATTGATTTAATTAAAATTTAAATGTGTGTCAGTTTTCCGCCATAATTGAATGAAAGTAAAATAAATGGGGCATCCTTAGAAAGAAGAAAACCCATGTGCAATGTGTTGTGTGATGTTGTGTTGTGTTTAGTGTATTTTGTAATGTGCAATGTGTTGTGTTGTAGGCAGAGTTTTTGTGCTGTGATCGGAGTATTGTGTTTTGTGTGTGGTGATTGGTGTGCTGTGTATGAAGTGTTGTTCTGTATAGTGTGTCGTGTTTGTGTTGTGTTTGACGTGTTCTTCTGCGTATAGTGTGTCGTGCTTGGTATGTTGTGTTTGGTGTGTTATTAGGTGTACAGTGTGTTGTGTTTGGTGTGTTGTTCTGTGTTTAGTGTGTTGAGTTTGGTGTGTTGTGTTACATGTGTTATTCTGTGTATAGTGTGTTGTGTTTGGTGTGTTGTGTTAGATGTGTTATTCTGTGTATAGTGTGTTGTGCTTGGTGTGTTGTTATGTGTACAGTGTGCTGTGTTTGGTGTTTTGTGTTAAATGCTATACATGAAGGTAATGTATGGCATACTAATTAATATTTTTTTTGTGCAAATGATCTTAACAGTCAAGTAGTTAAAAAACACTACAGGTACTAACGTGACTATATGTACACCAGGATGTGCAGTAATTAGGTCATTTCAGGTATAGGGCATCCAACTAAAATGTTGATTTGTTTTCATTTCTACGTAAATACGTTAAGTTCCCACAGCACTGTCCACTGACGGAGGACAATGAAACTAGGGGAGGGGAGTTTTGTTTATAAAAAAAAGAAAGTTTCAGACCTTTTACAACTACCGAGAGTGTGATTTCACTATGCACGCAACCAAAGCTTCCCACTCTCTGCTCAATTTAACAGAAAAGTGAATGAATTCAGTGCTCTATAAGTGTTAGGTCTCTTAGATATCTCTGAGCCATTTCATTCCTAGAGGTCGCAGAGGGCAGAGGTAAAGATGGTTGAAAATTAATAGTGGCTTTGATCATTCGCAATTCATTAAATAGTGTCCTTTTTTTCTTTAGAACAGACTAAACAATATAGAAACTGGAAGAGTTTCAATCTATAGATTTCCACATAAGAATTCACAAATGAAAAAAAAACGTAATACTATGTTCTGGAATGTTTGTTTATGTGTAAGCGTGGCTATTCGCTGATGTAAAAATTCCTTTTTTCAGACCTTGCGAGATATAGGTCTAATGATGTAAAGGTCATCTGTTTCTGTGGCCCACGGTTAACGAGGGGGTCATGTGGCCAGCACAACGACCAACAACCTTTACTTTTCCACAACTAATGTCAGGTACCCATTAGAGCTATGTGGACTCATGAGACGCCCTAAATAAAATTCCAGTCATCACCAGCATTCGAACTCAGGAACTCTCGTTCGGAAGCCAATCGCTTTATACCACTCAGCACCGCTCTGATGTGGTCTGAAGTAAGCCTGAGGTTGAGTTGATGCAGACTAGTTAATAAACTGGCTGATGAAAGAAGGAATGCAAGCTAGTGACGACTGACCCAGCAACTTGTGTGGGTTGCAGTTTTTGAAGACAGACGCAGAAGACGGAAGGAAAACTTAAATAGACCGCCAGCGGACAACGACTTTGTCTGGATGAGGTACGGGGAAATATGTAGGTCGCAACTGGGTCTGTATAGTCATGTTAATCACTGCATCCTTGATCTTCGGAATCGAAGACATAGCCATTATTGTTATAAAGTATTATATAGCTCTTGCTACCACATATTCGTATTAATAAAAAAAATAAAAAATAATAAAATATCAGAAAGGAACATTCCTCGTTCCATATGCAATAATAAATTTGTACAAATACTCCTTCTTTCCTAGTGCTATTAGAGCATGGAATGGGTTGCCTGAGTAATCAGGGAAACCAATGACTTGTCAGAATTTAAATCATTGATTAACATGCATGACTGGACTGACCTAGAGACACGCGTAATACGTAATCAAATTTTATTTTTGAAGTAAATTCTGTATTTTATAAGATACTAAGATAAAATCTAAATATATAGTTCCTCCTTGGTAGTCAAAGAAAAGCCCTTTTTTTTTTTTTATCTCTTATGAACTGGTAGATGGCTATAAAGTCCAATAATATGACATGGGATCAAGTTAGATTAACTGTAGATAAGCCTGATTCTTATACATTGAAATCGTCAATAAAAATGAGTTAATTTTTTATTAAAGTTATTCGGGAGTTCTGTATTAAAGTTTAAAAAGAAAACAATAGTAAAGTTCATCCGACGTTTTACAACGGCGTCATGTGGCCAGCGCAGCGACCAACAGCCTTTACTTTCCCCAACTAAAGTCAGATACCCATTAGAGTTAAGTGGACTCACCATCCTGAAATTCAAAATACCAGTCTTCACCGAGATTCAAACCCAGGAACGCCAAGCGCTTTCCCACTCAGCCACCTCGTTTTTGTTATACTCTGATCTACGTCCAAACAATGACTATCATCACGTCTTGGTCAATTCATGTGGACAATACTTGGACTTTTCTTATGGACATTACTGGCGCTCCACGCCCTTGCTCCTGTGTCCACCTCAAACAACATTAATGTAATTCGCTGTTATATCACCTGACATTTTTCTCAGTGAATTTCTATATGTGACGTCATGTCGGTCATATTGTCGTGATGACCATTACCTAACAAATTTCATCGACGGTATCTGAAAGAACAGTGGACCATGATTGAGTCTGTCGGGTCATTTCAAAAATTCAAAAACGCCGAAAAGATTTCAATCTTGCGAAAAACAAAATTGAACACCATAGGAAAATGTGAAATTATTTTGTAGGCCGCTGGACATTTTGCATTCATGTGAAACTGACCGTGACGAGGGTGTCAGCGGAAGAATCAGGGAGTACAACTCAAGGGGGCGTTACTCTTTGTTTAAGTTCCCTTTTAACTCCCCCTTCCTTTCAAAGCCACGCTGGTCTCCCCTTTGTGTTATGATATTTTCTAGGTAATTGTCATATCTTTCAGAGGACACATTCTTGTATCCTGGGGGTTTCTACAATAATTATCTCTCTTGGGTGTGCAATGGAAATGTAACGAGAAACTTAATAGGTCACGATGATCCGCAACAAGCCCCAACCCCCCAACGAAGAAAAATCTAAAGGTAAAGAAGCTTATACAAAAGGTCAACTGGAGAAAATGAAATTTGGCAATTTGTTTTCAAACATCCACCCATCTTGGACATAAATATTATGTACTTAAATGGAATTTAATGTTCACCCACACAACCCACGGAGTCGCGGTAAATGCTTGGCTTCAGAACTGAGTGGTCCTGTGTTCGCATCCTGATAAAGACTAGGATTTTTAATTTTGGGATCTTTAGAGTTACCCGACATTAGTTTGGGAAAAGTAAAGGCGGTTTGTCCTTAGGCTAGCCACATGATATCCTTGTTAACCGTGGGCCACAGAAACAGATGACCTTTACATCATCTGCACTAAAGACTGCATGTTCTCAAAGAGGGAAGGACCCATAGCCTACAGTTGTATATGACAATAGTGACTTGCACCTTTTTTTAAAAATGACGTTATGTTACTTTGAAGGTTTCAATCATACATATCAGTGTCAACATGTGATTTATGTCGATAACCCATACAACAAATATAATGTCCTCACCTGCAGTGGCGTCACTAGGAGAGTGCGGGAGGTGCGGTCCGCACTGGGTGACACTATTTAGTGGGGGAGGGGGGGACACCGGAGTAAAAAATGCACTTTGTGAATAACTGACAATTTAAAAAAAAAATTAACGACAGTGGCTAAATATTGGAACATGTTATTCACAATTAATAAATAGATCTATCTACTTTTTTTTTTATTTCGACTAAACATATTTTTATATATTATAATGAACTTCTGTCATAAGGTTTAAAATGCTATTTCATACTTAATATCTTAAGGAAAACGTGAAACCTTACTAAAATTAAAATTATGAACTTTTTGAAACAAAGGAACCAACGATACTTTTGCAAAGTGGAATTTTATTAAAAATAAGATCGTTACAGACATTAACTTTGATGAACATAATGATAAGTTTTTAAGTTTGAAATCCAAAAAAAAAAAAAAAACAGTGTAAATTACTTATGATTGCATTGTTGAAAAATTGATCTATAGATTAATGTCAATGTCTTCGATTCCAAAGATTAAGGATGCGTGCAGAGTCTCACATAACTACGTAAACCCAGTGAACTATAAACAACTGAATTTTAAAATTTAATAGCCACTCATTTTATAGTTGTTGAACAATTGAATAACGTAGGTAATTATAAACGGGGTGACACCCACCCTAGTGACGCCACTGCTCGCCAGTATATCTGCATTCCCTGTCCCACTGAATGTCATCAACTAAAATAGTTTCCATGACTTACAGGAAATGACTTACAGAAGCGGTTCTCAACCTTTTATGCTCGGCGACCCCTTTTTTTAACTCCTACTCTGCGACCCCCCTCACACACACACACACACACCAATAGAAGAATAGACAAAAAAAAATCCATGTTTTCGATGGTCTTAGGCGACCCCTGGCAAATCGTCATTCGACCCCCAAGTTGGTCGCGATCCACAGGTTGAGAACCCCTGACTTACAGGAAAAGACTTACAGGAAATATTTAAGTCACGTCCATATACTTCCATTCAAGCGCCTCCTATTAGCACTCTATGGGTGGCCACGAAAAAACATTTTCCAAGGCTTGAAGAGACTAAAGTTACCAAATAACAGCTAACTTGGCAACCCTGGAAACGACTTCCATTTTAAAGTAGGCGTGGTTATTGCAAGGAAGCGTACAGCTCAGCAGCAAAAAGAAAAACATTAAAATTACTTAAAAAAAAGACAATACCTCCTTTATACAACTTATAGAGGGATTGTTTTTCTCGTAATAAGTAATGGAACATTTTTAAGCCCCCCCCCCTTTTTATCCCACCTCTTCCCCCAAGAAAGAATCCTGGTTAAGAGAATATATAGATCTACTAGACGTTATAGTATTCCAATGATAGACCTTTAGATCTAGACTTAGAAGACGGTGCGCACAATTTTCCTGAACATTAATTTATTCAACTCTTCTATGAATGTGGAAAAACTCAAAGATAAATATTTTCTCGTTCTCTAATCAAATTTAATTTTTTTTTTTAAATTATAGCGGGCAAACTAGAGTTTTCCCAGAGTAGTCAACGAGCTAGTAATTCTTTTCTAAGCGATATACATCACTGTTAAATTTCTAGGAAAGTCAATAAGGCCGTTTTCAAGATCCGTATCCATGCAGGTTTCAGCTTCCACGACGATACGAGTTGAATCGAGGTATTGTAAAAAAGCTGGCTAGTTGATGGAGAAGACGTGGCTACAATTTGAGCAGTGATCGAAGATCAGAAGATGGAGAAATCTGGGACATGCTCAGAGGACAAAGACACGAATCAGAAAGATGTAGACCAAATAAAACACAAACAATATCTATAGAAAATGACAATGGAGAAGAAGCTGAAGGAACGCGGCAGTATCACCACACTGGCAGAAGTTATAGATCTATAGAACAATCCAGAGAAGTAGGAAATGGCGTTGAGCTGTGCACCGATAAGCGCTGTGGTATGATGCTCCTGCTGCTGACGATGATAATGATGATGATGATGATGATGATAATTATATTTACATATAGAGGTCAGTTCCTCGATTTAGAGACCTCAAAGAAATCGAATTGATTCGGCGAAGAAATGTTTTCCGCACTGCTGTGGGTCATTCAAGGTTACCGTAATCGTCCCGTTGGGTGTCCCGTCCTTGGACACAGGCGTATGTCATAATTGTTTTGAGTTGACATGTAGCGTGGCGGTGAATAAACATCTTGTCATCTAACGGGCAGCGATGACAGATGACATCAAACCTGCTTTTTACATGGCTACTCCCCCACCCTCTCCAACACACTGACACACATATACATTTGCATATTTTATCTCTCATTGTAAAAGATTGCTGTTTTCTCCTCGCTCCATTCTGACCAAAAAGTCAACCAACAGTTGGAGACCAGTTATCTACCCTGTCTCTAGGTGACTGGAAAAATAATAATTACAGATAACGAAACAAACCAAGACAGAAACCAACAAAACATGCGCATCCATTCAAGACTAAAGTTAACATAATTCGTTTCTTGACATCAGTGGTGCCAAACCTACGACCTGCGGGTCATATCCAGCCCTTAACGCGTTGCTGTCCGGCCCACCCAAACTTCTGACCACAGAGCATAAGGAAGAAGCAGAGGCCCGGTTCCATTTCCATGTTTGCGCTTCTGTGGCAGAGTCTAACATGCCAGAAGCGTATATGGCCCACATGCCGAAGAGGGTTTGGGCACCTCTGACAATAAAGTGTTTCTGGAAAAAGGATGGACTGAAGGTATAAAAAAAAAATAAGGGGGAGAGGAGTAAATATAGAATTATTTATATGCATATTTCAAATGCGGCATGTACCACATACGTTCGAGGTCATATAGCTTTGTTTTACACCTCTATGCCCCCCCCCCCCCTTTTTGAGGCTTGGTGCACAAAACTTTATGTAAAGCTGAACCCGGATCTAATTAGCTTTTAGCAGGTTGAATGTCAAGGACGTGATCCTTGGGGTTGTCTGTTTCGCCAAACTTAGCAGTTTCATTGTACTTGCTCGACCTTATAGACCTTCTAGTAAATGTATTTATACCTTCTCAATATCACCCAAAAGACCTTCTAGTAAATGTATTTATACCTTCTCAATATCACCCAAAAGACCTTCTAGTAAATGTATTTATACCTACTCAATATCACCCAAAAGACCTTCTAGTAAATGTATTTATACCTTCTCAATATGACCCAAAAGACCTTCTAGTAAATGTATTTATACCTTTTCAGTATCACCCAAAAGACCTTCTAGTAAATGTATTTATACTTTTTCAGTATCACCCAAAAGACCTTCTAGTAAATGTATTTATACCTTCTCAATATCACCCAAAAGACCCTCTAGTAAATGTATTTATACCTTCTCAATATCACCCAAAAGACCTTCTAGTAAATGTATTTATACCTTCTCAATATCACCCAAAAGACCTTCTAGTAAATGTATTTATACCTTTTCAATATAAATAAAATAAATTTTAAAAAATAGATTTTCTGGTAAATGTCTTTATACTCTAATCTCTATACAAAATTGAGATCATTTAAAACATCAATGCTTTTGGCTGTTGCGTTTTCGACGTTAAGCAGTGAATGAGAAGTATTTAGCTTGTTTAGTGTTGGCACTGAGGTATCTTACATGACCTTTGATGAAATCTGTTAAGGGTCAATGCAAGTATTATCATGTTAACAAGAGGCCGATCCGCATGACAGTAATCCATATTGAATCACATTTAATGTTGATTATGTAGCTTTGAAATTACGAATTTTAGAAGAAAATACCTTGCTGACATCCAATACCAAAATCCAAGTCTACCGTACCTGTGTGATGAGCACTCTGCTATTCGGTAGTAAAACCTGGTCAACCTACTCTGAATATCTTTCACTTCCGAAACTTAAGGCGGCTTTTTTTTTTTTTTTTAATAAGGTGGTAAGATAAAATAACCAACGAGGAAGTGCTGCGACGAACAGGGTGCCAGGTCAACCGCGCTGTCATCAGCAGCAGTCGCCTTGGATGGCTTAGTCATGTTCACAGAATGCCACTATGTCGACTCCCACAAGACATACTGTAGGGCAAGCAGGAGATCCGCTGGGCTCCCACTGCCAAGGTATACTGATGTATGTATACGCGACATGAAGCTCTTCAGAATCGAAATTAACCTTTGGGAAAAAATGAGGCACAGGTTAGATCCACAAGTATAACGGAAGGGTCCTGCTCCTGGATTGCAGATTGCGTACACACCGGAAATAGATAGAAGGCTGAAAGTTCAACGGCGCCTGGTAATTACATAAGCTAAACCTGTGACGGCAGCTGGGTATTTAGGATTTGCCTTTTCAGTCACATGAATGGTTGCAAAGGAAAAGGTTGTCTCTCGAGATATAGCAACATGCCACAGGACTATTGTCCTAACTCATAGCAAATTGATTTGGAAGGCTACCAGTTGCATGCCGTATACACATAAGAAAAAGACGTAGCCTTACATAGTACTGCTACAGTTTGATATTATTGCAATATGTAATATTTGGCTAAAACACAATAAAATGTGACAAATAAAATGATTATAAAAATGCCTAATTCTATTAGCATTGAATCTTCAAAGACTGATAGGCTAAGAAAATACAATCTAGTTTTTAATTATCTTTCACATAATTTTCATAGTTCACTAAGCACTTAATTTAAATTTTGGTAAATAAAAAACTAAAATGATCAAACTTTTGTATACCTCATTACAATTAAATGCGTAGACGATAAGGGATATCCTCCCCCTGTTCATCGTGAAGTTAGATATAACATCTTATTATTCTCTTGAACTCTACCAAGACCGCCATTAAGTTTCGTGTCCGTAAAGATGACCGCTGGTTAATGGGTGACCGTCCACTGTATCCTGGTAGACATTTCCCTGACAGGCCTGTCACCTGGCTTGTGTCTGTCATTAGTAAGAGGCTCCTAGGAATGACAAGCTATAAAGGCCTGTTGTAGACACGCTGGTCAGTAGATTGGGGTAAATAGGTAGTTAGCATGTTGGTAAGTAAAGGAGTGGGAGGCTGATTTATTGATTCAGAGATCGATTGAGTCAGTGAATAGGTGATTGTTTAAATTCTGCTAAGACACTGCTGCGAATGAAAAGTAATCAAATAGTGCGGGGAGCGCATTCCACAG
This sequence comes from Biomphalaria glabrata, assembly GCF_947242115.1. NCBI lineage: Eukaryota > Metazoa > Mollusca > Gastropoda > Planorbidae > Biomphalaria > Biomphalaria glabrata. The sequence continues at coordinate 40,816,510 of NC_074717.1, read as the reverse complement.
ATGAAGGCGTCAAAAGTATCCTACGAAAGGCTTAAAAAAAAATCTGGGTCAGTTTTTTAAAGTAAGGTGCCAAAATGTTATTATCAGCACTCTGTCTCCTTCTCTCTCTCTCTTCTCTCTCTCTCTCTTTCTCTCTTTTCCTCTTTCTCTCTCGATCTCTTCCTTTCTCTCTCATTTTCTCTCTCTTTCTCATTCTTTTTCTCTTTTTTTTCTTTTTCTCTCTTAATGTCTTTTTTCTCTCATTCTTTCTTTTATCTCTCTTTTTCTCTAGTTCTCTCCATCTCTTTTTTTCTCTCTCTCTCTTTTTCTCTTTCTTTCGCGCTCTTTCTCTTTCTCTCTCTTTTCGTCGGCATAAGGGGAGAGGAGACTAGTGAACAAAAAAAAGGGGGGGGTGGTGGAGGTGACATTGTCTAAGATAACTAATTTCACTGTACTGTGACTACTAGGGCTAATTGTCAAATTGTTTTGAAGGGGGGAAAACTCATAATGATAATCTACCTCCCTAACACCCCCTCCCGCTGCTTTTTTCCCTATGTGGTGTCATCTCAGAGAGGTTCTGGCTGGCACTGAACGATTATGTCCGAGCCATCCCCCCCCCCTCCCTCATCTCGCCCCTCCATCCCGGCACTGCCTCCTCCTAACCAACAGGTGCGCCGTGTCTTGTGGGATGTTGCCGCGATAAATCTGTAGGCGTTGACACGTTGAGACTTGGAGAGGGGAGGGTGAGGTCCAGGTGGTAGGGTCAACGTTTGGGGGGAGGGGTGTAAGAAACTGGTCACGTGAAGAGTGGCGAGTTGTTCATGGACTAAGTCATAAGTATACAAACATTTACCCAAACAATACATAGACAATAATACACTCAAGCACGTACGAGCCCAGTTAAGAAATAAACGCGTTTTTAGCGGTCCCCGAAAGGGGAAAAGACGCTATTAGTTTTGTGCGAAATGTCTGTCCGTCTGTCCGTCTGACCGTCTGTCCGTCCGTCCCGTTTAGATCTCGTAAACTAGAAAAGATATTGAAAATCCGACATCACAATATTTTAGACCATTCAAAGTTCTGATGCAACGGCTACTTTTTTTTTTTTTTCTGAAAGCGAAAAATCTAATTTTTAAAATCAGTTATGCAAGCAGTTTTTTAAAGAGAAAAAGCTAATTGGTATGCATTATAAGTTAGACCTAAATTAAAACGAATAGTAATCTTGTAAACTTCATTATCGTGAACTTTTTTTTTATTGGGATACATTTTGTACTTTAAGCATTCGAATAAGAGATTGAGCCTTTTCAAAACAATTACATCAATTATAAGATTTCAGTTAGGCCAGGAGAGGCGCGGTAGCTGAGCGGCAAAGCGCTTGGCTCCTGAACCGGTGGCCCCGGGTTCGAATCCTGGTGAAGACTGGGATTTTCAACTTCGGAATCCTTAGGCGCCTCTGAGTCCACCCAGCTCCAATGGGTACCTGATATTAGTTGGGGAAAAGTAAAGGCGGTTGGTCGTTGTGCTGGCTACATGACACCCTCGTTAACCGTAGGCCACAAAAACAGATGAACTTTACATCATCTGCCCTATAGACCACAAGGTCTGAAAGGGGAACCAGTTAGGCCAGGTTCACATCTAACTTTGCATTAACTTGCACCTATCCTTTGATCTGCTGTACCGTTGGGGCACTACACAAGATCTGTCAACGTTCTTTCTGAAAATATTGAAGCCTGCCTGGGTGGACCTCTTCGGGGGCCGATTTTGAGTTTGTGTTTCCACACAAACTGTCTTTGTAATCTTGTTATTTCTTATTATTTATTCATCAATTGCTACGCTGTACATGGGGTCCGTGCCGCTTTCGACATTAAGAAATACATTTTGAACATTTTTTTAGTTACTTAAGTTTGCATATTCAGTATATTCAGACCAGGCTGTGAGAGAACGGATCCATTAAACAAATACTTTGTCTTCCCAATGTCCAGATTTATGGTGGTCTAGTTAAAAACTTGCAGCTCCACTAGCTCTGAAAGGGAATCCCAAATCCCAACAATTGCGTCATAGGCAATATCTCGCGAGATCGTCGAAGCTCTCGAGACCATCTATTAAAGAAGGCCTCAGTGCTGACCAGCGACGCTGCAACATGAGGGCAGTGGAGACCAATAGCTCGTTGCTACATCGTACAGACCCGTGACGTGGCAAAGAGCTATTGGTCTCCACTGCCCACAGGTTGCGACGTTGCAGTTCAGTGTCCAGGCCTTCTATGACTCTTGGTCTCGGGAAGTTAAGCGAGATTCTCTTTAATTTTTTTTTTTGACTAAAAACTTTCAGCTTGCAATGTACCTTTCTAACCAAGAGAAAAATGTATCTAGTAATATAATTTTACACAACATACCAATTCTTATTATATTTTATAATAATGTAGTAAAGTAAAGTTTCACATTTTTTTTTTCATAATTTTGTAATAATTCTAATAAATAGATTGTGCCTTACTTTGCATGCGGCGACCATATGCAAAAGGGATATTACCGATGCTCAATGTTTCCCAAACTGTGTTCCGCGGAACCCTATTGTTCCGCGAGGCCAGAATAGGTATTCCACAAACTACTGGGATAATTAACTAGTAGGTCACCCCGTGAATTAATCTCTCTAAAAAAATAAGCTAAAGTGTTCCGCTAAATACTCGGAATGTGAGAGGTGTTCCGTTGAATTAAAAGGTTAGGAAACACTGATCAAGCTGATAATTTCCTTGACTACCAAAGAGGAACACTGGATTATTTAATTCATTCAATAATTTATTAAATGATATTAATGAAATCTGTATAAAACGTGTTTCTGTGCCGCACAAGTTTATGTGTGAAATTTCAGCTCAATGGAATAATGGAATATTATAAAAAGTTAACGAATATTTTTTTTTGTCTAAAAAGATGATGAGTGAATGGTAGGAATTGAAGAAAAAAATCTAGACAATCATAACATACGCCGCCATTTATCTTGTCATTGAAAAAATCGGAAAATCCCTCAAAGCTTGACGCACATGATTTGGTAACAAAAATAAAGAAGTTATTAAATTCCCGTACAGACCTTATAGCCTATAGGGCAGATGATGTAAAGGTCATCTATTTCTGTGGCCTACTGTAAACGAGGGTGTCATAAGGCCAGCACAACGCCCAACCGCCTAACTAATGTCAGGTACCCATTAGAAGTGGATAGACTTAAAGATCCCGAAATTAAAACTCCCAGTCTTTACCAGGATTCGAACCCGGAACCCCCATAAATTGGTCATCTAAAATATTACTTGCTTTTACCTCCAACTCCAAAGACTAGCTCGTAATGAATTTTCCATCTTCGCCTCCTTGAGCACGAGAGGGGGCGAGTTCAAAACCTTGTCAGAAATGCAAACCAAATTTAGCCAAATTAATTTCAGCGTTGAAAAAACAAAACTAACGCCGACGTGGGAACAGTTTGCCCTCTTGGTGGCGGAGAGGAGGGCGCTATTGCTCGTACCAAGTAGCACCGCCGCCGTCTGTCAGAATGATCTACTTATCCATGTTAGGGCGTGACAGCGGCTCCCCGAGTCTCGTAAACGACACTCTGCGCCGCCTGCCAGGGAGTATCAATTTGTGACACGTCCTCTATTCATCATAAAACAGACACTAGCTGCTTGGCCACTCTCCTCCCCTGCACTTTCTAACGGAGCATTAACGTAGCCTCCGGTGGTGTGGGGGTAGTGAGAATAAACGTTTAGCTGCCATTTGGGAGAATCGTGAGTTCAAATCTCTTTCTATCTCTCTCTCACACACACTCACCTGCACACACAGAGAAACATTCATTCACATACACGCATTAATGCAATGCTGACCACAGGTCAGTGACGACGCCAGCGAATTAATCAGTAGTAAAAAGTAAAAGGGAAGTAACCCTTACAGACATTGTGATCTACCAGGGCAGATACTATAATGCTTATCTGCCGAGTGGTTAACGAGGGTGTCATGTGGCCAGCAGGAGACTCTAGCGCTTTATTTTACAATTTCAATATCTAGAAAACAGATTTTTATTTTGACTTTTTTTTTTTAAATAACCGTTACGACGTGAAGCAGTCATCAGGTAAAGGACTAAACATAAAGGGAGAAAGCGTAGCAGCAGCTGTTGTTTTAAGTATAACAATCAATATCATTATTATTATTATGTTAGAAACGAACGACTATTCATTCTCTGGCGCTGCCAGGGTCGAGTTTCGCTAAAGAGAAACAAAATTCATCGTAGTCCCTTTAACACTTTCCCCTGAAGAATTTTCTGGTGCTGTGGCAGGTCTGCAGCAGTACCGCCCTCTGACAAGTAACGAGAATCTTCTTAGGGAAGTTTACGGCCTCAAATGTGTTTTCGAGGTCAATTATCATTATTTCTTCGGTTGATAAAACAACAGGGTATATTGTTATTTTAGACAACTTCCAATGTCGCTTAATCTCTAAGCTTAGGTTTTCAATGTTTGTTCTTTTTTTTCAACTTTAGTTTTTCAATATCATGGAAAATTGCGATTATTATTTGTAAAATTAAGACTGGACTCGTGTCAATGAAATCAAAGAGCTTTACAAGAGGCTGCTGACCATGCATGTATGTATGCTTGTTACTTATAGAAATCAAAACCGTTTGACCAATCTTGATAAAATTTGGCATGAATATTCCTTGGATCACGGCGGAGACCTTAGTGTATGTTACATGTCTCTCCACCAACAAGAAGGTCACACAAAAATAACATTAACAATTATCTCTATTGAAGAACGAAACTTAACAGATCGGGTAAACTCATTTTCATAATTGTTTTATATTAGCTATGAATACATCGGCTAAACGGGTAAACCCCATTTTCATAGTCGACTTTCATTTTCGTACTATAATTATATATGTTTGACATAGATCTAAATCCAATGCACTAGTTCAGTGATAAACAAACTAAGACCTGCGGGGGGGCCATTTCCGGCGAGTATATATACTAAAGCAGAAAATAACCAAACTTTCTTCATCTCTTATTATTAAAGATAAAAAAAAGTTCCTAAGAAATGATCATGCTTGTTTAGCTGTGTTAATTTCAGCATTCTTGCTAACTAGACATTTACATTGTTCTTGTGTGTCACACTTTTTTAGTCGCTTTGCATAAATAGCAACTCTTATACTGAGCCTAATTTGCGTACTAAGTGCACCGCATATAATATATACACATATGTATACTTTGACTTTCTCAAATAAATTCATTGTTAATTGTACACACACACGCGCACACACTCGCGCGCACACGCGCACACGCACACACACGCACACACACACATTTCTCTATATTTATATTTAAATTTTAAAAAAGACTAAGTCCTAAAGTCACGTGGTTGCTTTTATACGGTCATACAATGATAACATATGATAGGAGGGGAGGGCTTACTGCTGATGTCATGGGAGGACCAAACAGAGATGAGGATGGTCAGGAAAAAACATTCTTGCATGATTACAAAAACAAACATTGTTGTTTTTTTTTTTAATTTTTAGAAATTGACATGAACAGTGGCCGAGGCCAACACGACCTCAAACATGTTAGAATGTAGTTAGTTTGTAGTTAGAATGTATTTAGAACGTAGTTAGAGCGTAGTTAGCGCGTAGTTAGAATGTAGTTAGAACGTAGTCAGAATGTAGTTAGAATGTAGTTAGAACGTAGTCAGAATGTGGTTAGAATGTAGTTAGAATGTAGTTAGAATGTGGTTAGAATGTAGTTAGAACGTAGTCAGAATGTAGTTAGAATGTAGTTAGAACGTAGTTAGAATGTGGTTAGAATGTAGTTAGAACGTAGTCAGAATGTAGTTAGAATGTAGTTAGAACGTAGTCAGAATGTGGTTAGAATGTAGTTAGAACGTAGTTAGAATGTAGTTAGAACGTAGTTAGAATGTAGTTAGCACGTAGTTAGTTTGTAGTTAGAATGTAGTTAAAACATAAATTAGAATATAGTTAGAATGTAGTTAGAACGTAGTTAGAATGTAGTTAGCACGTAGTTAGTTTGTAGTTAGAATGTAGTTAAAACATAAATTAGAATATAGTTAGAATGTAGTTAGAACGTAGTTAGAATGTAGTTAGAATGTAGATAAAATGTAGTTAGAATGTAGTTAAAACGCAAATTAGAATGTAGTTTGCTTTGGAACAAACACTTCATACTGTACTACGCCTAAAAATTATATATAAAAATAAATAAATAAATGAGATTTATCCTTCATGATATGTAACAATTTCTTACCCCGCATCTCCCCCCTCCCCCCCCCCCCCCCCACCGAGGTCTGCCTCGTGTTGTCGGCCTCCATCATACAAAGAATGGATTCTGTCATCACTGACAAGTAGTGTCATGCCACAGTACTATGTCATTTCGTCCCCCGTGAAGGCAGGCACGTCCACAATGTGGTATATCTACATAGATGTTTCTATCTAGTCTCGGTCTGTCATCTACTCATAGATGTAACGTAGCGGTGCAGTGTAAGACAAAGGGGGGGAGGTCAGCTTGGCGAGGGTGCCTCTCACGGACAGGCGGCATAAAGGCCTAATAAATATTAATAAAAATATAAGCGATTAAAAATACTTAATGAAAATGTAAAGAATTATTTGCTTCAGTTCCTACTATTAAAGCAACTTACACTTTTCTCATGGTCTAAAATTGGAATTATTTATATTGATCACTTTTCATTGTCAAATCGAGCTGAAGTCTCGTACGTAAACTCGGGCTGTATGATTGCTATATTTTAATACAAGTTCAGCAAAAATCCCTTCCTTAATTACTTTATTTATTAAAAAACTGGTTACAGTCAATGCCCATAGTTTCATCTCTAGGAATAGTAGTTAAATTGTGTTTTTTTTTCTTATTTATATCAGTGCCAAGGTCATATGAAAAGGAAAATTAAAATTGAAAAAAAAAAGTTGTTTATTTTGCCACTTGTTTGTTTTGATAATTACTATAAATCTAAATTAATAACAATTTTACAAAATAATTTTTTTACAATATGAATGTTTTGTTTTGTTTTGAACATAAATAAGTAGATATTGATCTTTTAATCAAATCTGTAAAACTTGTTTCAATCCATTTAAACGTTCCTTAACTTTTATTTAATTTAAACATCTCATATGTAGAAATAGGTAGAAAATACACGATACTAATAATAATAATAATAATGTTCATTCGAGATTTTTTTTTCGCCTACTGCTCAGACACAAATTTCTCACCTAAATAATTTCACCAATCTCTCTTAGACACTTACATAAATGTAATATAACGAACAGAACATACACACACACCACTGCCCATAGTCCTACACACCACTCACCTCCCCCACACACCAATTCCCACACACAACTCCCACACACACACCACTTCCCACACACATCTCACCTTCCTCACACAACTCCCCCAGAAACACCACTCCCCATAAACCACTCACCTTCCCCAGACACACCACTCCCCCCCACACACCGCTCTTTCACACACCAATCTTCCGCGAACACCACTCCCTTTCCCACACAGACACACCAGTCCATTCTCCTCCCAAATCTGGTTCCGGCTTCACGTGACATTTTTAACACTAAACCTTTCATTCTCTCAACACGCGCGTTTTTTCACGGTCTGTCATTCCTCCGATATATAAAAACACGTATAGTGTAAACAGCAACAAATGATGTCAACGTTTCTTTCCTTTTTTTCTTTCTTTCTTTCTTTCCTTGCAAGGGAATATCATCATTCTGCCAAGAACACTTTAAGAAATTAAAGAATAAAAAATTATTATCAGTAGATAATTTTAGTGCCATTTTTATTTTTATTTTTGGCTTCGTTAAAACGAAACGTCAACGTGGCAAGTGAAAGATAATTGTAGGCCAGGTAGTGGGGGGAATTACGCACTTTCTCATTAGTCATAATCATTTTAGAAATAAATATCTCAGTGCCAGTTTGGCTTGCTAGTGACATGTCAGAGGACGGTGGAGGGGGGCGAGGCAGGCTGGCATTTCTTTGTATACACTAACTATAAATATGTGCGCGTGTGAGTGTGTGTATGGAGTCATTTTCGAGAGAGAGAGAGAGAGAGAGAGAGAGAGAGAGAGAGACGGGAAGTGAAAAAGAATGGAGAGAAAAGAGAGAGGGTAAAGAGAAAAGTAAGAGTGTGGGATGAAAAAGATAAGGGAGGGAGAGAGAGAGGGAATAAAGAGAGAAGGGAATGGAAAAGAGAAAGAGGGAGGTAAACGTGAAAGTGGGGGGAAGGGATGAGAGATAGAGATGGGGAGAAAAAAGAGAGAGAGAGGAGGGAAAAGTTATGCATAAGTGAGTGAGTATGGATAGAGAGAGAGGAGGAAAAGGGAAAAAAGAGGGCGTCAGATATACACTGTGAGGGGGGGAAGAGAAAGAGGGGGGGGGAGAAAGAGGGGGGAAGAGAAAGAGGGGGGAAGAGAAAGAGGGGGGAAGAGAAAGAGGGGGGAAGAGAAAGAGGGGGGAAGAGAAAGGGGGGGGACAGAAGGGGGGGAGAGAGAAAGAGGGAGAGAGAAAGAAGGGAGGGGGGAGAAAGAGATGGGTAAGGGAAAATAGAGAGAAAGAGAGGGTGGAGAAATGTGGAAGAGTTCCAGAGGGTAAGCAGAGATAGCAAGATAGATGGATTATTAAAACCTACTTCACGTCTGCTTATTCGTGTTGTTTTCAGAGTTGTCTCACTTCCTACCAGCTAATTAGCCGAGAAAGCATGATGGTCGCTAACTCTGAAACATTTCTATACCCACGAACAAAAAAGGTATATTTACAAATGTATGTACAGAAAATTAAATAAATTAATGAAAGTAGAACAAAATCTATAAGCTAGAAACTTCTGTTTGCATTCATATATATATATATCGGTACTCAGTGATTAGGTGCCGGTACTTAGTAGTTGAGTGCCTAACTTTTAACTACTAAAAAATAATAATATACGTTAAAATACAAGAAAGGTAAACATTTTTTTTTCAAAAAGGTGCCGGTACGACGTACCGGTGCGTACCGTCACAAAAAAGCACCAAATGTATATACCGGTATATATAGATTTCTATTAGAACTATATACAACAGTATATACACACGCAACTTTTTATTACAATCTATCGTCTTGATTAATAATGAGACATTTTGTCTGCAATTAGTTTAAACTGCTCACGTGTTGAGACGTCGTAGGTCAGAGTTCATCAGGCCTTCTGTTACGATTGGCTTCGGTACAACATATTTATTCATGTCGCTCATTCCGAATGGGCAAGGCCTGGGTCGGTGGACGCGGTACTCAAAATTGGCTCTAACTATTTTCCTAGTAATTTGACAGTTGATGTATATTGTTTGGAAAATAATTATTAGCTCGTTGGGTCCCACTGGGAAAACTTTAGTTTGACCGCTATAATTTTTCAAAGTATAGAAATAAATTAATTGAAATTTGGCTAGAGGCTCTAAAAGGGCTAGAATGTATTTATCTTAAACTGACAATGTCTCTTATACTCTCTACATGAAAGCTCTATTTATTAAATAGTTTAATTAATAAATGTTCAGGGACATTTCTAGGTCTAGATATAAATGCATATCATTAGAATATTTTAAAGTCAAATGGATTTATAAATTCGCTTTAACTAAGATTTTTCCACTATGGTGGAGGGAGAGGGGGCGGGGTAATTTTTTTTTTAATCTGACATTACTTAGTTATTGTTATGGGGTGTGTGTGTTTGTTTGTGTTTCTATGGCGATGGTGGGAACAAGTTATCGATTGGTTCTGAATGATGCAAGATATGTGGCATTGTCGTCAGTGGTCATAGGACAGACGACTCCAGAACGTGAGACTTCTAAGAAGTGTTATTGTATCGAGTTAGATTTTGTTTAAAATACCATTTTATATTGTTACTAAAGTCTACTCTATTTATTGCATTTCATCACAAGTTGATTTTGTCTATATTGTCATAAAATTAGCATTTAATATTGTTCACAAAAGAATTTATTCAAGTAATTTCAAGTTTCACAAGTCAAGATATAATACCCCAGCAGCGGTTTAGTTGTCTGCCTGAAGTCTGGTACTAGAAGTCAACGACCGTCAATAACAGTTATTAAGAGCAAAATAATCTCTAGGTTGTATAAAGAAGGTATTGTGTTAAAAATAGATTTGTTTCTTTTTTTAGCGGCCCCCGAAAGGGGAAAAGACGCTATTAGTTTTGTGTGGCCTGTCTGTCCGTCCGTCTGTCCGTCCCGTTTAGATCTCGTAAACTAGAAATTTATTTATGAGCATAATCAGTGCTCAATCAGCGCATCAACTCTCTAAAGCACTTGAGAAAAAGTAGGTTCTTTAAAGGTGGTAGAAGAAAAGAGAAATGAGAGTGGAGAAGGATTTAAAAGATATATCATCTAGTATATATATTATATATATATATTATATATATATATATATATATATATATATATATATATATATATATATTGTAAGCGTAAAATACCACTGACTGCCTAACTGATTGATTGCTTCATTATGTATCAAGAGATCTCAGCAGCTACCGAACGGATTCACATGACCACATGGCCTATGAACCAAGAGTTCGAATGTTGGTAACTTCTGGAATTTAGAGCTTTTAGACATCAACAGATCTGCCAGGGGGAGGAGGGGGAAGAAAACATTTTGGTCAAGAATAGGTCATCGCTAGATTTATTATCCAGACACATCACATCGGTGAAAAGTTACCACCAACTACCATCCCCCCCCCTCTCAAATAGATTAGCAGATAACTTTTTTTTTCTACATATCCCTAATTCATTTCTTCCCCCGAGTAAACAATAATACAAGAACAAGAAACATCTTTCACTAAAGAGCCCTGACAACAACATTCTCTAATCACAGAAAGAAAGAAAATAACAAGGGTCGTAACAACATATCACAAGTAGTCTCTAGAGGAACAACATTACAATTATTTACAAGGAATATAATAAAGTCTAGGACAAAGTCCTGTTATACATCGCCTCAACACAAATAGTTTACTTTTAAATTTACAAAGTAATAAGAGTGTCCAAAACGTTTTAACGCTTTTAAAAATGTTTTAAAAAATTGACAAGATTTAGGGTTTCGTTTCGTTTCTTTTCATCCATCTTTTAAAGCCAAAGCGTAAACAAAAAGAAATGCAATTTATGACATTCCAAGTAAGTTGTGTGGAAAATGTAAGTTCACTGCGCATGCGCACACTTGCGTGTAATGTCTTTTGTTTTGGGGAAGTTTTGTATTAATTGTTGTCAACATGAATTGTAGTGGCGCAAACAAAGAAACAAATTTAATTTAATAACACTAAAAAAAATAAGTTATAAAATGAAAAAAACACAGGAAGACTATGATGGCAAGCTGTCTCATTGGTACATGTAATATGTACTCTTATTGTTCTGGAGAGTGGTTGTAACGCAAAATTGGTCACAGCAAGGTCCATCCTATCAAACATAGTCGCTTTATATAATTGTGTTCCTCTAGGCAGCCACTTATTCTACACACGCGTTGAGCCGGCACTGAGCTAGACAAGAGAGAAAAGCTAGAAAGAAGCATGTAGTACCTTAACGTAAAAAAAAAAAAATACATTAAGTTGACATCCTCAAAGCTTGTTAAAGTTTCATGCAATCCCAAAGTCAGGGGGAAATGAAATGTATAAAAGAAATAGCAGAACACACACATGCAAAAAAGATCTATTAATTGAACAGCATGTTTGATCAGGCGAGGACCCTTGGAGATACAAGTGTTGAATTATTTCTAGAGGTCGTAGGGCATGCAGCAATCTACTAACAAATACATTTGTTTGGGACAATCTACAAGGTTGAGTTATCTTTCTTGTATGTGAAAAATGCCCGAATATAGACATAGGTCAGTAAAAGAATAGTTTTTGAATAAGCCAGTAGGTAGAGGGATACGTTAGTTTAAACAAAAAAAAAATAGGCACTTTAAGAATAGGCTAATTTAGAATGAGCCAGTTAAGGAATAGGCTAGTTCAAAAAGAAGAAAAATATTTTTTTAAATACCTTTAAAAAAAAAAAAGCTTAAAATAAGTGTAATTATATCAATTAGTTTGGATAAATCATGTAATTAAATTAGTAATAGATCTAGACTAACATTAATACATATATGAGTTTTAAATATTTTTAATAATTGTTTTGCGCAATATCATGATTTTAGCTTTCTCAATTCGCTATGATCATATTCCTTGTCTGGACCAGTTGGGAAGGGGTGGTGGAGAAAGAAGTGGGGTATCTGTGTGAGTGTTACCGTGATCGCTTTTCAAAAGCATTTATTTAGAAAAAAAAAGTGAACAACCTGAATTCGAATTCGAGGGCTCAAGTCTCTTCAAGCCTCTCCAAGTCAACACTCTAACCATGTAAGAGCAAAGTGCTTATGAAAATAGAAGGTTCTTTAGGTTTCTATTGTTAGTTCCAAATTTTAAAGCGGCAATCTATTTCTCTCTACAAAGTATAAAGGGGACTAATTCAACTTATTCAACATCAGTCGAGTACAATTTCTTTCCCTTGTTCGATGCTAAACAAAATAATTGCCAATAATTGATTAATAAATTGGTAATTTATAAAAAAAATTGATTTGGTTTGTCAGGTAAAGAAAACAATTGTGAAAAACTTAAAAGCTTGATCCGAGATGGGATGTGGGAGAAATAGTGTACAAACCTTTTACCAGACAGACAGAATGTGTTGATATAAGCTTTGCAATAACATAGATTTACATCTGCTCATCTGTCTGTACGTCCTCCTGTCTGTCTGTCTTTCGATCTAGCTGTATTTCGCCTACATTTGTGTGTGGATAGATAGATAGATAGATAGATAGATAGATAGATAGATAGATAGATAGATAGATAGATAGATAGACAGACAGACAGACAGACAGACAGACAGACAGACAGACAGACAGACAGATAGACAGACAGATAGATAGATAGATAGATAGATAGATAGATAGATAGATAGATAGATAGATAGATAGATAGATAGATAGATAGATAGATAGATAGTGTTAAGGCCTCCGCGCGGTGTTGATTCTTGGCAATCTGTGACATGATTAGGAATTAGTTATTTGTTTCGGGAATAAGGGGAAAGTTTTAATTAGCGACAATTGACGTGACAGATCTTTAAAAAATAAGAACGCTCTAAGTGACGCTAAAAGGAAGACGCTTCTTGTAGAGTAGTAGACTTGAGTACGACATAATTGACATCGAACGATTCCCTTCTTGAGTATTAAACATATTTGTAGAACAACATATCAGCGTCGACTACATATTTGATTGTTTCGGCTTTTCGCCGGTGTTACTGAAGTAGTTGAGTTCAGCGTTACTTCCAGTCAGATCTACACTAGACAGATTGCCAAGAATCAACACCGCTCGGAGGCCTTAACAATAGATAGATAGATAGATAGATAGATAGATAGATAGATAGATAGATAGATAGATAGATAGATAGATAGATAGATAGATAGATAGATAGATAGATAGATAGATAGATAGATAGATAGATAGATGTTATAATAAATGAAAAACCGTCATGAATCCCCATATTGATAAAACTATCGAAAAAATCAAATAAAGCATTAGGGTTTATTAAAAGAAATGTCTATAAATCAAATAAGAACATAAAACTAAAATGTTATTTAACCTTGGTTAGGCCAATAATGGAATATGCATCCTCCGTTTGGGACCCCTCAACTCAAGAAAACATTAAGAAACTGGAACAGACACAAAATAGAGCAGTGAGATTCATAACAAACGAATATTCACATTTAACTAGAGTAGCACCTTTAGTAAAATCACTAAATTTAGAAAGCCTTCAGGACAGAAGACTCAAAAGTATAGTAGCAATTATACATAAAACACTGAACCATAATCTTCAAATACAAAAACAAAATTTAATAAAATACTCTGAAAGACACAAAGATAAAGGCACATTCCTCGTCCCATATGCTAGGACTAATTTGTACAAATACTCCTTCTTCCATAGCGCTATTAGAGCATGGAATGGGTTGCCTGAGCTAGCCAGGAAAACCAGTGACTTGGCAGAATTTAGGTCATTGGTTAATATGCATGACTAAATGCGTGACGCGTAGGATGTAATCATCTTCTTTTTTGAAGAAACGTCTGTATTATATAAGATAAGATAAGATAAGATAAGATCCGATAAGATAGCACACTTTAAAAGTACAAAACAAACAAAATGGTAAGAAAACTTGTCGTGAACTAACATCTCTCACTACCCAAAAGTTTAACATCTAACACTGCACATGCGTGGACATTGCCCCTACTGTACGTCATTGGTCACGTGACTCCAGCAGACATAAGACCAAATTTAACGGTTGCACCAACAAAATGTTGTTTATTAATTACCCCCGAGCCGTGTTTTGTATTTTTGTGTTTTTCAAAGATCACGTCTGCTTTGTCGTCTGTGTGCCTGCATGCTGACCTTTGACCCTAAAGTTGTCATTTAAAAACTAAAGAAAAAAAAATAGTGGAGATTATTTGAACCTCCCAAGTGTTGTCGTTTTTTTTTAAATCTGTCCACCCAAATATTTATGATATATTTTTATTTCACATTAATGACCAGATTCTCCACCCTGATAAAAAGATACATAGGGCAGTGCGTGAAATGCCCAGTGAGTGGATAGGCCTTTTGACGACAGGATATGCATTGGGGTGGGATAGGGTGGAGTCGGTGGATATCTTTTAGAGTTTAGTTTTCACTATATCGCAGAGATGTTTGAAACATGGCAAAGAGAGAGAGAGAGAGAGAGGGAGAGAGAGTGGAAAAGAGAGGGGGAAAGAGATAGAGGGAGATAGAGAGAGGAGGAGGAGAGTGGGAGGGAGAGAGAGGTAGGGAGGGATGGGGAGAGGGAGAGGCGTGGTAAGAGGAACTCAAAGCCTTAAGAATGGAAAAAATGGAAAGATTATGAAATTATGAAAGAGAAAATTTTACCTCCAGTGAAGTCGGGTCTTCACTGAGTCTTGACATCTCTCTTTCTCCTGTCTATGTCTATTCCAGCCTCTATCTCTCTCTCACTCTCTCTCTCTCTCTCTCTCTCTCTCTCCGTAGCTCTCTGCTCCTCCACTGTTATCAACTATTTGTCTTACATGCCACCTCCCATCTATCTGTTCCGCTAAATCCCATGATCCTCTACCACCTTTTTCTATCTCTCAATCACTATTTCTCTCTCTCTCTCTCTCTCTCTTTCTCTCTCTTATCGTTTCACTTTCACTTTCGTATAGTTTCCTGATCAGCTTGCACCCAATGACTCGGCCAAAAATAAATGTCGAGGGGGGGGCGAGGGCCCCTTCCAACACCACGAAGCGAAGCTGTCACCCAGTTGACAGTGTCTTGATGTTCTAAGTGGCACATCATTTAGCTCTGGGTTGTCTCGCAACCTCAGCGACAACCTAACACTACGGGAGGTGTATGTCCACCTGAGGTCCCATTTCAGGCCCCCCCAACCGCCCTCCGCCGTCATTTTCTAGGTCTGGCTGGTGAAGCCGGATCTTTCAGTGGAGGCTCTGGCTGACTTTACCAGTTTGGTAGAGCACGCTGGACAGGCTATTTTAATTTTACGTTTATGTATGTGTGTATGTATGTCAACTGGACATTCGTTGACATGAGATGACCCGCCTAGATTGTTTTGTACATGACATTAAGACAAATGTCAATGCCAGGTTTTATAAGCATCAAGAATTGTGACATGTGACATTTTGTCCTACTTAGCACAGGCGTTCGTACCGAACATATATCAAGTTATACAGGCTCCGATAATGAGCCATTCGCTTATAAGAGATTATTTTATATTTGTTACCATCTGGTCCAGATTGCTTGCTACCCATCTCGTTAGCAGCGTCTGTCATGTCATTTCAGATCTCATGCAAAAGATATACGTATGTATAGTATGCTATATATATATATATATATATATATATATATATATATATATATATATATATATATATATATATATATATATATATATATATAATTTTGGGTGTGATTATTGATGTAACTTCTATGAGGTGTTTGGAAAAATTATTAGAGTTTGTGGTAATTAATACTGCATATCGTCTATTGTTACCCCTAGCCTTATTTATAGATCATTTGGTGAACACTAATTGAGATAAAAAGCTATAATACTCATAATTAATTCTGATCAATTCTAGCTTAATTTACGATAATAATACTAACTAGCTATGTTTTAACCCGGCTTTGCTGGGTTGTTTTTTTTCGGTTATGTTTTCGTTTTGTTATAAATAAACGGCATCTGTACTGTTTCAATAATTAAAATTTTCGTCCAGATACCTCATTGACCTAATTCTAGTAAACTTTCTTGGTGCATGGCATGGTAACATATTCTAAGATCCCTGCTATTATCCAAGGAAAGTTATGCCAAGTTTTACTAAGATTGGTCAAACGCTTTTGATTGCTATGAAGGACATACATACACCTTACATTCTAATGTATATATTATATAACATTTGACGATAGTGAGTACAGTCAATGTGAAATACTTTGACGTAAAGAAGGCATCCAGAACTGTAGACCACAAGTTTAGCGTCGTAATGTGCGTCCTACCTATGGACCGCGCGTCTCCGGGACGTTTTCGCTCTGAATAGTGACTCTACATCCAAATGTGCATGCGTGTCATAATGTTTAGTCGTTGGCGAAGATTGCCGAACTGTCAAGTATTCTGCATAGGTAAAGATGACTATGCGGATCGTATTGTTAGAAGTGTATATATTTTATAGTGACATTGAAGAAACGCGCACAGTGTAAAGAAGCCATTGTCCAGGGGAACGAGAGTATGACTTTGTGGTCACGTGGTAGGGTAGGATTGAATCAATGCGTGAGGTTCGTAAATAAACTTTATTTTTTTCATTTGTCATCGTGATTCATTTGACTGAGACCTTCAATAGCGTGGTTTAATAATGCAATATAAGTAGGTCAAAGGTTGACGAAGGTGCAAAGGTCGTTACATCATTTTTACTGGCACGTGCTTTTTTCTCAACGCTCTGTATTTTGTTTGTATTGATGTGTCTTGTTGGCGCGTAAATATGGAGGTCTAGGTAGAGGGTGAGGAGCGGTTTGAGTTTTTGCAATAGGCTGTGTTCAAACCATATTTAGTGTCCCTGTCTGTAAAAAGCAAATATTAGTTCCTAATTTCTATGTACTTTCCTGTATCACGTATTCGCAGCAATGAAAGGGGGATGATATTCTTGGCAAACTATCTGCAATGCGGCCATTATTGCTGGACAGTCACGCACACACACACATACACACACACACACAAAGGGAGAGGCATCATCATGGTATTTGTTGTTTTTTTTTGGGGGGGTGGGGGGTAGTGGAGGGGTACTGGGGTAGGGAAGTAGAGAAAGTCGGGTGTAGTTCACCTTCACCTATCCATTAGTTTTTTGGATCGTTGGGGCACCACACATGATCTGGCGACCGTCTTTCTCCGTTCCTTTCTGTCTTTTACCTTCACTAGAATCTATTTTTTAATGACAGGCCCGTCCATTCTTTAATGTTGTCTTCCCATCGCTTTCTCTGTCTGCCTCTTCTTCTTTTCCCTGATACTGTTCCCTGCAGGAAATATTGTTTATATTTGGGGGGGGGGGCGTATTAAATACAGGGAGATGGAAGGCTAGAATCTATCTATCTATCTATCTATCTATCTATCTATCTATCTATCTATCTATCTATCTATCTATCTATCTATCTATCTATCTATCTATCTATCTATCTATCTATCTATCTATCTATCTATCTACCTATCTCTCTCTCTCTCTTTATTTACTATCATTCTATCTCTCTCCCTACCTTACTCTCTCTCTCTCTCTCTCTCTATCTTTACTATCTTTCTAAATATCTATCTACCTATCTTACTCGCTCTCTCTCTCTCTCTCTCTCTCTCTCTCTCTCTCTCTCTTGAGTATCATAAAACAACCGAATACTGTCAGTCTCTAAGCACTCAGTGCTTGATCTGACTTTTAAGATATTTGAAACACTTCAGATTGCTCTTGTCTACATTTCTCACACAATACACATAAAACAAATTATAGTTATTTGACCTTTCTATATTGGGTTGAGGGTGCAGTGGCTGAGTGGTTAAGCGCTTGTCTTCCGGTCCGGGGGTGCAGGGTTAGAATCTTGGTGAAAACTGGTATTTTGAATACCGGGATTTTTAGGGTGCCCCTGGGTCCACTCAACTCTAATGGGTACCTGACTGAAAGTAAAGGCGATTGGTCGTTGTGCTACATGACACCCTTCTCGTCAACCGTTGGCCCTTAAGATCTCAAGGTCTGAAAGGGGAACTTTCGTTTACTATACTGTGTTACAATGGTTCCAGATTCGAACTCTGCCCGCTGCCATTTCCTGCATGAGGTTTGGTTTAGGACCTACTTACGTTCATGTCGGAAGGAAAATCTGAAACCTTACAAGTCAAGGGGGAAAGTTCCAATCCCAGATACGACATGTAGGTTACATAATACTAACAATAAATGCACATACAGCATATAGAGTCTATAAGACAGAGATATAGTCAGACCGATTGAGGTATCGATGGATTTATTGAATCTAACTGTACTATAACATATAGAGGTTCGCTGGTGGTTGTAGTGCGAATCGGGAATGAAATAAGTAATGAGAGATAATGTTGAGGGTCAAGCGACCAAAAGAGGAAGGGATGCCTCCACCGTGAGTTGCGGGGGAAAAGACCCCCCCCCCCCTTTTTTTTTTTTATTTTCTTTCCTCCACCTCAGCCCCTTTTCGCCCTTTTCTTGTACAGGTTCCTGATACACCAGCTTCAGAATAAAGACATAAATTAATTATCTCATCTCTGCTCCACGTTCTAAGAAAGAAATAAGGGGAAAATGGGAGTGGGGGAACGGTAGAAGGGGGTTGGACACTTAATGGCCATTTAGAAAACGATTCTGCTTATTTATGTGCAGCTCGGGTCGTCACTCAAAGGTTCGGGGTCAAAACCACGTGCCACGGAAGACTGCAAGCGGCGGGGGTAAGAAAGCACGGCTGTAGCTGTGGTGCGGCTGTGGTGCTGCTGTGGTGCTGCACTGGTGGGCGCCCATGCAGGGCGCTGAGATACGATGCATGGAGATGGTAGGAAACTTTGATGTTGAATTATAATAAGGTTTTAATTAGCATTTTCAGCTTTTGTCTCAACTGTAAGAAAACAAACTTCGTTTGATTTATGTTCAATGGTTTTGTTTTATAATTGCCTTAAGCCACATTCCCAGGCTATAGGGGAAATTGTTATCAGGTGAGCTGGTCTTGGTTATCACAGGGGTCTATGTTTGAAGGAGACGAATGAAGACTCACGCACATAAAGTGAAAACCTCAAGACATTTATGAATAATTTGTATACAACAAAATCTTTATTATAGTCCAAATATGGTAATTTTTCTTTGTACCTCAGTCTCAAGATATGAGAGTAGAGCGGTCAGAAAAGAAGCAGGCATATCAGAGTAACATAATGTTGGCATACGCTATGGCACTGGTGGTAGTTACCTAAGAACCAATAGACGAAGATCTCTAGAAAGTCATGGGTTGCTCCTTCAATTCCAGATAGTTTTGGATTTAACTCTTGGAATTATTTTTTTTTTTGCGCTGGAAAGAAAGGAAGCGTTTCACGGCTCTAGGCAAGCTTGCCTCTTCCAGTTTATGCGTAAGTCTTTTAAAAGCCCTTTTTAAAAAATACACAGTAGTGAGACAAGCTAAGAACAAATTATGAGACTCACAGCAACCACATCAGTGAGGCACGCTGAGAACATGTTCTAATGGACACTTACTTTTAAACCATCAGAAAATAACTTTGAATATATATAATAACAATTTTTCTTGACCTTAAGTGGACATTTAAAAAAAAAATGGTGCCAGTGTTATGATACGTGCAAAACTCTAGAAGCATTTCAAAATTTTCTAAAAAGAAGTGCTTAATAGAACAAATAGTAGGTCTTGGAGCTAAACAGGTCATATGTAAAGTTTGCTTAAACCCTCTAATATAATTGCTTACGGTTTAGGTCAAAAGTTGAGAAATCGTCATAAATTTTTTTTTTTTTTACTTTTTTTTTGTGTGGTATTTCTGGAGTAAAGACCAAAAACTTCACATGTTCACACTGTTATGTTAGGTCCCAAATTCAAATACATCATCTACAAACACACACACACGCAGGACAAACACAAATAGACTAAATAAGAGAATTTTTTTTAAAGTATCAGACACACATACACACTCAATCACAAGAGAAAGTTTTGAAAAAAAAAAAAAAGAGAGAGACAAGGCGCCTCATTGTTGTGTGAACACCGAATAGGTTTGTCTCCACACTTAAAACCGGCACTTTTCTTCAAGACGTGATCCCCGGGATGATCTTGCGCTATTTGATATCTGGACCTGAAGATTGCGGGGAAAACAATTCAGGCCTTCGTGCGGAGGGTTAAAATGGTCGGCCGATATCAACTCGTGCCGCCTTGTTTTCTTCACTGCGGTCTCGTCCTTTTGATCACTTTGCTTTGATTTACAGGGGCGGCTCGCTGGTGGGGTCGTGACCCCTTTAGGATAACCCACACACATAAAAAAAAGGTGATGTCGTTAACGGACGCTTCATTTGCTGCACACGTATACAGCATGGGCGGCCACCACGACGGTATAGAATGGTGCGCGTGCGTGTGTGTCTCTCAGGGGTGTGGGCGAGGGAGGGAGGGGGGGAGCTCGCAGTGGTCAAGGGAAAGGTCAGTTAATGGTGCATTACTCATCCATTGAAAATCAACGACAACTGGACCGGATGCTTTATTGGCTGCACGAAAGAGTTTCGGACATGGGCATTACTTTGGTCAGATCTCAGTAGTTCTCAAAAGTACATTATCCTTTGGTTAAAGCTGAAAAAGTACACTATGCATTATTCGGACCAAAAAGTACATTATTGTTTGATCAGAACTTAAGAGTACATTATCCTTTGGTCACAGCTAATAAGTACATTACCATTGGGTCAGAGCTAAAAAGTACATTATCCTTAGGTCAGAGCTAAAAAGTACATTATCCTTAGGTCAGAGCTAAAAAGTACATTATCCTTAGGTCAGAGCTAAAAAGTACATTATCCGTAGGTCAGAGCTAAAAAGTACATTATCCTTAGGTCAGAGCTAAAAAGTACATTATCCGTAGGTCAGAGCTAAAAAGTACATTATCCTTAGGTCAGAGCTAAAAAGTACATTATCCTTAGGTCAGAGCTAAAAAGTACATTATCGTTAGGTCAGTGCTACAAAAAAGTACATTATCCTTAGGTCAAAGCTAAAAAGTACATTACCATTGGGTCAGAGCTAAAAAGTACATTACCATTGGGTCAGAGCTAAAAAAATTACTTTATCCTTAGGACAGAGCTGAAAAGTACAGGTCACAAGTTCTGTTCAAGATACCAAATACCAAATCTTTGTGTTGATTAATGTGACAGAACATTTTAGTTGACAACAATGTTAAAAATAGTTTGAATTCTTTCATTTCTTAACAGAAGATAAGAAATTCAATACAACGGCCTCTAACACCAAAGTTTTAAACACTAAATTCTTTTCTGACTATCTTTCACCCTAATCATAATAATAATAATAATAATAATCATTATTGTCCGTATGGAAATTTGTCTTACAATTTGTACATTACACCAAACAAAAAACATTATAACTATAAGAAACCAAAATGTACATTCACACCAGACTCACTCGTAATTTGTATGTGACATACTCTCAAAAATTGTTCTTTCTGTTTACAAAGCTCATATCAACTCACTGTCTGTCTGTTAAAACGTTTGTACACGTGATTTCTCCGGCAACCAATCACGGCTCATGCTAAAACGTGGGACAAATATTTCTTTTACCTGAAAAGACAAGAATAAATACAATTAAAAAATAACCTATTTGGTTATTAATTATTGTGTTTGGTATCTCGAACAAGGAAAGGAATTTGTACTTGACAGACGTGGTGGTATAAGCTGAATTCGCCCCCTTTATAGTTCTACGCTCTAAATTGAAAAAAAAAAAAAAAAAAAAACAATATATATGTATACAATCTTCTCCAGTCATCAGTACCTCTCTAGCAGAGTGGTTAGCATGTCGGCCGAGTAGGCTTGAACCACTAGTTCCAATTCAGGCCGTTCACCCTAATTAAAAAAAAATGCTTTTAAAAACCAATGACATTAAAATCCCCCAAGATATTCCTTTCTTTCACCCCCCCCCACCCCGTTTTCTCAACTGGTCCAGTTAAGTGATTGGATCATAGCGTATTGAGAAAACTCAAAAGCAGGAAATAGCGCTAAACAAACATAATTGATAACAAATATTATTAATCGCATAGATTTATTATTGTTAGTCTAAATCTATTACAAATGTAATGACATGACTGATCCAAACTAATTGATACAATTACACTTATTATAACCTTTGGGATTTTTAAAAAAAAGTGTTTTTTATGTTTTTTTTTGTTTCTTTTTTATTAGTTCTTCCTTCAGTCCTTCTTACTTTTCTCGTTCTATCACAACATCTCGCGTTCAGTCTTTAAGTAAACACTAAGAATCCAAAGCTCTTCAAGCTTTCAGGTGAAAGTGATCGGCATAGGCCTACAACTAATGTAGATGTGTGGATTCATTTCAAACTCAAACTATTGATTTTTTGTTTTGTTTTGTTTCATGTAACTAACGTCCAGTTTTCGATTCTGATGTTTACTTTACTGATGTTTACTTTACTGATGTTTACTTTACTGATGTTTACTTTACTGATGTTTACTTTACTGATGTTTACTTTACTGATGTTTACTTTACTGATCGTTGGGTTTCTTTGGGGGTAGCTTCAGCAGAGTTGGTCCTTTGGGAGTAGCGCCTGGGAACACCACCCTCGAGATATTTCTGTCAGCGTCTGATACGAGCACGCGGGCCTAGCATGTGTTGCCATCCCATAAGCAGCCGTACTACTTAGACCGATTCTGGCTGCAGAAGAGTTACACAGTTTGTTTGTTTGTTTTTGTAGCTTTTAGTGAGGACGCTGTCAATTATCAATTGTATGAAATCAAATTCTATCAGAAGCTGAGTGGACAAAGTTGGGTGGAAAATTTCAGTCTGCGAGAAAATTATTTTAGTTGAAACTTAGTTTTAGTTTAACTTTTTAAATTTAGTTTAGTTCCTATCACTACTGGGGAGTAGGAGAAATAACGTGTTCCAAATTTGTACCAGGCAGACAGATAGAGTTAATATAAGCTTTGTAAAAAAGGGAGCGGGGGGTAGGGTCGTATTATTTCTACCTATAGTTCACATAACGAATATTACATCTGGCTTCATCACATTTTTTTAAAGCTGCCAGTCATCAAATGAGCCCCTGAAACCCGAGCGATATCACAGTGGTCGTCAGTAGTTCTCTCCTCCAGTTACCATCACCACTACACCCCCCTCGGGACAATCTCGGAAAATATTCCCATCGTGACCTCTGTAAACATAACTCCCCCAAACAACGAAGGTCAGAGGTCGCAACGTGAGTTAATAAACTTTACACCAACTCAAAGGAAAAAAAATGTTGATATGCGATGAAAATTACATAAATTTGGGCGTGCTCGCTTTTTAAAAATGGGGTCACTTCCTGTTCGTAACTCGGTCCTGACTTCATATAGCCATGACGACAGAAGGCCACTATTTGTTCACCACTGCCCCGGGGGCTTAGCGCCCTGGCCATCTTACGATCTCCGCATTGTTGTCCAGAAAGAAGTAAAGGGGCGGGAAGCCAGGGGGCAAGTACCTGAACTGTGTGAGTGATGCTAGAAGGGGCCCTTTGACCCATTCAATGATTTCTATAGAGGAATCTCATTTTGATAAGTTGCTAATGAGTTAACCCCAAGCGAGGCCCGTGTTGTATAATGAAGTTATGAGGCGATCAAATTTAACATTTCATTTGTCGGGTGACAATAGACGGGTTAAGGTTAGGGACTAGCGGAAATACCCGGACAGAACAATGGAGATTCCCGATGTCGATATAGAGATAAAACAAAGTCGCACAAACAAACGACGAGGGACAAACAACGATGTCGCTGCCCGAGCATAATCGTGAGGGGCGTATTCTCGTTGGCTCATGTTGGTTACTTGGTCAAGTCTTTGTGGCTCATGCGACATAACACGATTTTTTTTTTTTTTTTGTTATTCGTGTTATCATAAGAGCATGTCAACTTCAATTGCATAGGGCATGAAAATCAATGCCAAAAGAACGCGCTTTGTAGGCTCTATATGGCTTAAACACTGACGTCTGGAGCTTGCAAGAACAAATTGATTTAAATATCTTGAAGCTATTGTCTTAAGAACTATTCAGACCTGAACTGCTTGCTGGAACAGTCCAGGCCTGAACTGCTTGCTAGAACAGTACAGACCTGAAGAGCTTTCTAGAGAACAGCCTAGGGCTGAACTGCTTGCTGGAACAGTCGAGGCCTGAACTGCTTGCTAGAACAGTACAGAGAGCTTTCTAGAACAACCAAGGCCTGAACTGCTTGCTAGAACAGTACAGAGAGCTTTCTAGAACACCCAAGGGATGAACTGCTTGCTAAAACAGCCTGACCTTGTACTTCTAGCTAACACTGTCGCAATTATGAGAACCAAACCCCGAACGAGAAAGCGACTGCTAGGATCCCTAAATTGAATGAGGTCAACCAGACATTTTCGCAAAACTACCTTTATTTTCGTGGCGAAAGAGAAAAACTTGAAAGGAACATTATCTTAGTTGGACATATACATAAATCCAATCCACTAAATTAGTAATACACAAACTAAGGCCCGCAGGCCGCGGGTAATGTTCAGCTCTGCAAATCATAGTAAGATAAAATGGGGGAAGGCCAGACAAACGATGGAAATACAACATTGAGAAATTGTCAATGAAACACTCTCCGCCTACTCGACTGGTCTATAAGATGATGAGGCAGGTGAAGGGTCGACCTGGAGAGCTGTGCTAGTCTTTACTTTGGAATAAAATTATGCTGTTCTAATTTTAACCATTTTAAACCTGCAATGTGTCAAACACCAACTGGTCCACCTAATACAATCGTTTAAAATTTAAATGTTTGGAATAATAACTTACATCGCTCGAATAAATTTCTATAACCTCAACAAGGAACTCTTGTTTGGTTTTAGTACTAAGAGCGGATTAGATTTTATAGAAAGACATGTTTTGTGTTATTTGAGTGTGTGTTTTTGTGTGCTTTGTTTGTGTGGTGTGTTTGAACGCTCTGTTTGTGTGCTCTGTTTGTGTGCTCTGTTTGTGTGCTCTGTTTGTGTGCTCTGTTTGTGTGCTCTGTGTATTGCGTTGTGTCTGTGTTTGTGTTTGTGAGTTGGGTTGTTGTTGTGTGTGTGTGTGTTCCAACAAAAACACTTAACGCAGAAATTCTCATCTTCTTTTTGTTCGGAGTTGGGGGGGGGGGGGAGAGTTGGCGGAGCGACAGAAAGAATGATCCAGAAACTTTTTGAATAGAAAGGACATACTCCATAAGTAGCCTCTAAGGTGGTCGAGAATGAGACTCACTTTATCACCTTGTCCTTGTGTCACTACGTGTGAGTCACAATGACAACATTTGCCCAATATATAACTAAAGATCTAGTTGCCAACGACATTGTCCTGGTGCTGTAGATTGATGTTTGATCTCACATTTTAGGATTTAATTCTAATAAGTAAAACAAAATTATATCAGATAACTTAACAGCAATTAATAATAAAACGATTTATTTACAATAAACTCTCTATAATGAATGTGCTGTTTTCCTGCTGGTTGACTTCAACCAACTTCTTTTATTTCAATTTATTTTGTGAATGTACGTCGTTATTCAGGTTTGTTTTAATGTAATATTAAATAGTCTTAGTATCTGTTATAACTACAATTTTAAACATAATTTTAATAATGATTTGTGTTTAGTCTCTCGTTAATTATGACTATTTTTTTATGAAAGACAATCTTACAGTGGCGTAGCTGGGGGAGGGGGGTGAAAATTTGAAAATTTCCCGAGCTACCTCCAAATGAGGGTCCGAAATATTTGAAAATTAAATATTAAGCCAATGCCATTCTTGTTGTTATGTAAATTAGTGACCATGTTGCATGCATTCCACACATTAGACTTCTATATTTATTAAGTACATTATCTCATGTGATGATGTCAAATGTCAAAATGCTGGGGCCCCTAAAGAGACTAAGTCCCCCGGGACCCCAAATCCCTTGCTACGCCACTACATTCTTAGAATACTTGACAAATGACATTCAGTAAGAACCCGAACTAGGACTTCACGTTGACAGTTACTCGCTTTCTCCTGGCCACCGCGCCCCGCAATAAGATAATACAATCTAGATTTAACTAATTTAGACATAAAAACTGATGCCCACTACAGTTTAAGGTTACATTCCAGACACACTCGTATTTAACCCTAACCCATTCATATTTAGCTTTAACTTTAACCCCGAGAACCTGGGGAACACACACGCGATCAGTTCTCCCAAATGTTAACTACGAACAAAATGAAACGCACAAAAAAAATCCAGGCCGAGAATAATCTGATAGAATATTTTCCATGTCGTGAAGGATGCTAGAGAGAGAAAAAATGGGGGCGGGGGGCGGGGGGCTGTCTTTCACTGTGGAGACCTCGAATTGTGTCATTAGTCCAGACTGTTTGACAGGGCAGGGGGGGGGGCAAACAACGAGGTCATGCGAGGCGCTAATAGAATTATGAGGAGAGCCTGAGTAATAATGACGACAACAGGAAAATAATGAGGCGCCCCCACTCACGCTCCCCGTTGAATCATGACCCTCACGTGTAACAAAGAACACGAGAACCACTCGCCCGTAACAATGGTGGCCCCTCTTTGAAAAGGGGGGTTGTTTTCCCACCATTTGGCAAGGGCTGTGAGTAGGGCGCTAGTTTCTTTTTTTTTTTTTTTCTTCTTCTCTTTCCGCGACGGGGCACTCACCCCCACCTGTTCTACGCCCCTAGGGGGGCCAAACTAGGAGGTTGACATGAGCGAATGGCATATAGAAAGAGCAGTGGCCAGTGACGAAAAAATATCAGGCCGTCACGTGTCGTCTTGCCAACTTTGATTGGGAAGATTGTTGAGGTGGTTGATAGAAGATTTAAATAACAGCTAATGATTGAAATGGTAGCTAGATGATTTGAATAATAGCTAGATGACTTTATTGTTAGCGAGATGATTGAATTGGTAATTAGATGATTGAAAACACTTGACGCAATCATCTTCTTTTTTAAAGTAACTTCTGTATCATGTACGATAAGATAAGAAATGATAGATGACTCAAATGGTATATGACTAAAATGTTAGCTAAATTATTGAAATGCTAGCTAGATGATTGAAAGAATAGCTAGATGACTATATTGTTAGCTAGACGATTGAAATGGTAGCTAGATGTTTGAAATGATAGCTAGATGATTGAAATAGTAGCCACATGCCTATATTGTCAGCTAGATAGTTGAAATGGTAGATGACAGTTAATTATTTTGGGCTTTGAAAATTTATTCGTTTAGGCGAGAATGGGTTAAACGATATGGATAAATACATTTTAATGATTTATTTAAATTGCCTATTATTTAATGAGAAACGTAAAACGTATGAATCACAAACTCTAATAAAGGCCTATTTCTTATTCCATATGCTAGGACAAGCTTGTACAAATACTCCTTCTTCTCTAGTCCTGTTAGAGCATGGAATGGGTTGCCTGAAAATTAACGACTTGGCAGATTTTAAGTCACGGATTAACTTGCCTGACTAGATTGACACAGAGATGCGCCAAGGGGTGTAATTTTCTTCTCTTTTGAAGTCATATCTGTAACTTATGAGATAAACTCTATATGTCTTCTGTTATTTATACACTTTTTAATCAAGACAGAACAAGAAAGTTGCAGACATCTCCAGCAACGTAAGTTCACACAAATTCTGTTGTTGTTTTTTTTTTAATTACCTCCCCTGAATTATTGACCCTATTCAGTAGAGACACGAAGCAGCTAGAATGTCCTAGAATCAATGTTCCAGAAAAACATTGTGTTTACGTTCTGCAAGCGTGACAGTTAAGTACGTGACACTTCATAAGACAGAAGCGACAGCTCAGAACTCATGAATCTTGACGACTTCCCTTGGACTTGACTTCCCTTGGACTTGACTTCACTTGGACTTGACTTCACTTGGACTTGACTTCCCTTGGACTTGACTTCCCTTGGACTTGACTTCACTTGGACTTGACTTCCCTTGGACTTGACTTCCCTTGGACTTGACTTCACTTGGACTTGACTTCCCTTGGACTTGACTTCACT